>NC_041747.1:2738726-3052452 GCF_004115215.2 Ornithorhynchus anatinus | reverse complement strand
GCGGTGTCCACGGCGACGCGGCCGCCATTGGTCGGGGCGCGGGGGGCGGCGTGGCCCCCCCCCGGGACGCGTGGACTACAACTCCCGTCATGCCGCGGGGGGGGGGGGTGACGCAGCTGTTCCGGGCCGGGGCGCGGGGGGCCGCCGCGTCCCCCCTCAGGCCGGCCGGGCCGCCGCCATGTTGGCTTGAGGGGCGATGCCAGGAGGCGGCGGAGGGAGGCCGAGGGGAGAGGAGCCGGGGGTCGGGGCGCAGGGGAGGTTATGAGGGCGGCGAGGGCGTCATCCTGAGGGGCGGCCTCGGCCCCTCCCCCGCGGCCCGGCCCCTCGCGCCGTCCCCTCCCGCTTCATGAGGACGGGGAAGCGGCCGTGAATCACCCCCGGGCCCGCCGGACCAGCGAGGACCGGCCCCCTCACACCTCCTGCTCCACCTGCCCCGGACGGTCCTCCCCGCTCCAGCCTCCCCGGATCTCTCCAGAGGGGAACCGGACGCCGCCGAGATGTCCAGCGCCGTCCCCGCCGACATGGTCAGTCCTTATCTCTGTTGGGGGGGGGGGGGGAAAGGACCCGCCCACGGGCCCGCGGACGGTCCTCAAAAACGACGACGGGCTGGACCGGGGAAGCGGCGGCTTCTGGTTTGTTTGTTTTGAACACTCCGGCGGGGGAAGCCTTTATTAAAAGGGCAATGTAATGTTGGCATTTGTTAAGCGCCTACTATGTGCCGAGCACTGTTCTAAGCGCTGGGGTAGATACAGGGGAATCAGGTCGTCCCACGTGAGGCTCACAGTTAATCCCCATTTGACAGATGTGGGAACTGAGGCCCAGAGGAAGTGAAGTGACTTGCCCACGGTCACACAGCTGTCAAGGTGCAGAGCCGGGATTCGAACTCATGACCTCTGACTCCCAAGCCCGTGCTCTTTGCACTGAGCCACGCTGCTTCTCAGGGTCAGAATGAGGGTCTGCCTGAAGCGCTTACGAGGGGCCGAGCACTGTCCGAAGCGCTGGGGGAGACGGAGTGATCATCATCATCATAATGATGGTATTTGTTAAGCGCTTACTAGGGGTCGAGCACTGTCCTAAGCGCTGGGGGGAGATGGAAGAGTAATAATCATCATAATGATGGTGTTTGTTGAGCGCTTACTAGGGGTCGAGCACTGTCCTAAGCGCTGGGGGAGACGGAGTAATAATCATCATAATGATGGTATTTGTTAAGCGCTTACTAGGGGTCGAGCACTGTCCTAAGCGCTGCGGTGGAGGGAGTAATCATCATCATCATAATGATGAGGTTTTGTTAAGCGCTTACGAGGGGTCGAGCACTTTCCTAAGCGCTGGGGGGAGATGGAAGAGTAATCATCATCATAATGATGGTGTTTGTTAAGCGCTTACTAGGGGTCGAGCGCTGTGCTAAGCGCTGCGGTGGAGGGAGTAATCATCATCATCATAATGATGAGGTTTTGTTAAGCGCTTACGAGGGGTCGAGCACTTTCCTAAGCGCTGGGGGGAGATGGAAGAGTAATCATCATCATAATGATGGTGTTTGTTAAGCGCTTACTAGGGGTCGAGCGCTGTGCTAAGCGCTAGGGTAGAGGGAGTAATGATAATCAGAATGATGGTATTTGTTAAGCGCTTACGCGGGGCCGAGCACTGTCCTAAGCGCTGGGGGAGATGGAGTAAAAATCATCATCATAATGATGGTATTTGTTAAGCACTTACTAGGGGTCGAGCACTGTCCTAAGCGCAGGGGTAGAGGGATTAAAAATCATAATGTGGTTAAGCGCTTCCTAGGGGCCAGATACTGTCCTAAGTGCTGGGGTAGGTGGAGTAATAATAATCATAATGATGGTGTTTGTTAAGCGCTTACTAGGGGTCGAGCACTGTCCTAAGCGCTGGGCTGGAGGGAGTAATCATCATCATCATAATGATGGTGTTTGTTAAGCGCTTACGAGGGGTCAAGCACTGTCCTAAGCGCTGGGGGAGATGGACGAGTAATAATCATCATAATGATGGTGTTTGTTAAGCGCTTACTAGGGGTCGAGCACTGTCCTAAGCGCTGGGGGAGATGGAAGAGTAATAATCATAATGATGGTGTTAAGCGCTTACTAGGGGGCGAGCCCTGTGCTAAGCGCTAGGGTAGAGGGAGTAATGATAATCAGAATGATGGTATTTGTTAAGCGCTTACGAGGGGGCCGAGCACTGTCCTAAGCGCTGGGCTGGAGGGAGTAATAATCATCATCATAATGATGGTGGTGTTAAGCTCTTCTGAGGGGCCGATCACCGTCCTAAGCGCTGGGGTGGAGGGAGTAATAATCATCATAATGATGGTCTTGGTGAAGCGCTTACTAGGGGCCGAGCACTGTCCTAAGCGCTGGGGTAGATGGAGTAATCATCATCATCATGATGATGGTATTTGTTAAGCGCTTAGGAGGGGCCGAGCACTGTCCTAAGCCCTGGGGTAGATGGAGTAATAAGAATCATCATAATGATGGTCTTGGTTAAGCGCTTACGAGGTCCGAGCACTGTCCTAAGCGCTGGGATAGATGGAGTGAGGGTAGATGGAGTAATAATAATAATGATGATGGTGATAGTGGTTAAGGGCTTACTGTGAGCCCACTGCTGTTCTAAGCCCTGGGGTAGATGGAGTAATATATTATCATAATGATGGTATTTGTTAAGCGCTTACAATGAGTCTGAGCACTGTCCTAAGCGCTGGGGGAGATGGAGTAATAATACTGATGATAATGAGGATGGTGGTCGTTAAGCGCTCACTGTGGGCCCACTGCTGTTCTAAGCACTGGGGTAGATAGAATAATCATAAAGAGGGTCTTGGTTAAGTGCTTACTAGGGGCCAAGCACTGTCCTAAGCGCTGGGGTAAATGGAGTAAGGGTAGATGGAGTAATAATAATAATAATGATGCGCTGGGGTAGCTGGAATAATCATAAAGATGGTCTTGGTTAAGCGCTTACTATGGGCCAAGCACTGTTCTAAGCGCAGGGTTAGATGCGACATTGCACAACTGTATCTGTTGCCGATTTGTCCATTCCAAGCGCTTAGTACAGTGCTCTGCACATAGTGAGCGCTCAATAAATGCTACTGAATGAGAGTAATAATGATGGTGTGCGTGAAGTGCTTACTATGGGCCCAGCATTGTTCTAAGCGCTGGGGGAGATGCGAGAGCAATAATAATAATGATGGTGTTAAGCGCTTACTATGTGCCCTGCACTGTTCTAAGCACTGGGGTAGATAGAATCATCATCATCATAATAATAATGGTATTCGTTAAGCACTTACTATGCTCAGCACTGTTCTAAGCGCTGGGGTACATACAATAGTAGTGATGGTCATAATAATGATGGTGTTCGCTAAGCTCTTACTAGGTGCCCAGCACTGTTCTAAGCGCTGGGGTAGATACAGTAATAGTAACGATGATGGTGTTTGCTAAGCGCTTACTAGGTGCCAAGTATTGTTCTAAACGTTAGAATACATACAGTAATTATAATAATGATATTTAAGCGCGTACTATGTGCCAAGCACTGCTCTGAGCGCCGGGATAGATACAATAATTATGATAGTGGTATTTAAGCGTTTACTATGTGCCAAGCACTGTTGTAAGCGCTGGGTCGATAGAATAATAATAAAAAATAATAATGATGATGATGGTATCTGTTAAGTGCTTAGTGTGTTCTAGGCGCTGGGGTAGATGCAAGGTTATCAGGTTGCCCCCCGGTAGGGCGCTCAGTCTTAATCCCCATTTTACAGATGAGGGAACTGAGGCCCAGAGAAGTTGAGCAGCCCGCCCAAGGACACGCAGCGGACAGGTGGCGGAGGGGGGATTAGAACCCAGGTCCCCTGACACCCAAGCCCGCTAAGCCGCGCTGCTTCAAAAAAAACGGCAAACCCACAAAATACAACAGCATCGAGCCAAATAGTCCCTCAGAGGAGCAGGCGGTGGATGAAGGCGGAAGAGGACGAGGGGGGCTCGGAGAGGAGGAAAATGGAGCATCCGGAAGAACCAGCCGAACCCCTCCATGTCAGGGAGGGAGAGGGAACAATTTGGGATCGCGGCTTCCAGGGAAAAACAAAGAGTTTCCACCCCCGCACAAGGAAGCGCTCACGCGGCAGCCACCAACTTGACATTTCTTCAAGGACGGCCCAGGAACTTCTTCTCCCTCCGGAGGATGCGACGTTTCAACCTTTTTGGGGGCGTTTGGGGGCTCTGGAAGTTGGGGCAGAGAGGAATCTTAGGCTCCAGGAAGGCCGGGCTGGGAAAAATCGACGGGATTGATTTAATAAACTACATCCCTGGATTTTTTTCATTTTTTGGGTGTCTAATGATTTAGCAGGTCTCTGGTCTCTCATCAACTCTTGTTTAGCCTTTGAAGTAAATAGAAGCTTCAAGAAACAAACACCGCATCAAGATAAAGTTGATTAGTCTAAGGGGGATTGCAGTGTTGTTGTTTTTGTTTTTTTGAGGGATGGGAAATTACAGTAATAGAGGCGTTGTTGCCTGGCAAGCCCAAAAAGTATAGTGTAGTCTGAAGGTGAATAATCCTTAGTTAAGACGTCTGTAGTTTTGTATTAGAGAGCAGAACGTAGCCGGCTGTTGGAACTGTGGCAGCCTTATGTTCCTGTAGGAAAAAAAAACAAACCCTGAACCGTGTCGCGTCAGAAATAGAAAACAGTGATCGAACTTCAATAAGTGGCATTTAAAGATTTTTTTTTTTTTAAATTGAGAAGGCTCTTTTCAGCGCACTCGATGGTTCCTTTTGACATTGGCCAAAATGTCAATGTTGAACTATTTTAGTATCTCTTCCAGCCGGGGCTGTTTCAGTAATGTTGTTTGTTCAGTAGAAAATAATCACAGTCAGACGGTCACACTTGCGTGTGTCCTGTCGCCTCCTTTCTCTGAGCTTTCAGCAGACAATTTCTCCTTTCATTTTGCCCGTCCCGCACCACCATCATCGCATCCCAAGGCCCCAGAGGGCAACGGAGATCCCCTTGTCTAAAAATAATTGGATTTGGTTTCCTCACAAGCTCTTTTGGGGTTGGCTGCCCCTTGAGAGCTGTGAATTACTTTTTTTCCTACGGACTGAGCGGTTGTTTCTCCCACCCCCCCGCACCCCTCCATCCCTTGCCAGGGCAGCCTGCTGCCACCTAAAAGTTCCCCCCAAAAGCCTCCATGATGTGTCACTGTCCACACTTCTGTGCATTTTAGCTGTAATCGACCAGCGGTGTTTATTGAGCCCTTTCTGTGTGCAGAGCACTGTACTAAGCGCTTGGGAGAGGACAGTACAACAGAATTGATAGGTATGATCCTTTCCTTGCCCTCAAGGCGCTTGCAGTCCATTCATTCATTCCGTAGTATTCAGCGCTTACTATGTGCAGAGCACTGTACTAAGCGCTTGGAATGGACACTTCGGCAACAGAGACAATCCCTGCCCAATAACGGGCTCACAGTCTAAACGGGGGAGACAGCAAAGCAGAACAGAACAAAACAAAAACAAGACGACATCATCAAGAGAAATAGAATCAAGGAGATATACACCTCATTAACCAAATAAATAGGGTAATAAGTAATATATATAAATGACGGTTGCTACTGTTGTGTCAGTGGTATTCAGTCGGTTGTATTTACTGAGCGCCTACTGTGTGCAGAGCACTGTACTTAGCGCTTGGGAGGGTACAATATAACAGAGTCGGTAAGACCCGTTCCCTGCCCACAGTGAGCTTACAGTTCACTGTAAGCGCTCAGTGTAGGCAGAGCATCGTACTAAGGACTTGGAAGAATATAGTAGAACAAAGTTTGGTTTTTGCGATTCCAGGCCCCAAGCATCGTACAGTCTTCAGGGGGAGACAGACATTAAAGTAAATTGGGGATAGGGGAGGCACCAGAGTGTAAGAATATTTACAAAAGTAGCATTTATGCCATTGCCCAGGAGGAAATGGAATAATCTGATGAAAACAGCGAGATAGTAGCTCTAGGCCCGGTGAGTCTCCTTTTCCCAGTCCCGATGCTTTCCGGAGTGTGGCCCTTGGAGGTTGGGAAGTGGGAAGCTCTGGGTTAAATTGGAGAATTTGAAGCAAGGATTCCTGGGTTCTCATTTCCTCTTTTGAAGGTTGTTTCCCCGAGCTAATTATGCCTTTATAAAATAGACATAACAGGGTGTAACTTTTCTAGAGGGGCGTTGAAAGAGTTTTCATCCTGAGGGTCTTTGAGATTTGGTGAAAGGTGATCTATCCCTATGTAAGGGCAAAATAATCAGTCAATCAACATAGCAGTATATGTGATAATAAATTGGATTTCTCCTGCCCTCGGTGGCTCACATTATGCATTGTGAGATCCTTATCAAAGCAGTTCAACTTTAGAATGTGGTTTGGGTTTGAATTTCTAGCCTTTCATCTGTGGGAAATGGGGATTCTCGAGTAGTTCAGATTGTGAGGATAACAGTGATAAAGAGTATTGGAAAGTGACCTGAGGAGATTGGTCCTGATCTTTGAATAAGAATCAAATTTAGAAATCTAAAACATGATGACTGTTATCTAGGAGTTGATATTTTGGCTGTCAGCCTGCATTTATATTCACAGTTGAAGACCAAGGGTAGCCGCTGACACACTTTTTTGAGGTAGGCCTTGAGTAAAGCTTATTTTCTAGCCACATGTTTGTGTGATTAACTCCTTTTTGAAACTAGGCAGTCTTTTTCTGGGATCAAACATTGCCTAACTAAATGAATTAACATATATACCCTTATAGGCCCTTATCACTTGCATTCCACGCGCACACACACACACAAACACAGTTGTGGCATTCAGTAGCCTTTCATCATCTTCGTCATCATCAGTGGTATTTATTGAGTGCTTACTGTACTAAGTACTAAGTGCTTGGGAGAGTACGACACACCAGAGTTGTCAGACACATTCCCTGCCCACAGCGAGTTATGTAGGGAGGGTTCTAATTTAGAGTAATCTGTTATTTAGAGGCTAATTTTGTTTTTATTTTAGTTTACATCTTGGATATGTTGGATAGGCCTAGAGGGGGAAAAAAATTATTTTAGGTGATAGGGGGAGGAAGGTGGACCATAAGCATAGTACTCTCAAGTGTTCTCATCAGTTGATAGTTTATCTTAGTGTTGAGGGTGTTGTTCCTAGTAGGAACTACGTAAATGAGGCTTAAAATGGGACCTTAAGGCTCCAAGACTCATTTTGGGGAGTTTTCAGGTGAAATAAATTTATGTATTTTGTTTTTTAAAATTCTTTAGTGTCGTTGCCAATCACATTTGCCCAGCTATAAAAAGAGGAACGTTCTTTCTGTCATTTTATAGCTATGCCATGCATTTTTGAGTGCAGCGTACATTTAGCACTTTTTAAAAGTGGAAGTGTTTTAAATGGGGTGAGTATTGTTAGATCACATGTCTGTAACGTTCTAAGTATGAACTTTTTACCATTTTAATGAGTCAACGTTCTTATTCAGAACGGTAAACCAAAGATGTCATAATCATAATGATAATGGTTTTTGTTAAGCACTTACTTTGTGCCAAGCCCTGTTCTAAGCGCTGGGGTGGATACAGGATAATCTGGTCGGACACAGTCCCTCTCCCTGAAGAGGCTCACAGTCTAAGGAGGAAGGAGAAGGGGTATTCAGCCCTCATTTGACAAACTGAGACCCAGAGAAGTTAAGTGACTTGTCCAAGGTCACACAGTAGGCAAGTGACAGAGCCAGGAGGGTGTAGATGTGTGGATGTAGGAAGGTATAGACATCTAGCAGGGGTGTAAACCAAACATCGGTCTAATAAGTTGGAAACAAGTCGCTTATGTGTGTTTTCACATTTCACACTATCCAGTCCATTTAGGGTGAGTCCCGTTGTTCTGTAATGGGAACGTGAGAAATACTTAGGTGCTGAGGATCAAGTTAGTAAAAGCATCTTTGCTATTCTGCCTTGATTTGGCCAAAATTTAGTTGGGAAACCTTAGATGAGATTTAACCTTTATCAATACAGAAAGATCTGCCCTCAATTTTCTTTTTTTTAACTAGTGGATGAAACACTATACTACACACTCCATTTGGACTTTCGCTTAGGAATTCATTTTGGTTAAGCTTCTGCTTCTAGGTTCTGTTGCTGCAAAAGGAGAACTAAAGAATTCATGAGTGTGTTGGCAAAACATTTTGACATTTCTGAAAGAAAATGCCATCTAAGTACCCTAGAGAACATTTTAAAGTTTTTAATGGCAAAGACCTGGTAATTACACATAAGCAAAATCTCATCACTTTACTACTCCCGTTGAACCATACCGTGTCTCATTTGGAACATTTTTGGATCCTAGGATGCCTTTTTAACGTCGTCTTGTTTTCTATTTTGTTTCTATTCCCCCTTGTGGAAAAAAACCCTGGAGCCCTCTGCTGGACATCTAGCGGATCGAGTGATTTTACAGGAAGTTTACCGAAAATATCATCCCTTAAAATGCCTCCCCGTTTAAAAAATGGTTCAACCCCAATTATTTTTAATTGGGACAAAGACACCCCCCCCCTTTCAGGCTTTCTACTTAAAATCACCTTGTCGAAGGCCTTCGTGGTCAAGGGCCCCGTACCCGAACCTCTGCTGTTAATCCCTCTGCCCGTCTGGCTGGCGTGACGGTAGGCAAGAAGCGTTGGCCCAGAGACACCAGTGGGTGATGTCACAGAAACACGTAGACTCCCTCGGTCCCGAGGGAGAGCAGAGGGACGGCAGAGAAAAACTGCAGCCTTGGCTGGCTTCCGCTCAGACTAACAGCGGTCTCAGCTGCTTAGGGATGTGAGGGAGGAAGGAAGGAAGGATGGAAGTGCCGGGGAGCAAGATGGCCGAGAGATCCACAGGGCAACCAGATTTCTCATCTCAGTTTCCATTGTGTGTGCCCGCGTGCCCGTGTGATTTTTACCTCAGCCGCTCTGGGCTGGTCCTCCCTTTGCAGTTACAGAATGAAACTTCTGGTGCAGGCGGTGAAGCAGCGCAGAGGGGATTCGCGTCTCCTCTGAGAAGCCGCTCCCCGAGGATGTTCTGATGTCCCCAAGTTGTGTCACCCCCTTCCCCCCTCCCCCACCACTGCCACTTCTGGTTTCATTCTGACAACAGCAGTTCCTGGCTTCTTCCAGCTGTAAAATCTTATAGGTGAGTCGTCAGGCAAGTAATGACCCAGGACGGTGTTTACCGACTTAGTTCAGTTCCGTGGTCCCACCGACACCCAGGTGCTCTCCCGAACGTGCTTAAATTAAAGATGGCACTGTCCCCCAGGTTCGGAGACACTCGAGGGCCTGCCCGTGTCACTCTTGTGTGAAAGCCACGTCTCTCTGAGGAGACTCGGGGAGGTCCAGGGGACGGTTCCTCTGCAGCCCCTGGCCGAGTTAATGAGGGACAGCAGGAAGTCCTCATGAGCGTCGTGCTCATCCGTTGCCGAATTGTACATTCCAAGCGCTTAGTACGGTGCCCTGCGCATAGTAAGCGCTCGATAAGTATCATTGAATGAGTGAATGAATGGGCCGGCGCTGAGGGTCTCGGTAGGGTTAGGAGAAGGGACCCATGGAGGCTTCCCTGGGCCACCGCCCTCCACCTAGCCCTCCGCCAGCTGGATTTTGCCAGCCCGACCTGGCTGTGGCCGGAGCTGAACCCCCGGGGCTCCAGTCAGAACTGGCAGGGAGCCCAGGACACACTTTGCATACTTGGCAGGGCTTCGGAATGTGAATTCACCCTTGGGCCGCTGGGACTAACAGTCCCATCTTGTGGCAGACCCCAGCCCAGACAGGAAGGAGGTGGGAACCCGGGTGTCCAACCTGCAGTCAAGTCACTTAAGGCGTCTGTACCCGCAAACCCGCAAACCGAACATCTCCAGCTGATACCTCTACTGCATACCTCTACTGCAACTCATCCTTTGGGAAGTTGGGGAGTTTTTGTTTTCAGAAATAGTGCAACCGATCATCTGGGTCAAAGAAATCTTCACGTGTTACCAATAAGCACGTCAGTCAAGAAACGTGGCCTGTTTCTTCCAGCACCTAAATGTACTCGTTAGGCACTTCGGGAGGACCATTAACTCTTCCAGGCCCCTGGGGTCTATTGAGTGCGTGACACTTTGTAGCAAGGTATTATTCGATCGGTCAGTCAGTCATAATCATTGAGCGCTTACTGTGTTCGGAGCACTGTACTGAGCGCTCGGGAGAGTACAATATGCAGATATTCCCTGCCACAGCAAACCTACAGTGTAGAGAGGGAGATCATATGCTGGTGATTCTGAAGAAGTCAATGCTTCTCCCCAGATTTCCCATGTGCTTCCAGAAAAGTACCCGTAGGCCCTGGGAGAATTGTCCACCCTGCCAGATTCGCAAGATTCTCCCGTTCGCTGAATCTGAAGGAGTGGAACGGTTCTGTCCAAATGGTTGGTGGATTAATTGTGCATTTAATGAATTTCCAATATGACTTTGTAGAATACTTTTAGGTGAGGCTAATCTGTTAATACTTGCTTTTTACATGTGATGTGCTCTGGATGAGCTGTTTTATTGAACAGATTTAATCAATCACTGGTATTCATTGAGTCCCTACTGTGGGCAGAGTGCAACACAGCAGAGTTGGTTGAAATGTTCGCAGCCTGAGTTTACCATTTATGGTGCAATTTTGGAGAAAATATTAATCCTTGTCATCGGTAGTAGAGGGTAGATTGACATAGAGAAGAGGCCAGGGTTTCCCAAATAAAAATAAAAGAAAATATAAGTCTTTCCCTCATGTTCATGTATGTTTTGCTGCTCGTGATGAAGATTGATATTCTGGTCCAAATAACATTATAGGTGAAATATGGGCCATAAATGTATGACAGTGTTTCCATATTGTAGCATAGGAAACCTGCCATCAAAAATTAGTACCTTTTAACATCTTAGTTTACACATTGAAATAAAAAAAAGTAGTCAAGAGATTTAGCAAATCTCAAACCAGTGCTTTAACTTTTTCAGCGGCAAAATGGATTGTGAGAATTGTATTGGAAAGTAATTTCCATGATACCGTTCTTTCCAACTAGGACCATTTTCATATTCCTAGACATATTGAGGAGTGGAAGGAGATGGGGAAATATTACTAATTTAGAACATTGTATGTTTTTGGTCCTATTGGGAAAGTATGATTAATCCCCCCCCCCACCCACTTAACACCCTCAGACTGCCTTTTTCAGGAGAAGAATAGGCTTATCTTAATGGAAATATGTTTCTGTCATTGTATTCAGAGTCCATAAATTGCCTCAAGAATTTTTCTTCCATCCCCTCCCTCCCCCTGCTATTGATTGCTCTCTCTCCCTCCCTTAACCAGTTATTAGATGGAAGGGTCCATTGACCTTGAGAAGTGTGGTATAGTGGCTAGAGCACGAACCTGGGAGTCAGAAGGACCTGGGATCTAATCCCGGCTCTGCCACTTTTCAGCTATGTGACCTTGAGCATGTCACTTCTCCGGGCCTCAGTTACCTCATCTGTAAAATGGGAATTAAGACTATGAGCCCCATGTGGCACATGGACTGTGTCCAACCTGATAAGCTTGTATGTACCCGAGTGCTTAGTACAGTACCTGGCGCTTAGTAAACACTTCACAAATTCCAAAAAAAAAAATTGACTCCTCACTTGAGAACCTCTAGGTGCATATTATATTTTGGATAAGGATTATATTTGAAAAAATGTGAGTACCTGGTTTTGATGGTCCAGTGGTTCCAATAAACATGCTCTGTATTTTCTTTTTAGCTTTATAGCTAAAGTTGAGTACCAGGTAGTTTTATTGGCTTATTATTCTTGGTTGCAACATGCTCTGAATCCAGAATGATTTAGAAAAAGATTGTCCATTTAATTATCTAGGTACTTTAAAAGTTTTATGTTGTCTGATTTATCAGTGAGTTTTAGAATGCCAACACACATAACCTGGCACTTAATAGCGTAAGGGTGGAAATTTAATGTGCAATTAACTATATAGTGACTTTGGCCCCATCATGAAGTTGCTCATAAAATACTAGGCTTATTTTTCCGGTTGGATCCTGAATAAATTCTGATTTAGGGTATGAAAGGAATTATGCAAGATCATTATTACCTTGTTTGTGGAGAATCAATCAATAGTATTGAGTGCTGACTGTGTGCAGAGCACTGTACTAAGCACTTGAGAGAGTATAGGAAAATAGTTGGTAGAAATGTTCCCCGCCCACATACGTGTGGGTCTTTGAAAGTACAATCTTAACACAGATTTGCAAAATCTAGTTTGTGTAGCAAGAGTAATCATAATTTCATTCCATGAAGTATTATGTAGAATGTGAAAGAATTAGTCTGAAAGTGAAGTTGGAAAAAGTTCCTGCCGAAGGGCTGACGTGAGAGATGTTTTACATTTTGTAAAACCTTTTTTTAAGGAGAGAGGACCTTTGGGCAAAAGAGGCTATTTAAAAGGGGTGGAATCACGGTTTTGTTTTTTTGTTTTTAACATAGTAATGAAGCTTCAATTCCCTCTTTTGGTAAATTTTAAGCTGATGCATATGAACGGTCAATAACAAAGGGAAGGACACAGGAAAGCAAACCCAGAGAGGAGGGAAAGAGAAGTAGGTAAAAAAAAACAAAACAAACCACTTCCTCCCACTAATGAGTCACCCTGCAGGATTGCCGTCAAGGAGCCATCTGACTCCCATCTCAGGGATCAATATTACCGAGGAGTCGAATTTCTTCTCCCTCCCCCACTTCCTCCTTCCCAATCCAGTCAAGTCAGACTCTACTCAGAGAAGTTGCTACTGTCAGGACTTTCTGTAGGTGGCTCAGTGGAAAGAGCCCGGGCTTGGGAGTCAGGGGTCATGGGTTCGAATCCTGGCTCCGCCGCTTGTCAGCTGTGTGACTGTGGGCAAGTCACAGAGAAGCAGCGTGGTTCAGTGGAAAGAGCACGGGCTTTGGAGTCAGAGGTCATGGGTTTGAATCCCGGCTCGGCCACTTGCCAGCTGTGTGACTGTGGGCAAGTCACTTCACTTCTCGGTGCCTCAGTTACCTCATCTCTAAAATGGGGATGAAGACCGTGAGCCCCACGTGGGACGACCTGATTCCCCTGCGTCTACCCCAGCGCTTAGAACAGTGCTCGGCACATAGTAAGCGCTTAACAAATACCGGCATTATTATTACTTACTTCACTTCTCCGTGCCTCCGTTCCCTCATCTGTAAAATGGGGATTAACTGTGAGCCTCACGTGGGACAACCCGATTACCCTGTATCTATCCCAGCGCTTAGAACGGTGCTCTGAACATAGGAAGCGCTTAACAAATACCAACATTATTATTACTATTATACATATATAAAGAAAAAACTCTCCAAGAAGGGTTACGACCACCGGTTAGCTTTTGCCTTAAGCACTGAGATTTGTTATAAACCTTAACGTAGCTTCGGAAGAAGAAGAGAGCCTCAGGACCGTGATGACACGGACTGAGAAGGGCTGTTGATGATAGGTGGGATACAGATTCCTACAAATACGTGTGTAGTCGTCGGTTGGGATGTGCCTGGCAGCTGAGGTGTCACCAGAGGATCTAGGCTTCCTGACAAGCAAAGGAAGCTCAATCGCACGAGTGATGAAAAAATGGACTTTTCACAGTCTCCGTTCGGAGCTGCATTTGACTCTTCAGCTGGCCCCGTGACTCCACCCAGAACGCCCAAGTTGTGGTTTCCTGAACAGAAAAGAGTGTCTGTCCTCTGCCACGGCATAAATCGACCGTGGGTCTGGAATAGAATCCTTCGCACATATTTAGGATCATACCATTCGTTTTCTTTTCCTTCAGCTTACGGTCAAGTAGCATTTACTGAGTGTCTATTGTGGGCAAAGCACCGACCTAAACTCCCGGGCCAGTACGTTAGAGTAAATCGACGTGATCTCTAACCTCCTCTATCCTTAGACGGGCAGGGTTCTAAGAGCAGAAAGACCTGGGTTCAAATCCCCGCTCCACCACTTGTCTACTCTGCGGCTCTGGGCAGATCACTTAACTCCTCTGTGCCTAGGTTGTTTCATCTCTAAAATGGGGATTAAGATTTTGAAGCCCTATATGGGACATGGACTGTGTCCAGCCTGATTAGTTTATGTCTACCCTAGTGCTTAGTATGGTGCCTGACACGTAATAAGCACATAGGAAATCCCATTAAAAAAACCCAAATGCCGTGGTTAGCCGGTGTAGGCCTTGCTCCGTGTGGGGAGTTTCGTTAAGGGAAGAGCTGGGGTGGGTGGAATGAGATTTAACCCATCAGTAGTTTGTTTCAGGGCTGCCATCTTCCGCTCACGAGGTACGTGGTTACCCCAGAGTATGCCCGACTCAGATGCCTCAGTTCCCAGAGTCCACCCCTTTCCCCTTCCTCATCGCCCCGGATTCCAAAGCCGATCCGGACACCTCCAGCCACATAAGGCCCACCCGGCTCCGTACGGCGTCTCGTACTCTTTGTTGTAACCAGGCGAGGTTGTAGTTTTAGGAAACTAGTTATCTTAGTATAAGGAAGAAGTTAAGGCGTGCGGCCACTTCAGCCTGAGGAACCTTTGCCTTATGCAACGTCAGATCTCAATTTTAGCCATATTTTCTGGGCTGTCCTTGCATGTCAGTGCACTGGAGCTGGTTTGGAAGCTGCAGGGAAAATATCCTGAGTCCTTTTCCTGGTCATGATAGTGATTTATTTTTTTTTAAATGGTATTTGTTAAACGCTTATAATGCGCCAGGCACTGTTCTAAGCTCTGGGGTAGATATAGGCTAATCAGGTTGGACACAGATTGGCTCAGTCTTAACCCTCGTTTTGCAGATGAGGAAACTGAGGCACAGAGAAGTTGTGACTTGCCCAGTGTCACACAGCAGACACATGGCATAGCCAGGATTAGAACCCAGGTCCTTATGACTGCCAGACATGGGCTCTATCCGCTAGACTGAGCTACTTCTCGTGGTTGGTTCTACTGGAAATGACCTGCTCTCTGCTTTTTCTTAAAAAGCACATAAAGGGTAAAATGTTTTTATTGGTGGTAATGTGAGTTCAGTTTGTCCTCTTGCATAGCTACCTGTTGTCTTTTTGGTGTTTTTTTTTTTTTTCTCCTGAGGGATTGGCTCATAGCAATTACTTACCAAAATAAATGACTAATAGTAGTTGAAGCTGAGTGAGACAGGTGCTTTACAGTCTATTTGCTTTTGTCAAAGGATCTCATTCCTGACTTACAATAGCTGTAGAATTCCAATGTTGGGTGGGTTCTGACCCAAGGGAACTAACTCTACAACATTTCATGACTGTTTGGTGACCTTGACGATTATGGAGCTGTACTGAAACCGCCAAACTAATTTCCTTTTTATTTTTCCAGTTTAAGGTCAGAGCGTTGATCCCTGCATGCAGTGCTGGATCGATGGTTAAAAACCGCCACCGCTTAATTCCATCTTACCGGCTTGAGGGGCAGACCGTGGGTGCTATATGAATAATTAATATAATGGACATTAGACAAGTAATGGATTAGATGCATTAGTGTTTTTTCTGGAAGGATGTGCGAATATTTGTTTCAAAGTTGGAAATGAGCATTTTATAAGGAATATGCCATCCTCCGAAGAGTATCTAGATTAAATGCATACCTTAGGTGTGAAGTGTAACAGGTACATTGTAAAAGGGAAGCATTTGTTTTTTTAATGGCATTTGTTAAGTTCTTACTATGTGCCAGGTATTGTCCTAAGATAAAAGTTATCAGGTTGGACACAGTCCCTGACCCACGTGGAGCTCACAGTCTTAATCCCCACTTTACAGATGAGGTGGCTGAGGCACAGAGAAGTTAAGTAATTTGCCCATGGTCACACAGCAGACAGATCTGGGATTAAAACCCAGGTCCTTTTGACTCCCAGGCCTGTACTTTATCCATCTAGGCCACGCTACTTCTCATGTATTTAAGTGGTGTAAGTGACATAGTTTTATTTTACAAATGTATTTACAGTTTAGTAAATGGTTATCTAGGGTTAAAGTAAGCAAGAATCTGGCCACCTTAGGTGGGTCAGGGTTGGAGTCTGATTGTGAAGGGTCCTTGGAGGGAGGGTGGGGCGTTGAAGGTGGGAAATGGAGAACGTAATGGGGGGAATATGGGCAGAGGAGAGAGGCAGAGCTCATCTACCACTGTTTCCTTCCTCCCTCTAGACTGAAAGCTCATTTTGGGCAGGGAATCGAACTGTTTATTGTGTACTCTTCCTAGCACTCAGTTCAGTGCTGTGCACACTGCACGGTATTAGGAGCAGCATGCTCTTGTGAATAGAGCACGGGCCTGGGCCTGGGAGTCAGAAGGTCATGGGTTCTAATCGCAGCTCCACCACTTGTCTGCTCTGCGACCTTGGGCAAGTCACTTAGCTTCTCTGTGCCTCGGTTCCCTCATCTGTAAAATGGGGATTAAGACTCTGACCCTTATGTGGGACAAGGACTGCATCCAACCCGATTATCTGGTATCTACCCCAGCGCTTAGAACAATGCCTGATACACAGTGCTTAACAGATACCGTAATTAGTATTATTACTAACATCAGTAAGCACTCAATAAATACGACTGACCCAAGTGGGGACATGAACCTGAAAAGGGCATGTCACCCGAAGCCACACCTTCTGCCATTCATTCATTCATTCATTCAGTTGCATTTATTGAATGCTTACTGTATGCAGAGCACTGTACTAAGCGCTTGGGAAAGTACAGTACAACCGTAAACAGGTTGGACACAGTCCATGTCCCACATAGGCTCACGGTCTTAATACTCAGTTGCAGATGAGGTAATTGAGGCACAGGGAGGTTAAATGACTTGCCCAGGGTCACTCAGCAGACAAGTAGTGGGGCCAGGATCAGAACCAGGTCTGTGCTCTGTCCATTAGACCACACTGTTTCTCAGGTTGTGCTGAGATGTCACACTACGGACCGCCAAGGGGCAGCCTCTCATATTATAACTTCCCAGCAGGCGCATTTGGTCCCAAAAGTTACTTCTTGCCCCAAAACTCAAAGTAGTAAGTACAGTGCCTGGCCCATAGTAAGTGCTTAATACCAGAAAACAAAACAAAACCTCATCCACTCACCTCATCAGTTTCTCTCTTTTCCCCTGAATCTTCACCTCCTCCACCTCTGCACTCTATTATAACCTTATTTCCTTCCTAAAGTTAGGGAGAACACATGACATTTCTCTTCCTCTCTCAACTCTATTTAGGTATTGCCCTGCTTGTTTTCCTCCTTTTGTATTTTTTGATATAGGAGTGATGAGAGAAATAGGTAGGGTAGGATAGGTAAGTTATTCATCACATTACTCGAAAGAGCTGCTCATTTTAATTTCCAAACTAACTTTTAAAGAAAGTTTTGATTTTTGTACACCCACCTTTGATCAGATAACCCGACTGGTTCAGATTGTGAAATTAAAATTTTTAGGCTTTTGGGCAGAGAGGAGGAAAGCGTCTTTAAGAAATTTTACCTAACCTCAGACAGCGCTAGCCTCACATAAAGGTGGATTCTGAAGCTGCTCCCTATTCGTCGGGTTTCCTTCCTGCCTTGGTCTATTTTGAAGTGTTGCTTCATTATTTTAAGTGCTTTAAATTATAGCAGATCATAACTCCTAGTTCTAATGGCAGCTTTTGCAAACCTAATTTGCATCTCTCGAGTTGAGAACACCTGTAATTACATTTTCAGATTTGACATCACCTCCGAGCCCGTCCCGCTGTAGCGGCAGAAGTGAATTTCATTGTGCTGGGAGGTCCAAGTGATTGTTGGTTCTGTGGGAGTGTGACTGAGTTGTATTTACTTGTTCATTGCACCGTGTAGGACAACGAGGCTTTTATAGGACACTTTTGTGAGTTTTAGTCCCGTGCCCTGTGAGGAAGAAGTCAATGTCGATTTTCAGAAGTAATTAGCGACCATGATTGAAAAGCAATTTGAGATTCAAAGAGGACTTGCAGATTGATTCAAGACCATCAGATTTGGGGACCGAGTACATCTTTGGATGAAGAGCCCTTCAGAAAAGGGATATTTAATCTTGTTTGGACTGATTTAATCTGTTATAGGGCTCCGTGCACGGTTCCACGGCCGGGAGGGTGCTTTCCTCAATGCGGCTAAGTGGGACTGAATTTTTCCTCCTCCGTGTAGCTGGAGTTCAGACATTGGCACTCTATGGCCCAGATGCCAGAGAGTGGGATGCTAAGCCTATAAGCCATTTTCCATCCTCGGCGGTCTTCCTCCAGCTCTGGAGCTTCCTAGTCGTGATGCCTGTTCTACCTGCGGGGTCCTTGGTGCCGTCCTGGGTATCCTGCCCTCTTCAGAGGTTTTGGGTTACTCCAGATTTAGGCTGCGACAACTCCTTCTTTCCCTTATGTGTACTCCTCCCTCGGTTTTGATGGCCCTTTTCTTCTTCAAAAGCCCAGTTATCCCCTGCTCCTTCTGCTCCCTCCCTCCCTAGCTCGTCACGCACCCACCCTCTCACCTGGCTCTCCATTTCTGTCCTTTGGGGGTCACACACAAGGCCACAGCTTCTTTCTTTGCCTCCCACTCCCAAGGCCAGTCTCCCCCCGCCAGCATCTCAGCTCCTTTTCCTCCCGCCATCCCCCCTCCTCGTTGTGGCCCAGTCGTGAGGGTGTTCCTTCCCACTCTTCTTAGTTGAGGTGAACACTATTAGATTGGTGAGTTCTCTGGGGAATGGCTAGACTGAGATCCAGTTTAGATTGGGTGATTTCCCCCTCTCCCCGCCACCTTTTAGGATTGCTTTTAGCCCCTCAATTTAGTATCTGAAAAGAATCCCTGACCCGAAGATCAACGTCACCATTAGCTTTACCGTGCGATTTGAAGCCCCAGTCATTCAATACGTTGCCTTTCCGTTCCTAACCGAGCCATCTTTACTCGATTGGAAGAGTTTGCCCTTTATTCCTTTCTCTGTGTAAAATGTAATTAGATGAATTTACAAGTTTCATATTGCTATTCTTGTCTTTATTACCCCATTCTGTTGCTCTAATTTGTTTCCGACGAGGCGTCGGGTGACATCGGGAATGTCTAAAATGCTCTCTGCCCAGGGAATTTAGCATGAATTAAAGTAATTATACCATTTTTCTTCCTCTCTGAACTTCTACTTGTCTTCATTTCCCCAAATTGGAGAACAAAAGAGCATATGTTTTTGTGTAGTAAACCTCAGATGATAGTTGACACGACCACCCTGTCCTTATGTAAATCCTTTATAGAACACCACAAGAGGGGAAATATTTCGTGATGAAGTACAGACTCCATACTTTAATATCTTTGGGATTCTTGCAGTTGATTTTTGCCGAGTGTTTTATGTGGCATCTTATTTTTAAAGACACCTGTTGGAGCTTGAATGACTTTTTCTTCTTTATAGTAGGAAATACATTAGAGGAGGGAAATAGGCCAGGTGGGGAAGCTGGAACATAAATCTGAATAAGAGTAAAGTTTGTTAATTTCTGGAAAACGAGGTGGCACTGGGGGCAAGAATTCCTGCCCAGAGGCACATCTAAGCTATTCCTTTTTAACACTGAGATAAACAAGGGCAACTAAATCATAGATTTCTCAAGGTATTTTAAACCAACTCAGTGTTAAAAGAGATAGTTCAAGTAGTCTTACTTATTGAGTACCAAGTTTGCAGAGAGAACTGTACTATCAATTGATGGTGTTTATTGAGCGCTTACTGTGTGCCGAGCACTATGCTAAGCACAACAGTGTAACAGATAGTTTCCTTGCCCACAGCAAGGTTACATTCTAGAGGAGACAGACAGACATTAATGTAAATAAAATACAGATATGAACTTAAATGCTGTGGGGCTGAAAGGGGGGATGAATAAAGGGAGCAAGTCACAGCAGTGCAGAAGTGGGAGAGTGGGAGAAGAGGGAAGGAGGGTTTAGTCAGGGAAGGCCTCTTGGAGGAGGTTTGCCTTTAGCAAGGCTCTGAAGCGGGGGAGAGTAACTGTCCCCAAAGTAATTGTCTTTCCCATCTGATAATGTAACAGTAGATTTGTCTTCATTTGAGGTGAAGAGGAAGGACATTCCAGGCCAGAGGCAGAATGAGGGTGAGGGGTCTGCAAGATGGAGGAGATCGAAGTACGGTGACGAGGTTGGCATTAGAGGAGTGAAGCGGGCAGGTTGGGCTTTAGTAGGAGAATAGTGAGGTAAGATAGGAGGGGGCAAATGTGATTTGAGTGCTTTAAAGCCATCAGTGAGGAGCTTCTGTTTTGTCGCAGAGGTGGATGGGCAACCCCTGGAGGTTCTTGTAGAACCTTGGTCTGAATGTTTTTGTAGAAAAATGATCTGGGCAGTAGAGATAAATATGGATTGGAGTGGAGAAAGGCAGGAGGAAGGGAGGTCAGCAAGGAGGCTGATAGAGTAATCAAGATAGGAGAGGATAAGTTACTTGGATTGCTAAGCACTTGGGTGAGAGTAAAGAAGAGTGAGTACGATCCCTGCTTTAGGATCTTGCAGTGTAGGAGAGACCAAAACAGAAATAAATTGCAGGAAGCGGAAACAACCCCAGGGTCAGGCTATGTACCTAAGTGTGATGGAGGTGGAGTCAGTCCTTAACTGCTTCAAGGGATCCTGACTCAAGTACATAGGTGACACCCTGCTTTAAAATAAGTTTGTTTTCATTACCCCTTTTGGATTGAACATGGCAGATTTAGGGGAGCACCCTTTCCACAACATGAATCTGCCACTCTGTGATGCTTTGGGTCTTTCCCGTCTGATGTCACAGTAGATTTGTCGGCCGGTTGATTTTTAAGAAATGTAGGTTTAGAGGCCTCGATTTATTAGTTATCACTTTGTTCTTTCTTGCGTTCAGGAGTTTAAAAGAGAAGATGACGATCAATGGAAAAAAATGCTCCTCGTGGTCCTATAAACTACGGACAAGGTTTTAGTTGGGATTTTTTCTTTCAGAAGTAATTTTCAGAGTTAGCAGTGATTTGCATCCCCTGCTCTATTTAAATCATCAGACTGCCTTGTGAGTGGGTACAATATACCATAAAAGTTTGGGTTTAGTGTAGCTCTGCTAAACTGAATGAGTATGTACAGTCATTTCGGCTAAGAAGGGGTGTTTTTATCGTTTGACTAATGCACAATGGAACTGCTAAAGAATGTTCGTCACCCAAGGTAAGCCCTTTCTGGGTACAACACAATCCACACAGTGGCGCAACTAAATCTGGTGTAGAAAGAGAGATTATGTGCATGCGTCAGTCAAGGAGTGATGTCGCTATGGTTCCCAATCTCTCCTTCAGCCTCACTGTTCCTTTTCATACAGGACTTTGGGTTTCTTTGAGGTTTTTTTCAGCTTTACGGCACTGAACAAAAATAATAATAATAATTATCATACTTGTTAAGCTCTTATTAAGTGCCAAGCACTGTACTAAGGACTGGGGTGTGTACAAATTAGGTTGGACACAGCCCCTGACCCACCTGGGGTTTACCCTCTTAATGCCCATTTTACAGATGAGGTACCGAGGCACAGAGAAGTGACGTGACTTGCCCAAGATCTCACAGCAGACATGTGGCGGAGCCAGCATTAGAACCCAGGTCCTTCCGACTCCCTGGCCCATGCTCTGTTCACAAGCCCACGCTGATTCTGCATAGCAAAGAGTGGCAGGAGCATAGAAGTTTCTAATAATGATATTTAAGCGCCTACTATGTGCTAAGCACTGATCTAAGCACTGGGGTAGATACAAGGTAATCAGGTTGTCCCATGCGGGGCTCACAGTCTTAATCCCCATTTTACAGATGAGGTAACTGAGGCACAGAGAAGTGAAGTGGCTTACCCAAAGTCACACAGCTGACAAGTGGCAGATCCGGGATTAGAACCCATAACCTCTGACTCCCAAGCCTGGGCTCTTTTCGTTGAGCCACCCTGTAGCAATTTTTGTCCATCGGTAATATCTTTGAGCTTAACCCATTAATTGTCATTGAATTGGTGGTTAGTGAAATGCAATTTTCATCATCAGGGGAATTTATTGAGTGCTTACCGTGTGCAGAGTTCTTTACTAAGCACTTGGGAGAGAACATTATAGCAGACACATTCCCTGCCCTCGGTGAGCTTACGGACTAGCGGGGGAGACAGGCATTAATATAAATAAATACTTTCTAATAGATAAGATAGAGAGCTATACACAGGTGCTGTATGAGGGAAGAGGTGTTTATCCTGGGCCTTCTCCAAGGCTCTGAATCTGTAAAATGCCAAAACCCTGGAATAAATCAGAAAGAGCAAAGATAAAGAAGTTACAGGGGCTTGAGGGCAGGGATTGGGTCTTTCGACTCCTCTGTATTACACTCTCCCAAGCACTTAATTCAGTTTTCCGCACACAGTAAGCGCTCAGCCAAAAGTCATGATTTTTTTTCAGATTTGGGGAATAAGTTTAGGTGTGATAAACATTTTAGAAGCTTCTTTGGCCTGGAAGCTCGTTACACGGAGCGAACATGTCTGTTAATTCCGTTGTAATGTACTCTCCCAAGCGCTCAGTACAGTGCCCTGCATGTAGTGAGCCCTCAATAAATATGATCTACTGATTGGAATCTTAAAAAGCACAGCATTGAGGAACCATGGAAAGAGAACCTGGAAAGGATTCCGTTGCATTGTCTTTCCTAACTTTGTTTTTACTCTCAGGCATTTCATTTATCACTAAATATCAAGTTTTCATTTACGTTCATCTGGCCAATTTGCCCAGACATGGGTCCCTTGCCAGATTTGGTTTGATTTCAGTCCATCTTTAGATCTGATTTCTTAATGATGATATGTAAATAACTTTAAGAACATTTTATATATTGAAGCTTTAACTTAGGTAAATGATTTATTTCCTGGTGGGGAGAGCGAAATTCACAGCCTTTGAAGGTGCTTTTCCGTCAATCTTGAAAAGAAGTCTTGGACCTTGCTTTCAATTTTGAGGGTGAGGATGAAAAGGGGACTGGGATCTCGGGGGTGATGAGAAGTGCGAGAGGACTCCCTTCATGGGATGAATGGGTCAGGGAACCCCTGTTTTGCGTCTCCTTAGCCCCAGCCGGAAACTCCGGTGGCTTGTTCCGAGCCTGGGTCGGCTGTGGAATGGAATGGCTCGTTTGGAGCGAAGGTCCCGGGCAGCCTCTTGGCCCAAAAGAAGGAGCCATAAATGTCAAAAGATCCCACCAAACCGTATGTTCCACCCCAGGCCAAATGACAATCTTCACATATATGCCGTGTGGAAAAAACAGCGTCACTTTGTCTTCAGCCATTCCCACCCACTCGGATACCGTACCCTGTCAGCGATGCCTTGGAATCATGAAGGACAATGATATGTTTTAGGGATGTCGGTAGGCCTGGAATGTCGCGTGAAGCAATGGCTGTTTTGTGGCCTTATTAACTCGCAGCCTATTCTAATCCCCTGACATCTGACCATGTGGCCATCAGTCTGACATTTCCTTTCTCAATCCCTCCCACGGAGACAATACGGCCCTTTGGTGATTTTTTTTTACCACGAAGGGCATTTTGGGGTTGTCCCTTGAACCAGTAATGGTAATGATGCAATAAACTTAATTTGGTTTTAATGCCATGAAAGGAAGTATTGCACAATTCCTTGAGTGACAGAATCCCCAGAAATTGATGGGAAGTTATTTTAATTGCACTGTTATAAAAGAGAGACAAAATGTTAATGAGATGACTAGTTGAGGGGGGAAAAATGTTTCAAAATGAGTATGCATTGCTTGGGGTTTACTGTATAGGTCAGTTAAATGACACAATAGCATTATTATGGCCTACATTATTCAGTTAAAATAATGGCATGTTTGTGTTTGTTACTATGCCTATTTTGTGCATGAAATTGTAGTTAACAATTTTCAATCTCCAGTCTCTTTGGACTCATTTCCTGTAACTTTGAAGACTGTCATTATATTTTCCTTTTTATTGTTTTAGGGATATTACCTTTGTAAAAGTTACATTTCACGAAACCATTCTCCTACTTACGTCACTTGGTTTCCCGACTTGGGTTAAAAGAAGCCACGGTCCCGTTCTCAAACGAAGATGAGATTTTGAAAAGTATTTTAAGGCCCCTTACCCAGACGCTCCCAATGCGTGCCTGACCCACACTCTCAGAGAGTGGGGCTGAGCTTGTGGGCAACTCTTCCTCTGCCCTCGGGCAAGGCACTTCACTTCTTTGTGCCTCAGTTACCTCATCTGTGAAACGGGGATAAGACTGTGAGCCCCATTTGGGACGTGGGTTGTGTCCAACCCGATTAACTTGGATCTACGCAGTCGCTTAGTACGGTGCCTGGCACATAGTAAATACTTAACAAATGCCATTAGAAACCAAAAGTTCATGGAACTGCTGGGAGTTGTGGAAAGGCGCCCGTTGGGAGAAGGAAGGAGAGAGGAGCTCCAAAGATGGGACCCGTGGCCAGTTCAGGGAGGGCTGGTCATGGAAGAGAAGGAGAGTTTCAAGGGACTGAGTCACGACAAGTTTTTTTCCCTCCCTGTAATGGAAGGAAATGGGAAGTCAAGATGGTTAGTGGTCAGGCACGTTGGTGGAGCCCTGGAACCTCCCAGAGTATCTGGGGAAACAGCTTTTCTCCCCCCCCCCATCAAGGCACCTAGAAGTTGGGGCCCTCTTGTGATTTTTCATTCAAGATTTCTCCCATCATTCCCCTTTACATCGTGATCTCCTTTCTTTCGGATCTCTGCGTCTCTCACCCCCGGCCCCTGCCTTGTCGAGCAGATCCATGAAGTTTGGGGCTCCGTCCCTCCCCTCCCCAACACGCTGAGGTAACGCCTCCTGCCACACGCTCAGAAAGGTCAGGTGAGGGGAAGAAAACTGCGTCTGGCAAGTGTCTGCTGTTGCTCTCTTAAATGACAAGAACATTAGATGGGCTGGTAATAATGTATGTGGAAAATGTCAGCATCACATGGAAGTAATAATTGCAGATTTCCTGGAAAGCAGGCAGATCGCTCTGGCCCCAACAGGGGTGATTTTAGAAGACCAGGAGCACCAGTGAAAGGTCTACAAAGCGGTGGGAGTCAAAGGACGCGCGTTTCTGTTCTGAAACGTGGGTGCCTGGAGCATTTGGCTTAGAATTCTGGGTCCGTCTTCCTTTTGGACCATTTCAGTAGTGTGATATGTCGATGCAGAAAGAATGAAAAAAGGGTGGAAAAAAATTGTATTTACCACTCCATTTCTTGGATGACCCGAGAGTCGTTGCTTTAAAAAAATCTGTGAATCCTTCCATATAGAGTAGCCACTCCTTGAGGACAGGATCCTGGGTTATGGTTTCTTTAGTCCTCTCCCAACTGCTTAATCAGCCCAGTGCCCCACACCCAGAGGGTGCTCAGTAAGTGCTACTGATTGGTACCATAGTCCACCATTCACCCAGATGATCTTCCTGTTATCAGGAAACGGGACAAGAATAAGAATTAAACATTAACGCGTGCCACTGGTACTGTACTGGAGAGCTGCACCCAGGGTGCCCTCCTGCCGCCCTCCTGCCGCCCTTTTGGCTGTATCCGTGTGGGTGAAATAGGTCGTTTCTGGAAACCCACCAGAGGGAGGGTTCCCAGTTCCTCTCCCAGTTCTGTCCGGAAACAGTCCGGGGAGCTCCCGGTTTTGTCGCAGCTCTAGACCGGACGCTCGCGGTGGGCAGGGAATGCCTGCTCATTGTCTTATCGTACTCTCCCAAGCGCTTCGTACAGTGCTCTGCACACAGTAAAGCGCTCAGTAAATACGATTGGTTGTGAAAGCGGAGGCTCGGTGCAGGTGATAGGAGCCGTGGCTCTGCTTCAGGCCGGCGGGGGACTGTGGGCTGTGGGCAGCTAATTCCCTCCGCTCTCCCCCTGCTCTGCTTCTGTTCCACCCCTGCCGTGGGTCTCGAGTCCCCTTCTGCCCTTCTTTTGGAAAATGGGGCCATGGATGGCCCCACTGGGGTTCTTAAAACGCAGGAGGGAACCCCTAAATTTAAGTCTGCTCCATCTAGCGCACAATGTCTGATCATCTTACTCTTGACCCTCTTAACAGAGGAAAAGAATACATGCAACGGACAGAGAACTGAATGGGAAATGGAGAGGCTTGGGATCTATTCCGGCTCAACCCACAGCCTCTCTAGTTCCCTGCGATTTGGAGGGCAGACGAGCCCACGGTCCGGGTTCTTCGGCTCTAGAATAGACTACCTCCCCGCCTAATGTTTTCCGAAGCCTGACTGTCCGTGTGAGGTAGGCTGTAGATGGGGAGAAATCAAATCTTTATTCATAAACGAAATAGAGAAGCAGCGTGGTCTAGTGGATAGAGCCCGGTATTAGGAGTCAGAAGGACCTGGTTTCTAATCCTGACTCCGCCACTTGTCTGCTGGGGGACCCTGGGCAAGTCGCTTCACTTGCTGGGCCTCAGTTACCTCATCTGTAAAATGGGGATTAAGACTGCGGGCCCCATGTGCGACAGGGATTGCGTCCAACCTTAGCTTCTGTCTTCACCAGTGCTTAGTACAGCGCCTAGCACATAGGAAGCAGTTCACAAATACCATTTTAAAAAATGAAGTATTTCAGAGGTGTGTAAATTTCCGGCTTGGGTCCCGTTGGTGCTCGGTTAAGCCGAGAAGTCTATCTGAGAACCCCAGATGAAAATTCCTTTCTTTACTCTCGCTTGGAGTTGCCTCTGAGGCGGGATTCTGAAGAAAGGGGTCAGGGAGGACAGAGATGATTCTAATGTTCCAGTTTGGTTTGGGTCACAGGCTGGTCATAGAAATCTGGGTGGGTGATGCAAATGACTTCCTGCATAAAGAAGAACTGTTGTCTTCAAAGGTTCCTGGTAGGGGCTTCATTTTACTCAACTTTTGGAAGATCTCTTCCGGCGCAGGGAGCAGAGAAAAATCCCTTCTTGTAACGTGAGGCCGAGTTGAATTTTGATCTCTTGAAGTTTGAAATTTCCCAGTCAAACGTTTTAAGCGTTTGAACGTGCCTCCAACGGGTCCTTCTCACTCCTCTTACACGGTGAGGTCCTTGAGGTCCTCGAGAGCCTGGAACCGTTATCTGCTCACTGGTACTTGCCCAGATCTCAGGAAGGAGTCATCTGCTTGATGTATGGTGTTGCTGCTATTGCTTGTTAATTTATAAAGTATGATTTTCTGGCCCAGCGTTCTGTGAATATGTGAGGAAAAAAATCAACCTCATCCAAAGCGAGGAAAATGCAACTCTTTTTCCTTAGGGTGACAGTTGTAACTTCCCCATATACAGCCTGAACAGTGTGGCCTAGTGGAAAGAGCTTTGGCCCGCGAGTCAGAGGACCTGGATTCTATCGGATCTCGGCATCACAGTAAGCGCTCACTAAATTCCATTTTTTAAAATGGTGTTTCTTAAGTGCTTTCTATGTGCCAGGCCCTGCAATAAGTGCTGGGGTAAATACAAGATCATAGGGTTGGACACAGTCCATGTCCCACATGGGGCTCAGCCTTATTACTCATTTTACACCACACACACACGAGAGACAGTGACCATGACAGTAACACTGTGACTCAACCCTTCACCTTTCTTCCTGGTGCCAACCTCTCCCTGACTGGGCCTGGGTGGCAGCCCCAGCCTCTACAGATAGGAAGACTGAATCAAGGGGACATTTGAATCACCCAGGACGGGTTGGGGGGAAGCTGATTTTATTGTTTTTTTTGGTGTGTGTGTCTGTGTGAGAGAGAGGGGGAGAGAGAGAGAAACACCCCGTGTTGTGCGCATGAATGTAATCTGCCCTCCAGATAGCATATTTCCAGTGAGCACTGGCCACCCACATGCTGTCAATGAGCCAGACGCCAGGCGCGACGTCAGCAAGAGAATCGCCACCGACAATCAACTCTGGTAACCCTGGAAAAATAAACTATCTACAGGAGCCCTGATAGAATGATTATATGTAGCGTATGTTCTGCTGCAAAGAGAGAAATGCAGTCATTCCTGCCATTATAAGATCGTTTTGGGTGTGATTCGGATGGAACGGGACGAAAGAATAGAGGAATGTAGCGCTGTGACCCAGCTGGGAATTGGCCAGTAGCGTCTGTTCTACGCAGGTCACGTTGGATTTCAGTATCAGAATCGCAAGAATTATCTGTGTCTACACCAGCACTTAGAACAGTGCTTGACGCATAGTAAGCGCTCAACAGATACCATGAAAAATAATCACCGTAGCAGTTCGTGAGCATTGTGTAGGAAGCTATGTGTAAGCGTTTATAGTTCATTGTTATCATGCACTTATTGGGTGCAGTGAACTTGTAAGCAGTTAGAAATTAGTTTGCTGGAAGTGGTGTTGTTAATATGCAGAGGGCTTGAAGCCGGCCTTAGAGCCAGAAGCGCAGTGGATGCCAACCCCCTCCAAGTTCTGTTTTTATTGTTTTCTAACCCTCTTTCCGCTAACTCCTTGTTTACCATTGAGAAATGGCTGACAGTATGCATTTTTTTTTTTTTGGTTAATGCAGAGTATTTGAAAAGGCAACTATCACTTTGCAGCAAGTGCTGTTGTTGAGTGATCCTCTTAAAATGATCTTTTCACTAGCTTCAACAGAAGATTCTTCAATCACCCGGTGGTATTTATTGAGCGCATTCAGTTTGCAGAGCATAGTAACATTAGAAGTACAGCAGTGTGCGCACACAGTAAGCGCTCAATAAATATGATTGAATAAATGACTGGAAGACACAGTCCCTATCCTCAAAGCTCTTACAATCGATTGGGGAGTTAATAATCTAGTGGATTGAAAATGAAGTTCTTGTCCCCATTGCTAGAGCTTAAATTAATGTCTGCAGTCACATTGTTTGTTTTGATGTCGCAGGGAGCAATTCAGTTGGTGTCCCGGCTTCTGAAGGAAACAGCCGATTTAAAAGGTATTTTCTTCCCCATATATCAGTGCAAGTCTCTGCAATCAATTTATGGTATTTATCGAGCACTTACTGTGTGCAGAGCATTGTCCTAAGCGCTTGGGATTGTACAGTACAGCAGAGTTGGTAGACCTGTTCCCCTGCCCACAGGGAGCTTACAGTCTGGGAGGGGAGACAGACATGGACATAAATTGTGAATAGGTACATAAGTGCTTGGGGCTGACGGTAGGGTGAATGTCTAGTGATTTAAAGGGCACAGATTTAAAGGGTACAAGGGCGATGCAGAAGGGAAAAGGAATAGGGGTAATGAGGGCTTAATCAGGGACGGCCTCGTGGAGGAGATGTGATTTTTAATAAGCCTTCAAAGGTGGGGAGAAACTCCGAAACTCATTCTGTAGCCCTCGGGCCAGGAAAGGTAGCAGAGATCCCAAAGATCTTATTCATCGTAATGAAAGTTTCCCAGATCATTTCACAGTTATTTGGGTTTTTCACATACTCTGGGGTTTAGTAGCCAGCGTTTTGGTTGATTACCCCCTCCCTCTTTATTGCAGGGGCGGAGGGGGAGGTGCGTATTTGCAGAAAAGACTGCTTGATCAGAACACTGTCTGAATGTCACTGACCCGCAGTTCAACATTGGAACTCAGGATTTGATAGAGCTATTCAAAATATTTGCCAAGAACATTTTGAGATGGACGTCTGTTATGAAAGTTAATGTTTATCCCGGCAGTCATTATCGAAGGCCCGTGTTCCCGGGCTTGCTTGCTTCAAACGAGAGAGGATTAATTTTGATTCCAGAAGCTAGGTATTCTGTGTTTCGTTCTTTTTAAAGTTGGTGTATGGAAAGGGAGAGAAAATTAGAGTAGTAGCCATGATTGAGACGTAGTGCCCTGTAACTTTTGCCCTCTGCTAGCTGCGTCTCTGCCCGCCCTCCACTCTCTTTTATTCTTGGATACCTCCCTGCTCCCAAATTCCCCAACACTCTGCTCCTACCCGTCAAGAGCCCATCAGGGCTACCCGGACCACAGCGCTCTTTCTACTCATCTCTCAGGGATTTCCTCTCACTCTCCTCCGTGTGCCCGTCCATCTGTATGTACGTGCATCCACGTGCCGAGTGCTTGTCTCACCCTTCAAGGCCTGGATTATGGTGGTGGGGGTTTTTTGTGAGGTTTTTTTTTTTTTTTGCTAATTTTGTATCGGTGGTATTAGAGTGATAGCTGTGTGCAGAGAGCTGTACTAAGCGTTTGGCAGAGTACAATAGAACATTCTCTGCCCACGGCAAGTTTACAGTTTAGAGGAGATTAAATACAGTCTTCCTCAGGTTTTATGGAGCCTTCCTGTTGGGAGGGGCAAGGGATTTCCTCTTTCTCAACCCCAGGGGTGCAAGGAAGCTCTCCGGGCGTGGGATGGGGGAGGGGGGCTCATTTGGGGGTCCCCAGGGGGCAGCCCGGCTGACCCGAACCCTCCATTCTGCTACCGGCCAAACCGGGATTCGACCGGGTAGCCGGGATCCCTGCCCTCAAGGAGCTTGTAGTTGAGTGGGGATTCTCCTGGGCGATTCTAGTCTCAAGGACCAGAACACCGTGGGGTGTGGTGCTCACGGGTCGTGGTGATCAATCGATCCATGATATTTATCGAGCACCCACTGTGAGCAGAACACCACCCCAAGGGCTTATACTAGTCGAAGTTCTCCATTTTACCTCAAGGACTGTAGCATGGAGAACCCATCTATGATTCTCCTTTAAGGGTGAAGTCAGAATTGGATAAATGGGCCTGCTCTAATCTTTTATAATTATCCATATCCTCTATATTACTAGGGAACTGTGGCAGGCCTTTGTAATTGTAAAAGCACTTTGCGTGATGAAGTCTGAAAAATTTATAATGCAGAGAACGCAAGCTGTGTTGATATCAGGGAACACGTCTGCCAACTCTGTTGTATTGTACTCCCCCAAGCGCTTAGAACAGTGCTCTTCACATAGCAAGCACTCAACAAATACCATTGATTGATATCAGTAATAACCAAAAGCTAGGGGACTTGAAATTGCAAAGACCATTCTGTCAGTGATTTCCCTCTTGTAGTTTTGAACAAGTCATTTATTGAACAAGTCTGTTTTCATTTTTTTAAAAAGCAATAAATATGAAGTGCAGAAGAACTAATTAGAAACTGCTTTAAATTATTTGAAAAGTTTATTAGAGGGTGGTGTGTAATTTTCATTCAGTTAATGTGGTCTGTAAAAAGAGAAACAGGAGCAAAAACGTGGTCTTTTGGAAAGAGCACAGGACTGGGTGTCAGGAATCCTGGGTCCAGCTGCTTGCCCACTGTGTGACCTTTGGCAAATCTTATAACTGCTCTCTGCCTCAGTTTCCTCATCTGTAAAATGGGGATGAATGAGTCGTTCTTCCCTCTTACTCTATGAGCCCTGTGTGGGACCGGGTTTCTGTTTGATATCATTGTCTTGTGTCTACCCAAGCGCTCAATACAACTGTTAGCATCTCCTAAGAGCTTAATAAATGCCATTGTTATTTTGTTGGTTTATTAGATTCATTCAGTTGTATTTATTGAGCTCTTACTGTGTGCAGAGTACTGTACTAAGCGCTTGGAAAGTACAGTTCGGCAACAGAGACAATTTCCTCTCTCCACCCCTGGAACATGAACTACTGAAAGATAACACAGAGGATTCATATTTTAAAAAATCATGTTAACCATCGCAGTAAAAGAAGCATTATGCCAGTCTACCACTTGGGTAGGCTACTAATTATAGACATGTCCAGGCAAGTCATCTTTTTTAATCTCCTGTGATTCAGCCTTTTTTTCCACCAGGGCTGTGATGAAAACTCAGAGGCAAAGTTAGAACAGGAAAAAAGAAAACACGTCTTTTCCCCCTAAACACCTGATGTGTTTGGGGATAATATCGAGACGGAGATCTTGGGAACCTGACAGTTAAGCCTCCCGATGTTCCTGAGCTCCCAGTCTTCCCAGATCTCTGGCTGGCACGAGTCCCTGGAGCAGGGAAGTCTCACGTGTCGGGAAATAAATCAGTCCGTCACCTGGTAGAGTCTAAGAAGAGATTCCCCCCATGGCATGTTCTCCATAGTTAGATTAATTGCTGCACACTTCTCTCAAAATTGCGTGTAATTTGCCACTGTCGGACACCAGAGCCCGTTAGGTGGGTTCTTTCTAGTGTAACAATTCCTATTCCCCAAATCTTCTTCTACCCCTAGTCTTCAAGAAATTCCCAGGTACATTCAGTGTGGGATTTCTTCAGTTTTTATTTTAAAGTCAAGTATTCTGTAATTTGGCCAGTGGATAATCGTCTGGAAACTCTTCAAAACGCATTTGCTTTTTCTCTGCGGGCGAGGAACGTTTCCGCTAATTCTGCCGTATTGTGCCCTCCCAAGTGCTAGGAGAGCGCTCTGCAAGATAATAAACACTTAATAAATACCATCGATTGAATACCTTGGTAGTTGACCGTTTTTAATTTCCGTTTTCTTACGTTTCTACTGTTCTTGAAAATATGTAGTGAGAATTTAGTACTTTGAAATATGACCAATGACCATATATGACTTTTTTCTAATTATGTTAACTTTCCAGAGCTTCTTGGGAAAAAGGAATAGAAACTGGTCACAAAATGGTTCTCATTACATTTTTTATTACTTTTCAAGTAATAATGTTTCAGAAATGCATCTTTCTAAAGAACCGATGTTATGAGAAAAACATTTTCGATATTACCTTAATTTTTCATTGCCCTTATAAAGCAACAGCCATATTTGTTTCAATAATAGGAGTTTGTATTGTTCTCTCCCAAGTACTTAGGACAATTCGGAGTCATTTTAGTCCTAATGTTTAAAAGATTACTAAGTATCTTAGGAAATCATTAGTATCATTTCCTTATACATTTATTTTCACCCATTTGATCTAAACCATGGGCCCTATTAATTGAATTTGGGTTCCAAATTGGCAGTTACTGAATTTTCAAGTTCTTTTGAATTGGGGTTCGAAGTTTTGAAAGCAGCTCTGTGACTTTGGGCAAGTCACTTCACTTCTCGGTGCCTCAGTTACCTCATCTGTAAAATGAGGATTAAGACTGCGAGCCCCACGTGGGACAACCGGATTCCCCTGTGTCTACCCCAGCGCTTAGAACAGCGCTCGGCACATAGTAAGCGCTTAACAAATACCAACATTATTATTATTATCACTTTGTCTTCCGGCGAGCAAGAGATTTAGCCAGTTGATGTTTGCCATTAAGCCCAAAGCACTTGTCAGCCCACAAAATCATTTTAATAGCCTGCCCCTTGAAGAATGCCGGCAATAAAAATAGATCATTCGGCACCTGCCCGGAATAAATTGTGGCCTCTTCTGAGTTTAGGTTATAAACAAGCAGGCTGGGGTGGCCTTGGGTGGATTTTCCAGGCCCTTTTGCTTCTTTCTCCGAGCCACACCTCCACCACAATGATGGTGAGAAAAGGAAATAAGAGGAATTCGAATCAGAATCCAATTTCTGTATTTCAGCTGTATTTATTGAGTGCTTACTGTGTGCACAGCGCTGTACTAAGCGCTAGGGAGAGTACGATATAACAATAAGCACACACATTCCCTGCCCACAACGAGCTTACAGTCTAGAAAGGGGACGAGCATTAATAGAAATAAATTTTAGCCGCTCTGATAATAGGTTTGGGTGGTGTCAAAGGTTGGAATTGCTGCAGGATGAAGTTTTTGGGGATCCGGATTTTCAATTTTCCAGGCTATTCCCTGTCACCCATTACCATGGATAACTGAGTCTGAGCCCACATTCTGCCATAAGAGACCCCAGATCCTTGTGGCTCTCTGACAGCTGGTTTGCTGGCAAATTATTTTTTCTTTTTGTCTGTTAAAAAAGTGGCTCTTTCTACTTCTCCACAGGTTTTCTTAGGGTCAGTTTAGTTCAGGACAGCAAAACCTTGCATAATGTTGGTGTTGCTTTCTGGGGAGCACTGTGTGCTCTAAAACCATATTTTATAAATTATTGAGTCAGTGGGAATTAGAACATTACGGTCCTGAGGTTGCAGGCTATTTCATAATTTTTTAATACAACTGTTCTGGCAAATATTTAAGAAGAATACATACTCCAGGAGGTTTAAGGTTGTACTGCCATTTGCATAATATATATGCAGACCAAACCAAAATAGATAAAAAGAAAGTTTTTCAGCTCGATCGGATGTGAACGGATTCCTTAATATCTGAATGCTATTCAGCGGTTGGTAGACAGTGCAGCCTGGAGCTGTGGGGCAGGGTAGCTTTTAGCCTGTCTTTCCTCAATTTCATTCACTACACCATCCACAGACTTTGGCTTTTTCCAGTTTAAAGCATTTGAGGGGTAAATGTCGGGTTGTGTTAAGTTTGGTTGCCTATTATATTTTAACTGATTCATTTATGTTAATACCCATTGTCCCCCCTCTAGACTATAAACTTGTTGTGGGCAGGGAATGTGTCTGTCTCGCTAACTCGGTTGTATCGTACTCTCCCAGGTGCTTAGTACAGTGCTCTGCACAGAGCAAGCATTCAATAAATACCATCGGTTGATTGGTTGATCTTAAATTTAAATTTCAAAAACTTCAGGTTTTATTTTTCTGTTGTTTTTTAAATCCGTGTTAACATGGAAGACAGGTACTTTTTCAGAATGAATAGGTGTTGTCGTTTTAGATCAGAATGACACTAATCATGAACAATGATGGTATTTGTTAAGCGCTTACTATGTGCCAAGCATTGTATTAAAAGATGGGATATGCATACATAAATATACATATACATATGTAAGGTAATCAGATTGGACACAGTTCCTGTTCCACATGGGGCTCACGGTCTAAGTGGGAGTGGGAGGGAGAACAGGCACTGAACCCTCATTTTACAGATGAGGGAACTGAGGCACAGTGAAGTGATTTGCCCACGGTCACACAGCAGACAGGTGATAGAGATGTGATTAGAACCCAGTCCTCCGACTCCCAGGCTTTTGCCCTGTCTTCTGGGCCAGGCTGCTTCCCCTTCTGTGTAAAAATTATATTACTCCTTTTTGTGTTTGTAAATGTCCTGTTCAGTGGTTGTATTGAACACTTACTCTCCTCAGAGCCTTGAGGGCTTGGCTAGGCAGAGGCTTGACGTCCCAGTTACCCGCTGGGATAGATAGCATTGTCGAAGCAAAACCTTGTTATATAATGTGGGGCTTGCCCATCAACCCCAACCTTAACGCGAATGTCCATATTTGGGCTTGGAGGTGAGGGCTGTATATTAGAGTTTTTTCAGTCCCAGGCAAACTCATGGGTGAATTTGCTCATCACTGGCATCTTCCGGGAGGAGAGACTGCTATATATGGGAAGCCCATCGCTCTTCTTGCTTGCTTATGAGATAAACAAAACATGACCATAGGACAGATGCCCAGAGAAACTCTAGACTTGCTACGTAGAGTAGGGAGAAGGGAAATCCCCTGGAAAATAATATTTGTGACATTTGAAATTAGCCATATCATTCAGAGGGCAGATTCCAATACGAATATCTGTGTATATGTATATATACATTTATATATAGTCTGTTAAGCGTTGATAATTCATCAAACGCGGGGCTGCATCAACTCACGTGGATTGTGGCAGAATGTGAGTAGGCTAATAAACTGACCCCAGGCCATTTTGACAGTGAAAATGTTAAAAAAAAAATACAATATAAAATGCTATAAAAAACACAGAATTGTAATCCCCGTTGACAAAACTACATTTAATTGGTATTTTAAAGGAGCGGTTTAAAGGAGTGGAGTAGGAATCTGTTCAAATTGGGTAAAAGTTTAAAAATACATGTTCCAAGTGCAGTACGGCATTACACTGCCAGCTGTCCAAGGCTCGCATTCTGTGCTTCGGGAGGCTCTCCTGCACCTTTGATTTGTTGCTCATGCCCCAGTGATAGTCGTGTTTCTTGAGTGCTTATTGTGTGCAGAGCGCTATATGAAGTCCTTGGGAGAGTACAGTATAAGAATATAACAGAAACATCCCCTGCCCACAACGAGCTCACAGTGATAAAGAACAATCTGAAAAGTTCCGTGAGTGATTAGCGCCGTCGAAGGCCAACCATATTTCTGGATTTCTGATGGTATTTTTCGATGGCAGTGTCTGCCGAGAGAGGGAGTTCAGCGGCATTGAAAAAGTAGGTGGGTGTCACGGTGTCATATCAGAACTGCAGGTTCTAAAGCCACATTATGCGAGGCGCTGCTGTATTGGAGAAGGTACTCTGGGGACATGGACTTCGTTAAGGCACTAAATTCTGGAAGCATTTTGAGGGTCGCGTGCCTTCAGAGTTAAACAGGGTGTGGATTTTGAAGTATTAAATAATACATAATCTAAATGGGACAATGAGAGGGTTATTTTTTAATGGGATAAAAACAAGATTTAAATTGCCTCAGGTTTTGTTTTTGTTTTTATTTAATAATAATTGTGATATTGGTTAAGTGCCCACTATGCACCCAGCCCTGTATCCTGTAAGCACAAGGATACATACAAGATGATCATTTTGGACACAGTTGGGAAGCAGCATGGAGTGGTGGGTACGGCACGGGCCTGGGAGTCAGAAGGTCATAGGTTCTAATCCCAGCCCTACCACTTGTCTGCTGGGTGACTTTGGGCAAGTCAAGGCGCTTCTCTGTGCCTCAGTTACCGCCTCTGTAAAATGGGGAGTGAGACAGGGAGCCCCACGAGGGGCAGGGATTTACTTGCATCTCCCCAAGTGCATCGTACAGTGCCTGGCACATAGTGAGTGCTTAAGAGAAACCGTAATTATCTCCCATGGGGCTCACAGTCTAAGAGGGAAGGATTGAGTCCCCATTTCGCAGCTTAGGAAACTCACATAGTGAGTGTTTAACAGAAACCGTAATTATCCCCCAGGGGCTCAGCATCTAAGAGGGAAGGATTGAATCCCCATGTTACAGCTCAGACATGGTGGACCTGGGCTTCAGAACTCGGGTCTTTGGACTCCCAGGCCCCGCTGTTTCCACGAGTCCATGCTGCTTCCTGTTTTACAGTGCATTTTTAAAATACCAGACATATCACATTTCAAAATGTGTATCGATTCCATTGATGGCAGCGAAGATCCTGGCGATCCATCTTGGCAGATGTGCTGGATTAACTCAGTCAACCGTAGCAGAATTAGGATCACCTTAAATTCATTTGAACATAAGAAAAACCTAAAAAAAGAGTTTAAGTGATTTTATTGTGGAATTTAACTCTTAATTTTGAGAGAGAGTATGTGTGAGTAGAAATCAAGTAAAATCTTGACAATCTGTGGCCTAATGAGAAAAAAATATAGCAGGCCTCTATCTCTGCATTACCTCCGCTTTTTCAGGCATCATTCTGAAATGCTTAGGTTAGTGAGAGACTGAAGCAGATAATCAGGGGCATTTTTCCTTTCCTCAGCAGAGAGATGGATAGCTCCCTAGCGACTTTGCTGACGCAGTTATGGAGGAAGGTGAAGATGAGAATCGGGCTTGATATTTGCGCTGAGGTGTAATTAAAGGCTCTAAGTCTTTCACAAAAACCAGAACTGAGATGATGCAAAATAGCCAGGGCCTCTGATGGAAAATGAGTTGAATTCCTTATCATCAGTGCTGCTTTCTGATAAAGTACTTTATTGTAAATAGTTGTTTTTGAAAACGCCATTCTAATCCAAGTCATTACATTGGGAGAATTAAATTGGAAGTGTAAATTTTAGTATCGCTTGAGGTTGCTTTGCTCCTGGAAGTGCTTAAGGCCACATATATTTAACTTCTCAACAGTGGTCTGGTTTGGACAAGAAAGCATATTAGGCGATCTTTGATAAGTATGAGAATATCTCCTAGGGGGTTTCAGAATTCTTCTTTAAGTAGGAGGGGAGAAAGGATGGAATTAGAAGAAACAGCATGGCCTCGTGGATAGAGGACAGGCTTGGGAGTTAGAAGGACCTGGGTTCTAATCCCATCTCCGCCACTTGTCTGCTCTGTGACCTTGGGCAAGTGACTTATCTTCTCTGTGCCTCAGTTACTTCATCTGTAAAAGGGGGATTAAGACTGTGAGCCCCATGTGGAACAGGGGCTGTCTCCAGTTTGATTATCTTGTATCTACTCCAGCTATTAGAACTGTGGCCTGGCACATAGTAAGCGCTTAACAAAATACCATTAAAAAAAATCAATTAAACGAATTGGGACTTTAAGGCATTTTTATGGTTGGGAAAAGCTTGCGTACAAATTTTTACTTAGTCAGTAACTCCCTCTATTTCTTTAGCTGTCATTTCCAAATGTGTTTTTGAAATACATGTAATGAAATGACATGAAATAAATGTCCTTTTCTCCTCCCACCTCTTAAGTTTTCCAATTACCAAAAGGTATGAAAGGCATTCTGTTTCTCCATAACATTGCTGATGTCACAAATCATGGAAGCAGTATTCTAGTGTTAACTTCTGCAGAAACCAGTGAGAGAAGATGGTCTGGGGAAGCTCTTTAATTTCTTTGGATAATTGGTTTAACTTGCTTTATTTCTTATGAAAAAAAACCCCAAAGCCAACAAAAGATAAGTGAAATTCCTTTTCCAAATGGCTCTTATTCTTTGGGAGAAAATTTGAAGTGTTGAAAATGTCCTTTAGAAATCTGGGACTCCGCATGAGAATATGCAAACTTAGTAACGTGCTCCCTTAACCTACAGGGACTTCAGCTAAGGTTTAGGGTCTCTTTTATGGTTGTCATCTCTTGCCTTATGTTCACGTACCCCAAACGTGGAGCACATTGGCATGCTCTGAAAGCGGAAGGTCCGGTGATGGTTTTTCCTTTGGATTTATGGCCTGTGACGTATCCACAAGTGAAAAAAGAGGTGGCTCTGAGATAACAGTTCATACAAATTAAAAAAGTCGTCACATCTAATTCAGGGTCAGTCGTATTCAATGAACGTTTACTGTGTGCAGAGCACTGTACTAAACGCTTGGGGGGGGGGGACAAAAGAACAATAAACAGACACATTCCGTGCCCACAACGAGCTTCCAGTCTAGCGGGGGAGACAGACATTGATGTAAAGAAGGAAATTCCGGCTGTGGATGTAAGTGGTGTAGGGTCCCGGGATGACGTCTCCCCTAAGCTGAGAAGGCGCTTTGCCATGGCACTCGGACACCCTGCCTCTCGCCCACTCCCGCGTCCTCTGCTCCTGGGGCCTCTGCTCGCGCCTCTGACAGCTCTGGCTAAGAGTGCCCTCCTGACCTTCCTCAAGCACAGCGATTCAGCTGCTCATCAAATAGCTGCCCATTAGCCAAAAGGAGCCAACTAAGAGATTGTCAGTCATATTTCTCAGGCAGTCATATTTATTGAGCGCTTACGAAGCGCTTGGGAGAGTACAGTATAGTCATAAACGGACACTTTCCCTGCCCACAACGAGCTTACAGTCTAGAGGAGAGCATTTCTCAAATCCGTCTGTCCCTCGTGGTGGACAAAAGCTTTCTGGGCAAGCTCTATTTCTGAGCCGTCTTTGCATCTCACTGGAATCGGCGCCCTTGTCGTTCACTGTGTTCACCCGGGAGCACCTGGCGGCTTAATAACAGTGTTTTTCTTAATGCATGGTGGCCACCACCCCTAGAAGAATTGCAATAGAATCTGGCGAGTCATTTGAGGTAACCCTCAGCTCTGCCCTTTAAAACTTGTGCTGTGTTTGCTGATGAAATTATGACCTTATTCTAGCTGAGTGCTTTGGTGGTTTTTTTTTTTTTCTGTTTTGTTTTTAAGATTCTTTCAGCCCTGAATAATTGAAGAGAACCACCAAGTAGCACTTTAGATTTTACCCACAAAGCAGGATTCTGTGAGGGTGGCTGACCGGCATTGTGGTACTTGTTTCCGGACTTGGTTTCTGTCTGTGCTGTCAGTCGAAGGCCAACTTCAGCCCCAGAGCAGTTTCTGGGGGCGCTTGATCATGTGAACCTCTTCTTTCCCCACTTTTCCTTCTTTCCCCCTCATTCTTCCAGGTTCCCCTTTCCTCTCCCCTCCACCCCTGCCTGTTCTACCTTGACAACATGGCTAAAATCCGCCCTTACGACAACCCGCCTGGACCGCTGCATCAGCCTCCTCGCTGTCCTTGCTGTCTCCTGTCTTTCCCCACTCCAGTCCATACCTTACACTGCTTCCTAGATGATCCTGTCCATATCTCCCCCACTTCAAGAACCTCCAGTGGTTTGCCCATCCACCACAACATCAAAGAGAAACTCCTCACCAGCGACTTTAAAGCACCTAGTCAGCTCGCTCCGTCCTACCTTACTTCACTGATTTCTTAATACACACCAGCCCGCACACTTTGCTCCTCTAATACCAACCTACTAACGGTACCTCAGTCTCATCTGTCTCACCGCCGACCCCCTGCCCAAATCTTCTCCGAGGGGTCTTCCCCGATTATATTTTTTTTTAAAATACCATTGGTTGGACATGCTTAGAGTGGACAAGGTCATAGGGGAGTATATCAATTAATCATTGATATTTATTGAGCATTTCCTAGGTTCAGACCTCTGTATTAAACACGTGGGAGAGTACAGGGCTACTAAGTTGGTAGGAATGCTTCCTGCCCACAAAGACCTTATAGTCTACGCGAGAGACAGACATTAAAATAAGTTACCGATAGGGGAAATAGTAGGATACTAGTAGGACGTGTACGGAAGTCCTGTGGGCTTGGGGTGAGTATCAAAGTGTTTGAGAGGGACACTGCCAAACGCTAATGGTACCGGTAGATTGAAAAGAAGAGGAGGCCCAGACTAAAGCTGTTCTCGTAGGCTTAGTTGGCTTTCTGAAGACTCATTAAATCAACTACTCTGAATATACATTCATATACTATGACAGTATACTTATGGCAGTGATTATTCTGTAATATGAAGGCACCTTGGTTTTAACAGCTTCTTCTTTAACAGCTCCTATCCCCTAAATGTTGTGTCTCTTGTATTCACATACAAGGTGCCTTTTTTATCTGCCTAATCTGGATGGGAAGAGGGATAGAGATCCCATGCACTGACCCCTTGATCTGCTCTGACTAAATGGATAGTCATGTCATTTTTGGGGTTTTTTTCCCCGCCAGAGAAGGGGGAAATTAATTGTGCTAAGGAGTAAGAGAATAGTAGCTAGTCATCTTCCTGTATGAACCCTTGTGTTTAGGGGAACGGGACCTTGCTGTCCCTCAGGTGGTTTGGAGATTGGGCAGCTCCTGCCTCTCAGTGGCTGGAACTTTCCTTCATTGGTCCCTCTGATCTCCCCAGTCTATTTTCCCCTCCCCTCTGCTTCCCCTGGCCCGAGTTGACTTGAGTCCGTACCCCTTGAGCACTTATTCTCATCTCTGCCCCCAGCAGGTCTGTACAAATCCTTATCCTCCTTCCTTGCCTCCCCTATTTGTAATTTATTTTAACCGCTGTCTACGCCTGTTAGATTGGAAGCTCCTTGCAGGCAGGGATCGTGTCTCCTTTTTTTTCCTGGTATTTGTTAAGCACTTACTATGTGCCAGTCACTAAGCGCTAGAGATAGATACAGGATAATCAGGTTGGGCACAGTCCTTGGCCCAAATGTAGCTCACAGTCTTAATCCCCCATTTACAGACGAAGTTACTGAAGCACAGAGAAGTGAAGTGACTTGCGCAGGGTCACCCAGCAGACGAGCGCCTGCACCCTATGATCTTCTCAAACCACTTTGGGACCTTGGGCGGTGTGTCTGGTAAATCAGACTTCCGTGTCTCCATTTGTACAGTGAGGTTTTCCTATTCACCGCTCCAATGCCAGGTATTTTTGTTTGATTTTGGTGTCTCTCTCCAACAGGGGGAGAGGTGTTTCCTACCCATGCATGTGTACCCTCAGACACAGACATGTTTGTGCACACTGCTGGCCTGACATCAAAAGTAATTTCTGAGCATTTACTTTGTGCAGAGCCCTGTACTAAGCACTCGTTGGGGTGCAGTAGAAGAAGACATTAGAAGCCATTAGAAGGCATGACCTTTCCCCCAAGGAGTTTACCTCTCTCTCTCTCATTGCATCATCTTGCTAATCTGGCCACAAGAACTTTTGCACTTGGGCTTCATCCCTTTTGGGTGAAGCAGCGTGGCGTAGTGGATACAGCACGAGCCTGGGAGTCAGAAGGTCATGGGTTCTAATCCCGGCCCCGCCACTAGTCTGCTCTGTGACCTCGGGCAAGTTCCTTCACTTCTCAGTGCACCGATTACCTCATCTGTAAAATAGGGATTGAGACTTTGAGTTTGACACGGGACAGGGACTCTGTCCAACCCAATTTGCTTGTACCCAGCCCATAAAGTGCCCGGCACAGAGTAAGCACTTAAATACCATAATTATTATTATGATTTTCAGGGCGGTGTACGCCGACTGGGCCGACTCCGTGGATCTGATGGCCCTCCCTCTGTTTGGAGCTTTCAGTGTGGGAGGAAGGGAGGTTGAACCCAGGGCTGCTGGGACTACAGAGTGGTTGGACCCGGAGCCCCTGATGTGGTCAGAATATTCCGATTTAGTTGGGCCCAGGGCTGCCGGGACTGCGGCGTGGCGGGACCCTGGGCTGACCATTCTCCCTCGTGACCCAGGGTCAGTTTGATTTGGCTCAAGGCCAACGGGTTCCAGGCTGGGCTGGGCCAGGCCGGGCCTTGGAGTTGTTGCCCATTCAGGGCTCCAATCCTGGGCCTGTTCTTGGTTATCGATGACCACTGCAGGCTTACTTTGTGTTTCAGATAAGCACTCTTCTGGAGAGGGCCTCTCCTTCCCCAGCTGACACGTAGCTGTGTTTCTCCTTAGATGAAATAATTCCATTGCTACTCCCCCCTCTTTATTTTTTATTTTAAAACAGCCTCTACTCAGATTTTAAAAGCACTTAATTTTCAAACGTCCTCACTTCAAAAGGCGAGGTCCCGAGGAACTCCCGACTTCAAAAACTCACCGGAGATTCCTGAACCAGCATCGAGGCCGGCACCTCTGTGGGGCGACTTTAGTTCATTTATAGAAAGCGTTAACGCCATCTTTACTGACTGCCAGCCCAGGGATTGTTTAGTTTCGACATTTTGTGCCGATGCCTGGTCTTAATAGTAAACTAAACGGCGTCTGTGTTGCTGCGTATACATAAACACCCACCTGGGTCACTCCATAATATGCGGTGTTACTCAGATGCACGGTTTGGAAACGTTCCTCATATAAAACCCGATAGATGATTTATTAAGCCTGAAGACTAAACAGCCCGGCCTGTGGAAGAAATCAATGAGACCCAGTTGGTATTCATAGAAGAATTCATTAACACCCCCAAAGCGTTAATTTACAAATGGGAAATTCAATATTGAAAGCCAAGTGATGTCATGCTGTCTGCAGCACCACTAAGTGACAGTATCTCTAGTCGCAGGTTGAGGCAAATTGTCTTGAGTGCCGCACGGAGACAGCTAGAGATAGTGTTTTTCTTGATAGATAGATAGAATGCACTTTTCTTCCACACCATGTCTTGCTCTCAGCTTGGCACAAAGAGTGGTCTGTGACAGACTTATGAGAGAGAATGGGATGATTTTCCCCTATGTTAATTCCCATTCTCTTTATCTTTTCCGCGTCACAGCGTCATCTGTTTCATGCCTGCGATTCATGGCAGTGGGAAGAAGTACAGTAATTATAACGTTTTATCATTTCCTGGGCTACCTTTGTACGTATACACCGAGGTAGCACACGCTTGACGATTTTGGCGCAATACCGGGTGCAGATTCTACCTTCGGATACTGGAGGCACTCAGGATCTTACTGGTGACACTCGGGATCTTGCGTGCTCGGTGGTTATTTAAATTCCAGCCTCCTGAACCAGTTTTTTAGTCATCAGATCCCGTGGACTCCTGCATCGAGACAGTGATAACAGAAAACTCGACCGCCTGGAATCTGCTTCCTTGCATTTCTGTGGTGTGGCATCTGCCATCCAGAGGTGAATCTTACGACGTAGCCAGAACTGTCTCTCGGAAACTCAAGAGCTGTATTCAGGGAAGCATCTCGGACCTTCTAGCTCAGCCCGTCGAAAGCCACGGCCGCACAGTAACTCTTCCCACTCCTGATCCCTGGCCGTGTTGAACAAGGAAGCAGCGTGGCCTAGTGGAAAGAGCATGGGCCTGGGAGTCAGAGGACCTGGGTTCTCCTCCCGGCTCTGCCGGTTGCCTGCTGTGTGACCTTGGACAAGTCACTTCACTTCCTCTAGCCTCAGGTCCCTCATCTTCCAGATGGGGATTCGATATCTTGTTCTCCCTCCTCCTTGGACTGTGAGCCTTATGTGGGACCTGATAATCTTGTACCTACCCCAGTGCTTAGTACCCAGAACTTGTCACGTAGTAAGTGCTTAACAAATAATAATAATTACAGAACTGGCACGGAGGGTATTGGAGGAGAAGGTGGAAGGGGAGCCAGTTTTGTCCTCGTGATTCTCTAACATTGCAGAGCCATGACAGCATCCTCCACTTCCCTTCTTACCCCTGTATTCTGTGACCGCCACCGGTGTATTGGAGGAGCTGGTCTGGGTGGCCTCCCCCAAACTGGTTAAGGGTCTGACTCCAGTCGTTGGGGTCCAGCAGTGTCCATTATATACCCACCTCCTGCCTTCTCCTCCTCCTCCTCTCCTTCTCCTCCCCACTTCTCTCAGGGCTCAGTCAGCTTTTATCGAGCTCCTCCGGCCAGGTCCCCAGGCTGTGTGAAGTGGGTCCCGCGGGCCCTGGTATTAATGATAATCAGATTCCCTCGCCCTAAGCCCCCAAATTCCCTCTGTGCATTTTGCTGACCCTCCATCGCCCGCCTCCTGCCCTCTGTCGCTTGTTCAATAGTATTTATAGTATTTATTGAGCGCTTACTGTGTGCAGAGCACTGTACTAAGCGCTTGGAATGAACAAGTCGAACAAGCTCGTTCTTTACTGTCCTAATTCTTTCTGACGGCCTCTCATCCACTCGCTTGGACAACCCCACCTAGAGGGACCTCCCTTTGTCACCCCCCAGATTCCGCCAGGGTTTCGTTTCCCTAATTCTCCTCAGCCATCCTCCCAGCCCATCTCACCCCACAAGCCTCCTCCTGCCATAAAACTCTTCGGACAAAACCCTCTGAAGACCCCTCTGCTAGACATCATTCAGTGCCTATCTGAGAAAGATCTCTGTCTCTTTCTTGTTCTCTCCCTTTTTCTCTCTCTTTACCATTAAATGCCTGAGGAGGAGTTAAAACTTTACTTTAAGCTGTGTACCAAGGTAGAGCCCTAAACCACGGACCATTAAATTGTGCCTGTTTCAAGTGTCTGTTTATAACATTTTTACTGAAGGCTCTAAGCACAGGGACCAAGAAAAGTTCTCCCTAACAATGAACCTGTCCTCACTGGAGCAATAGATTCCTCAGCTTTTCGAACAGTATTACCTAAGCTCCTTTGTGTTGCCCGTGTGCGAGTGGAGATTGATTATACCATTAGGCATAAAGTTTGGGCAGTAGGAAAGAGAAGGGAGGAGTGCGTGATATTCAGTCATATCCCCGTTAGAGCATTAGCTCAATGTGGGCAGAGAACATATCTCTTCGTTCTTTACTTCCTAACCGCGTAGCACAGTGCTTTTGCTCCCAGCAGGCCCTCAAATACTGTTACCAATGACTTCCATATGCATAAACTGAACATCGTTTTGTCCTCAACCCTGATATGTGTAGGTATATTTGTATATACAGTTTCTTTACGTAGTCAAAAAGTACTTCAACTACGGTTCCGAGACTGTCGCTATACCTCATACCAAAACCGAAGCATGATCTGAACTGTCTTTAGTTTCTGTTTTCATACCAATTGCACTTAGCAGGGGCAGCTCTTTAATTTTGTTCAAGGCTGAACATTTCAGCTCCCTTTCACCTTTGTTCCCCTGCCCTTAGTCAGCTTGCTTAGAACAGTGCTCGGCACATAGTAAGCGCTTAACAAACACCAACATTATTTCCTCTCCCCCCACCTCAAGCCCCAACTTTCAATTCCTCAGAAAGGTCATTTTCCTTTTACCTTTGATAGCCCAGGCTGGTTTAATATCTGGGCTGGAGTGTAAGGACTGGTTGTAAACGTAGCCTAGCCTCTCTCCCATCTTTATCACGAGTTAGTCCGGATGCATTTGAGAAACATGCCAGGATATTTATGTTCTGAATTTCTTTGAAAAGAAACTCTTAACACTTCAAAAACCTTGCAGAAATTTTGGTGATTCTGATAATGAGAGACTTGGCAAGATTTTGACTGTACTCGTTTTGCTGTATTGGGACCTCAAACAGAGGCCTATCGTAGAAAATGCCGCTAGACAATGGAAAGAAAGTGGAACGTTTGCTGAATTAGTGAATTTCTTTTTCTTCACAGTTGCATTAACTTTTCTGGGAAATTAAATAAACACTCTGGCACTTTTAGCTTTGTATTTTGGAACCAGAAAGAACCTGAAATTTGAATAGCCAACTTTATGCTGAAAAGCAAAATTCCAGTTTTATCTACTACCGGACTGGAGGCCCGATTTAAAATATAATGGGGAAAATACCGATCCTATGTTGTGGCTGCCCACTTTTGTAATGTAATTGTGGTATTTGTTAAGCACCTACTATGTGCCAAGCACTGTAGTAGGTACAAGGTAATCAGGTGGGCCTCCTTCCCTGTTCCACATGGGACTCATAATCTAAGTAGGAGGGAGAATGGGTATTTAGCGCCCATGGTCCAGATGAGGAAACTGAAGGCTAGGGAAATGACTTGCCCAAGGTCACGCTTCAGGCAAGTGGCAGAGCCAGGATTAGAACCCAGTTCCTCTGACACCAGGCCCAGGCTCTTTCCACTAGGCCACGTCGCTTTTGCAGACAAAAACAAAAGACAGAGTTTTGACAGTCGCCGAAGAACCCCATCCCATGCACCCGGATCACCCCTGGCAGATCTTACGAAGGAAGTGAAGGTTGAGAAGGGACATGGTTGAAAACAAAAATATATAAATGACCTTCCTGGATCTTTTTCAAGCCAAATGCCACACACAGCTTGTGGATTTAGAATATAGTTCCGGTAAATACCGGTGAGGCAGCTTCATCTGGCAGCTTAGCAGTGCATGGGACAGGGCATCAAGACCAGAGTTTTGAGACGAAGCCCGCAACTGTTATTATTATCATCATCATCGCTGTATTTAAGTGCTTGCTATGTGTTAAGCACTACTAGGACCATAGATCAATCACCTCTCCTTTGCGTACATCAGGTATCCCCTTCTGTAAAAAGTGGAGATCGTGCCTGACCTTCCTCGTTCCAACAAAGCCCTTTTGATGGTTCGATGACATAATATGTTTTGAGTAACAATAAAACGCTCTGCATTCTGGGGAAGAAAAGTGCTACTGGATTTGCCAGCCCGTAAAACACCCACGAGTTCTGAAGCGAAATATTTTGGCAAATATAAATCCCGAGTGTTCCCAGAAGAGGGAGAAGACCTCAGAGTTGCTTTTGTTGGAGTCGTCTTTTTGAATCCTCTGTGTGTCTTAGAGTCTACAGTGCTCCCCACGGAGTCCTTCTCCGAGAAGGGAAGAAGAGAAACAGGCGAGGAGGAAGCCGTGGGTGAAATTAGGGGAATAACACGGCGCTGAGTTGGGTGGGGGGAAGGAGGCAACGGCCGGCCTGGAAGGAGCAAGGAGATCAAGGGGTGAGCACGTGACGGGGAAGCAGTCTTTCCGAGGCTGTCATTGGGGAGGTTTTGGGGGGGGGGGACGACAATGAGGACAAGAAGAAGCACATCATAAGCCCTTAACTGTGGTCCTGGAAACCCAAAGCTAGACGCTCCCTAGTGTGCCAGGCCGGGGCCGGCGCCGAGACCGAGAACCGCCATTGGCTCCGAGGCGTTTTTCGGGGTTTAAAATCCTGGGGAACCCGGGAATTTGGGGCAAGAAGGCATCCATCGGGAACTGGGGATCCCGGGGAGCGTTTGGTATCCAGAGAGTCCGTTGGGGAAAGGTGAAGGATGGAGGGGAAGAGGACGGGATCGGATAGCTCTACTCTGAGTGTCGCCCAAGTTAAATGGGGTTCTTGAAAGAGGCTGTGAGTCAAGCAAGTCCTCTAGGTTTTGTCTTTAGGAGCCTCCATTTCTGCCTCTCCGGGACGGGATCCTCTCTCGATGCAGTGTAACACGGGCTATTGCAAGTTGAGAGAGAATTATCCTTCTAAAAAAAATCCAGGTTCATCTTGGGACGTATAACTTCTGCTTCAGGCATTCATTCACTAGATGAGACCGGTTTCCATTTAATATCCTTCCAGGACTGATTGGAAGTTGAGATTCCGTGTCAGGGTCTGTATAGATTGGCCGTTGGGGTCAACTCACCTTTTGGCTGTAAGCCCGTTGTGGGAAGGGATTCCTGAGTTGTACTTTCGAAGCGCTTAGTACACTGCTCTGCACACAGTAAGCTTTTAATAAATACGATTGGATGAATGAAGGAATGAATGATCCACCTCCCTGTAACCGGGTTCAGCCGATAATGCTACTTGGCCCCAATCCCATTAAAAATCAGAATTGAAAATTGAGATCGAGAAGCTCTGACAGTTGTCAGATAGATTCCGATTTCTCTTCAGAGACTTGCCTGTCAAACTAATACACCTATTCTAATTCTATTTGCAATTGGCCCCAGAGGATCCGTGTGCGTTTTGCCATTTGTCTGGGCTTTTGTGACATCGAACAGTGGAGTTTGTAGTTGTGAATGTGAGATCCTTTTTAAGGTTATAATTACTCAAAGGTAGTAAATAGCTTTGATTCCAAATGGATTTGATTTGATTTTGTTTTGCATTTTGGGCCAATTTAAATGGCATTTTGGGTAAATAAGCTTTTATTTATTTTTTTAAGCACATCCCATTTCTCTGTTCCTTAATTTCTTGTGTTTGGGGTTCTGTTGAAGAAGGAAGGAAAATTTAGCCTGCAAACCCGGAACTGTAGAAGCCGTTACATACCCGTACAGTCAAAGGCAGGTGTTTTGCAATTTGGAAATAAAGGAGGAAGGAGTCAAATGCCTTCTATTTAGGAAGAGAACCCCAAATGGTGGGTAAAAATACCGTATTTAATTTTTTATGGCATTTGTTAAGTGTCTATTATGTCTCCTGGCGCGTGCTACATCCCGATCAGGTTGAACACAGTCCCCGTCCCACATAGGGCTCACAGTCTCAATCCCCATTTTACAGATGAGATAACTGAGGCACGGAGAAGTGATTTGCCCATGGTTATATATCAGACATGTGGCGGAGCCAGGATTAGAACCCAGACCCCCCGACTCCCAGGTCCATGCTCTATCCACTAGGCCATGCTGTTTCTCTAATGAATAAAATCTAGAGGTTGGAGCTATCAGTGGAAAATGAAAGAATCAGAGCAAGCCGTATGTTTCCAAGAAGCCAATGGCAAAATTAGCTGCTTCTGTTCGGTCTGCTCGCTTTACATTTCATTAAACATAACTTCTGTATAAAGATTGCGGGCAATGAATTTTTAAGTTTCTGCACACAGTAAGCACTCGTACTTTTGGGTATTTGGTTAGTTGATTTTCCAAGTCTAGCAGGAAGATTTCCTATTTTAAGTTGTGTTAAGATACAACTAATTCATATTTTATATACCTCTCTCAAGGTTTTAAGATGGTAAATAAATGAGCACTCATTATTTATGCACTATATTTGTAAGCCTTTGGAGTTGTAAGGATCTTGTGAGCTACAGCATGAAAGCGGCAAAGCTCATTTGGGTTGGACTGGCGGCCGGGTTCATTAAATAGCGTGCTGAACAGAAGGAGAAGAGAGTAGTAATGTGTAATAACAGTATATGTTCCTTTCAGTCAACCAGTGGTCTTTATCGAGTGCTTACTATGTGCAGAGCACTGTACTGAGTGCTCGGGAAAATAGATTTTAACGATCCTAACAGACACATTCCCTGCCCTCAGCGAGCTCAACCCTGGCCCCAGCAGGTCCTGCTCATTTTGCAGATCTCCCCTAAATCGACAGCATTTATTGAGCACTCACTGTGTGCAGAGCGCTGTACTAGCACTGGGGTGAGTACGGTACGACCTCAGATCCCCAGGCAGAGCCGTGACCAGCCGGAGACGGCTACGGTTGATTGTTCTACTGTACCCTCCCGAGCGTTTCGCGCGGTGCTCCGCACACAGTAAGCGTTCAGTAAATACCGTTGACTGAGGAACCAGTCTGGCACAGGGCAATCGGCTTGAAACGATTAGCTCAGAGCAGAGGCTGCGAGGAGGTCACAACCCCAGTAAAGAGACGGGAGAAACGGGCTCCCGGCTTTGTGGGGAGATGGTGTGAGAATGCAGCAGCCAGAGACCACACTGGGGCTCAGGGCGGGGAGAGGCTGTTGGCCGTGAATCCCCCTCCCCGACAGAAGCATCGGCTTCCAACCCTCGAGGGCAGCCCCTCTTATATACACGCATGGGTAGGCACACACATCTAGGTAGGCGTTTATCTAGGATTCATTTTGATCAACGGGAATGTCAAGGAGCGAGTCGGGGAAATCCCTTGGGAAACTTTCCCAGTGTGGCTTCTCTTGCAGCAAGAAATCCGGATACCCTGCCGTTATTATGGGCGACTCATAAAATATCTCGGGAGCTGTCTTGAAGAAACATAGAATCTGATTACGGTGAAGTGGAATGGTTTCTTTATTCAATAACACGCATTCCCTCTACTTGTATTTCCTTTTCCCCAAAGCCCAGCACCGCATCCACATCAGAGAGCTCTGCATTTTCCCTTCCTTGCCATTTTGATCTGTGCCCCAAAGCCCCTCCCCCGGTGAAAGATTTTTTTAGTGATGATAATAATTTGTGGTATCTGTGAAGCGCTTACTATGTGCTAGGCACTGTACTGGAATCTGGACACAAGCAGATTGGGTTGGCCACAGTCCCTGTTCCACATGGGGCTCACAGACTTAATCCCCATTTTACAGGTGAGATAACTTAAGGCACAGAGAAGTGACGTGGCTTGCCCAGGGTCACGCAGCAGACAAATGGTGGAGCCGGGATTAGAACCCAGGTCCTTCTGACTCCCAGGCCCGTGCTCTATCCAACAGGCCACGCGGCTTCTCGATTTTCAGTGTCCCATTCATTGAGTCCTTTCTGTGTGCGGTGTGCTGTGCTAAGCGTATACAGTATGAGAGTTGGTAGTCACATTCCCTGCTGCCCACAAGGAGCTTCCAGGCTAGAGAGGGACACAGATATTAATATAAATGGATTGCGGATGTGCATTTAAGTGATGTGGAGCTGAGGATGGGTGTATATTCTTCTTCTTATCCGTAGTCTAGCTGAACCCAAAATGTGCAGGATTATTTCATTGCTCTTTTCTTCAAAGGTGCTTTTCTTACATGTATTCATGAAGCAGATCACTTGTCCGATGCTTAGTTTCCATACTGCAAACAAAAAACAAAATCGGAAATGGACTGTGTCCTTCGAGTGACGGAACACTCTCAGCACTTCGTAATCGGTTCACTTCCAGGCTTACTGGAGGAACTATGAAGCTGCTAACTTTCTCTGATCTTTTTCAAAGTTAGCGACGTCGTCAGCGTCTCCAGGTAGTTTGGGAATGAACCGACAAAATACAAGTGAGAGAGTAAAATCCGATTTCCCTACCGTCAGTTGGCATCTGTGGCTATTTGGAGTTTCTCTAGAGGAGCCTGGCTTTTGTGAACGACGAGATAAAATGTGTGTCTTCCAGCCGACTGTACCATGTGGAACTTTGTGAAGGCAAAGAGCATCCATGTTGATAATGAACTTTCATTTTGTGAGACCGAAAGAGAAGAAGCGGGCTGGGACGATATTCTAAAGGCTAGCCTTTGTTTAGGATTCCTGTTTTCCCTACAGGCCTGGATCTGCTTTTATGTCAGTTTTACTCACAGATAATAAACCAGAGAATATTAACGGATTTCAACTCTAGTCCTTCCCGAGTGTCTATCAATGCTGTAGTCGAATTTAGGAAATTAAAAGGCTAGTACCTCTCATTTCTGGGAAGTACAAAATTGATAAAAGATAGTTCCTTTAGTAATCACGGTTCTTTTTTTAAGTGTTCATCACAATGGGTATTATCTTCCAAGTGAATTTGGCACCTCCGCGGATAATAAAGTACAGTATCTGCATCCCACCTACCACAGCATATTAGAGTGTACCAATTTTTATTTTCATTAAAAGTTTTAGTCTTTCCTCTAGAGGTCTAGTTCTCCTTTTTCTCTAAAGTTCTATCTGAATTGCCACAGCCCTCTTCTAGCCAAGTATTCTTTTAGAAATAATCAACAGCTTTTAAGTAACAGCTGAACCCATTCCATTTTAGCTTTGCCTAGGCTCCATTTGCTGCCGTTGGGTTAACCAATTGGTCAAAATAAATTCCTTAGGTCATCTCCTTGCCTGGCAGAGAATTCCGTGACCAAGAACATTTGCACTCATTAACCCCCAAAGCTTAAATCAGCCACCTCTTGGGAGCCAGTGACAGATATAGCCTTCGCGTACTCAGAGAGTGGGTCTATTTTTGGTTTTCTTGCACGAAAATCTAACTTGCAAAATAATTGACGGTTCTTTAGCTAGTTATGTGCCGTCCTCCCGCATTTCCTGTTGCAGAGAGTGTTTGAGAGAGGATATTTAATAATGCAAACTAAAAATAGAACATTAGGGTTAGTAGTTGTGAGAAATCATATTTCAAATCAAAATTTCCTTATTTTAAATTCACTTTTGTCCCAAATGGGCCATTAGTGAGTGTGCATGTAACGTTTTATAAAGTGCAGCAGGCTTAGCCCAAGGAGATCAAGTCTGCTCTCCTTTGAAAAGGAAATGTACCCCCCTCACCTCCCAGCAATAAGGAATTGGTAAGGCCAGATAATCTTCTTCCTTAAAAAAAGAAGCTATTATTAAGCATTTTAAAAAAAAATCAGATGTAAAACATGGTAAACCCGAGTTTGGCTTAATTTCAGTATTTTTGAGTGGCAGACCAGGTTTGATGTTCTTAAATATTAACAATAAAATGGTTAAATATGTAATTGCTAGGCTATTCATTTTATTTGACATATGTCTTTTCTTTCTTAGTTTTACGCCCTTGTATCTCTTCTCCTTTTGAGGTGCATTAGTTACTATGGCAACAGTGTCATTTGCATGGGGGATGCTGGTGACATTCCCAAGTGGGGTGTAAATTTAATCAGTGTAGATTTTTAATCGTTACCTCGTCCAGACATGAGAAAAATCTTGTTAAAAACATCAATAACTTCTGGTTCCATTTCAAAAGAAAAAAGGGTTAAAAGACTACTTGGATAAATCGCCTCTAAAATCAAAGATAAATGATGTATGACATGACTTTCCGTGTTCTTTTCCAGTGACAAAGCAATTTACCAAATATTTTACCAAGGAAATGTATATTTGTATAGTTAGCAGCTTTTTATACATATTTAAATGCAATCAGAACAGAAACACAAATGGTTTCTTTTTTTTTTAATGGCACTCGTTAAGCACTTACTATATGTCAGGCGCTGTACTGAGAGCTGGGGTCGATAGAAGCTGATCAGGTTGGATACAGTCCGTGTTCCGGGTTCACAGTCTTGATCCGTATTTTACAAGTGAGGTAACTGAGTCACAGAGAAGTGAAGTGACTTGCCCAGGGTCACGTAGCAGATGAGTGGCAGAGACGGGATTAGAACCCGGGTCCTTTTGACTCCCAGGCCCGTGTTCTATCCACTAAGCTACCCTGCAACGTGATAAATTGATAAGGATTAATGAGAAGGTTAAATGTTTGCCTAATTTAACACTCCCCATTTGCAACATCTCTCCCCAACACACAGTCAATAGTGGATCTTGTTTGCTTTGGCCTAGTTAATAAGTGGTTGAAGCAAGATCACATGAATTCCCCTCCAGTTATTTTAGAGGATTTTCCTTTTTAACAATGAAAATTGACTCTTTTTTTTTTTTCCAGGCCATGCTGAGCGTGTATTTGTTCTCTTTTTTTCTGTCTCCTGGTAATATTCTAAATAAACCAAACCCAGAGGATGTTGAAGAGAAACCCACCCCTATTTTTGCTGCTGCTTAGTCGATGGTAGTACATGCTGAACTGTTAGGAAAATGTTTGTCAAGTATAAAATCCCATCCCTCTGGCTCGCCCAGTCACCCCAGTTCACATTGAGTGGCGTCTGGGTTCAACTCAAAATAGAATGTGCATTATGTTGACCTCCCCCTATTCTTTGGCTGTTTTTTAAGTTATCAAGCGTTCGGGATGTCCTAGAGGCCATAACTTTAGAAGATGAAGAAAGGCTTTTTTTTTTTTTTTAAATGCATCAGGTCTAATCCATAATGTTTCCAACTAAACATCGGATCCAGTTCCAACAGTGTATCTGGTGAACAAAAATAGACCCATCGGTTTTTCTGTCAACGTCTTCGTTTTACCTCCAAGTTAACATCTGATCAGTGCCGGGCCTCCTGTGTGCAGAGCACTGAACTAAGCACTTGGAAGGGTAGAGTAAAATTGGTACACATGATCTCTGCCTTTGAGGCGCTTACAACGTAGGGGGCCTGTGGGGAGAAAGACATTGAGGTAATTTACAGATCGGAGGAAGGTGGGAAGGGAGGCTCTGGGTATGGGATGGTTGCCTGTAGCTTTAGAAGAAAATTCCCCCCCTCAGATGCTTTCCTTACTGCCAGATGGCTCTGGCCCCATCTGCTTCATCTTTCTGTTGATCGAGGCAGCCGCTCAGCGTTCTTTGGCTCCTTTATTACCTGGTGACTTCGCTCAGTAAACAATTCCATTTCTTAGTTAAATTCCAGACCTGTAAATATTCTTATTCCAAACAGAATTTACTCAGAATAAGAGCTTGGACCGCTCGTCGTCCGAATGGGGGAAAGCATCCACACGCTCCTCCTAGAGACGCCGATGAGCGCTTTAATCGAAAGCGCGAAAGATGGACAGGGATGGTAGCAGTGAGACCACGACGAAAAGCCCCTGCATATAGTGAGATTTGAATTCCAGCGGGAGCTGTCCTTGTACGAGTAGTAATGTCCTGGAGAGAATTATTGGAGGTTTGTGAGTCATTGCATAGCTTCCAAGTTTAAAAGATTTTTTTCTAAATCTGTGATCATTTTTCTCTCACCCATTGTTTCCCCCAAATTCAAGTCAGAATTTGGGGGAAACAATGGGTAAAAGAAAAATGACCTTACTTCCCTAAAGGATATAAAGATCGGATGAGATCATTCTGTGGAAGTTGGAGTGTCATGCTCTCAGAAGTTTCTCCTTAGTTCAAGTGCCGTGGTGCAGTCGTCCCCCTAGCAGTTAGCGGTCTAAAAATAGTTTCTTTGAAAATTCAGAGTCCGACTGTGAGAATGAAATCTCAATACGTGTAGAGCCAATATTTTTCCAGCCTAGGTTTAATAGCGAAGAGTCAACCGGAGGATTTTATTTTTAAACGAGCAGGCTCACCAAATAAGTGTATCACATACTCGAATATAAATAAGACTTCCATATTTAACCCATTATTAAAGCAGCTGTTCTGAGCCACAAGCCGGCATTCCCTTTAGCATTTTAAGGACCGGCTCCTACTGCATTTGAAAGCCATGAAAGAGTCCTTTGGAAAAGCAGGTATTAAGATGACTGAGTCATAATCGAGTGCTAGTATTTAGGGCAACCCAAGGCGAGATTAAAATGGTGCCAGAGAGCAGATGGCACTTGGATTTCCACCTTGATTCACCGCTCCCTCGGCCCCACAGCGCCCATGTCCGTATCCGTAATTTATTTACGTGTATTGACGTCTGTCTCCCGATCTAGGCCGTAAGCTAGTTTGGGCAGAAACCGGGTCGACCAACTCTGATATAGTGTACTCTCCTAAGTGCTCAGTACAGTGCTCCGCACACAGTAAGTGCTCAATAAATACAGTCGATGGACTGATTGACTGGCGGAGTCCAGCCGGGTTGGTCCTTCAGGGCCCATTATGTGGGCATGCATCGCCATCTTTGAATCTTGAAGAACTACTCTTTCTCGAAAGAGATTAGCCAAACCAGTGGCCATACACTTAGCAGAAGGACTCTCTAATAATCAGACGATCAGTGGTATTAACTGAGTGTTTACCATGTGCAGAGCACTGTACTAAGCACTTGGGAGAGTTCAGTACAACAGAGTGAGCAGACACATTCCCTGCCCACAATGAGTTTTTTTTTTTTTTAAGTGGTATTTGTTAATCGCTTACTGTGTGCCAGATACTGTACTAAGCACTGGGGTAGAAACAAGCTTGAACACAGTCCATGTCCCACATGGGGCTCCCGGTCTTAATCCCTGTTTTACAGATGAGGGAACTGAGGCGCAGTGAAGTGACTTGCCCAAGATCACACAGCAGGCAAGTGGCAGAGCTGGGATTAAAACCCATGTCCTTCGGATCCCTAGGCCCGTGCTCTCTCCACCAGAGCACAGGCCTGGGAGTCTGAAGGTCCTGGGTTCTAATCCCAGATCTTCTGCCTGTCTGCTCTGTGACCCCGGGCAAGTCACTTCACTTCTCGGTGCCTCAGTTACCTCATGTGTAAAATAAAGATGAAGACTGTGAGCCCTGTGCGAAACAGGGGCTGTGCCCAACACGATTTGCTTGTATCCACCCCAGCGTTTAGTACAGTACCTGGCACAAAATAAGCACTTAGCAAATACCATAATTTGTATAATTAGGCCACGCTGCTTCCCCGCGTAAACTATTTTTGATTTACATTGTCGCTCTGTAGTCCAGTGGGGCATTTTGACCTCGCCGACGGCTGCCCTCCTGTATTCATTTATCGAGTGCCTACTGTGTACAAAACACTGAACTAAGTGTTTGGAAGAGTACAGTAGAACAATAAAGACACATTTCCTGCCCACAACGAGCTTATACCCACTTCTCAGGCAGCGGGAGCACATTGGCCGCTCAGTTCAGGGTATGGCCCCGTGGTCTGAACTCACTGTCAGTGGTCACTGGGTGGCCTCAGGTGGGACGAGAGGACAGCAGCTGCCTTGGGCTGCGCCGTCTGCAGTGATTTTGTTTTATGGTATTTGTTAAGTTCTATCTAAGCGCTGGGTTAAGTGTAAGTGAATTAGGTTGGACACAGTCCCTGTCCTGCAAGGGGCTCAGAGTCTAAGTAGAAGGGAGAAGAAGGTATCCCCATTTTACATTTGAGGAAACTGAGGCATAGAGAAGTTAAGGGAGTTGCCCAGAGACGCACAGCAAGCAACTGGGAGAGCTGGGATTAGAACCCAGGTCCTCCCGACTCCCAGCCCATGCTGCCTCCTGATGTCTGCAGCCGGTCCCGTGTGGCCGTCTCCCCTATCCCCATCCCAGCCCCAGCTTCCCCCGGGGAGTCCAGCACACTCCCCACCTCCTTCCCACCGAGCTGCGACGGGCTCGGCCCCCTTTACGGAAACGGTAGCCCGCATCTCTCCAAAGTGACTGGATTGCATTTTTTAAAAATACCTCTAGAAGTGTCTTCTTAGTTGATCCGCAGGAGAACCGAGCTTGTCGTGTGGCAGACGTTTCATTGATTTGGGAGGAGGCCTGAACTCAAGAATAGACTTGGAAAATTCTTACGTGTGGGACAAGCTAACGAAGGGGAAAGCAGAAGAGATGGGATTGGAAAGATTTTGGTATAAATCTAAAAAAGCACGAGAAATAGGAGACGTTAGAAGTCTTTCCGCAGGATCCCAGCTACGGTGTGAGAAAAACTGACACGTGGAGGGACTGTAAGCTCGTGGTGGGCAGCAAACGTGTCTGCTAACTCTGTTGTACTGAACTCTCCCAAGTGCTTAGTGCAGTGTTCTGCACTACTGACATTTAATCACTAGCATTAAATGCTATTAGCATTTAATATTAGCATTTAATCAGTAGCATTAAATGCAACTGATTGACAGGCATGCCTTCCTAAAAGTGTAATTCTGGGAAGTGGGAAAGAAAGAAACCTGCATGTGGCTGGGCCTTACACAGCAAGGATTGCTGTCCAGGAAACTGGAGAAACTGGGTTGAAATGCACAATAAAAAAGAACGAAGGTGACATCTTCAAACTGGGAGAAGCTGGAGGAGGCCATCTGCGGTCAACTCAACAGAGAGGCCTTGGGTCATGATCTGGGGGTGTCGATAGGCATCAGCTAGAAAAACTTTTCAGTGGAACCCCGGTTTTTGGATGGCAGTTTCCCACAGCAGACAGTAGAGAAACTAGCTAGAGTAAGGGCCCACCTGGACCGGTTATGGATGGTGATCTCGGTGGGAACGATACCTTCAAGAGGAGGAAAGCGGTGGAAAAAAAACCAGGCTTCCGGCTCCAAACAGTAGTAGGAAGGACCTGATGGACGGGAACCTCTTGGCTGAAACGGCACGGGTTATGTTGGCTTCTCTTCAGCGGGGTTTAAGCCCTTTAGGAACCACGCTCTTAAATGTGCATTGCTTCCAAGGTATTGGAGAATTTCTTAGCACCACTTTTATTTTCTGTATTCTCATAGTATTTAGCCTATCCTCAGGATCCCTGGAGTATTGAAATGATTTTTATTTTTTTTATAGCTAGTCAGTCTTTGCCGCGTGCAGTCGTTTTAGCAGTTTCGTTCTATTTTTGGAGGCCTCCAAGTTCACAAGAGAAGTTAGGTTAGCAGGAGAGCTGAAGAGTGTGCCCGAAACGTGGCCAGGTGTTTGAAAGAAGACGGAGGCGGCTGATTCCAGAGTGGTTTGTCCTCGCCTTCCACATCCTGGGCCAATTGCTTTTCCAGCGATAGGACTAGGCCCAAAAGAATTAGTCCAAAAGTTGAAAATTTGGTGATTCGAATTTAGCACTTGTCAGAGATAAGATATCATCAGAGCTCTTAAGGGGAACAGAGAATCGAGCATCCTCCGATCCCCATTTACCAACGAATGTGTCCAAACCCTCATGGCTGATCCCGATAGCCAAATCTAACAATTTTCTCAGAAACCTCTCGATCTTGTCTTTTTCTCTGCTTCCGCCACCACCACCTCCCCAGTGCTTTCTGATCAGATGTTGGAGAGCATTAGAAGATTGTATTTTTAAGCTTCTTTTCACGCCAGGTTTCTTCTGGAGTGCCATCATCTAGATAATTCAGGAGTGTGAAACCTGGCGTTTTACTGGGTAAACTCTCTGGAGACTCTTTTGGATGCCCTGGGCCGCCAAAAACGCCGCTTCTGTGAATTCTAATTCCAACATAAAGTAGTTCTGCAGTCCTGGCCACCCAACCTGCGCCTCGGGACAGCCAGGAAACCATGGGAAACGGATGAAGCCCTTCGTGCCGGGGACGGTGACGAGCCCTTCGTCCCTTGGGAAGCGGCCGTCTGAAAGGATGCACTGGTAGTCTTATCCAAAATCTAGTTCAAGGATTCAAGAAGAGAAGAGTGAGCCCCCTCGATTTTTAAAAAGAACCTGGTTCCACGCCTCCCCCCCAGCCACCCCTCTACAGTTTGAGACTTGAGAAATTCAAAGAAATGTGGTTCCGTGCAATAGTTGCATTTATTAGGGCAGCTCCATCCTATGGGCTAGGCGAGTACCAACCAAGCAAACAGATGGACCAGGAGCTTACTCCCAAGTTGGGTAGACATAAGAGGATTTGCCAACAGAAAAATCGAAGTAAATAGTGGAATATAAAGGGTTTTTTGGGTCTGTTTTCCCGGAACTTGTTAATAATAATAATAGTAATAATAATCGTGGTATTTGTTAAGCAAACAGATCCACCAGGAGCTTACTCCCAAGTTGGATAGACATAGGATTTGCCAACAGAAAGATCAAAGTAAATAATGGAATATACGGGGTTTTTTGGGTCTTTTTTCATGGACCTTGTTAATAATAATAATAGTAATAATAATCGTGGTATTTGTTAAGCGCTAACTGTGTGTCAAGCGCTGTTCTAAGCGCTGGGGTAGATGCAAGGTAATCAGGTTGCCCCATGAGGGGCGCAGAGTCTTAATCCCCGTTTTGCAGCTGAGGGAGCTGTTGCCTAGACAAATGAAGTGGCTCACCCAAGGTCACCCAGCAGACAAGCGAGCGCTTTCTACGCGCCAGGCACCGTACTAAGTGCTGGGGTGGATGCAAGATCATCGGGTTGGACACAGTGCCTGTGGCACTTGGGGCTCACAGTCTTAATCCCCGTTTTACCAGTGAGCTAACTGAGGCACAGAGAAGTGACTTGGCCAGAGTCGTACAGCAGGCAAGCGGCGGAGCTGGGGGTAGAGCCTAGATCCCTCAACTCCCAGGCCCGTGCTCTTTCCACTAGCCGTGCGGCTTCATTGCCTAGAGTTGAATAAGCGTTTCCACGTAAGTGCTGCGGAAGCGTGCAAGTCAGTGTTCAAGGACTTAGAAGTGGCTGACGGACTCGTGTGACTTGGCACGCTGGGTTTCCTTCGAGTTAACTTAGGCAGTTAGTATCCAATCAGCCAACTGTTTTATGCTTCAGCTAATGAGGTTTTACAAAGAAACGTCAGCCTCCAAGTGCCGTACCAGGGCCCTTCACCGTTTATAATTTCATATAGCTTTTCACCGCTGCACAGTTCGACCACTGACCCGTGCCTGTTAGGGATATTTTTTTTTTCTATCTCATCGTAGCAGCCGGCAGGCATGCTTTTCTCTGGATTCTAGAATATGTGCAGTTTTTAATCTTTTTCTACCCACCTTTGCTTTGCACTGTGCAGCCCAGAGCCGCTTTCAAACCTTTAAATTGACATCCCTTTTTGCGTGACTATAGATTTTACTGCGGCCGCTACCTCGGAAATATGGAAGGGGTGACCGTCCGTTTATTAAATGCTGTAAATGCGAGATGAATCCGGGTGGGAATCCAAGTCTTTAAAGTGTTGCAGAGATCACCTTAGGCCAGTGGTGTTTGCCACTGGCCACGGTTTATTTAAAATACCTTTTAAATAAAAACGGTGAACTCACTGTTTATTGTATTGTACTTTCCCAAGCCCTTAGTGTATAGTACTGTGCACACAGTAAGCGCTCAGTAGATACAGTTGAATGAAAGACAGAACGATCCCTTTGGAAATAATCTTTCCAGGGAAACGGCTCAAAAATAGTAATAAAAGTAGAACTTGGATCAAGGTATGACTTGCACCTTTAGATGATGCGGCAGTCTTCCTCGAGCGTGACCTAGACAGCGCCAGGAAGGGCAGTCGTGCTGGGGACGGAGGGTGGAAGGAAAGCCGTGGGGCGGCTCTCCCCGTGACTCTCTCCGGCCACTGCCAAGTCCCTTCGCCCCTCCGGCCCCCCAACCGACTTGGATGTCCTCGGTGCAAGGCGGGAAGGAAGGCCTCGAAGCCCTCGCTTCCCCTCACCAGGCACCACCATTTGGCCTCTGCCACCGGCGACCTCTGGAAGGTTTTAAGGAACGGGGCAAGACGAGGACTGGATGGTTTTTTGAGAAAAGCGATCTGGGCAGCAGAGTGAAGTTTGGGCAGTATGGGCCGGAGAGGGGAGAGGCGGGGAAGTCAGCGAGGAGATGGATGCAGCCGTCAGAGACGTGATGAGCGCCCGGATCAACACAGCGTTGTTTGGATGGAGCGGAAGGGGTGGATTCTAGAGATGTCGTGAAGGTAGAACCCACGGGATTTCGTGGCAGACTGAATATGTGGGTCGCCCTCAATCTCATCGGTCTCACCACTGGCGGCTTTTCCCCATTCTCCCTCAGGCCTGGAAATTCTTCCCCCTTCATATCTGACAGACCATCCCAGTGCCCAGGTTTTAGAGCCCCCCCTAAAGTCACATCTCTTTCCCCACTAAGCCCTCATCTCCCCCATTCGCCCTTCCTCCCGCATCACCTGCGCACTTGGGCCTGTACCTCCTAAGCACTCTCTCTACCCCCTCTCTGTAAACTCTGTGCGGGCAGGGAGCATGTCTACCAACTCTCGTGCCTTGTACCCTCCCAGACGCTTAGTGCAGTGCTCTGCACTCGGGAAGCACTCAATAAGCGTCACTGCCCGTTGGATGGCCGCCGACAGCCTCAGGAGCCGTTCTCCCCGCTGCCGGCAGCCATTCAGCTCTCCCAAGCCCCCAGGCTCGGTCACCCAGGCCTGGGGACCTGCACCCAGCCAGACCAGCCGGGCCTCATTTGATTTTTAACGTTTGCTCTTTAGAAATGCCCTTTTCAGACACCCCGGCCTTCTGGATATTTATAAATCGTGGAAAGAATTCTAGAAGATATTTTCTTCGGCTACATCAGATTAGGTCGGGAGAGCTTTCAGTTTGTGTCCTTCGCGTCTGTTGTACTCGCCCAGGTGCTCAGTACAGAACTCTGCACGCAAGTGGGTGGTCAGGAAGCTACTATTCATCGTTCTATCCCTTGAATCATTCTTGAAGTTGAAATAGGTATTTTAGGTGGCACTAAGGTATAAAATATGTCTAATTGTCCTCTTTTAAAAATGCTTTCAACTTAAAATTGGAGCAGTAATACCCCTTGAGAGAAGACTGTAGGCTGACCAGAACCTGAAAGAACTAAAATCTTCTCAAAAGCGGCTTGGCTCTAATTTAGAACCTGGCTAATAAAAAGTGTTGTGCAGGTGGCTTTTTGCTTGTTAAGTAGTAGCGTTTTCTTTCTAAAGGAGATTTTTGTTCTCCTTTCAGATAAATTTGCGCCTCATCTTGGTGAGTGGGAAGACGAAAGAGTTCCTGTTTTCTCCGAATGACTCTGCGGCAGATATCGCCAAACACGTGTACGACAACTGGCCGATGGGTGAGTGGTCTTTCTTGAGGGCTGATCACGAGTAGCTATGTATTTCCTTTTTTTTTTTTAAAAAAAAAAAATGTACTCAAGTGCTATGTTCCAAGCACTGTACTGAGTGCTGGGGTATGTACAAGATAATCAGGTTGGACACAGTCCATGTCCCACACGGGGCTCACAGTCTAAGAGAGAATCCTTGCCGGGGATTTGGTAATGTCACACAGTCTGGGCCTTTCGTTGTTCATCATCTGTCTCCCGTGCGTGTTTAAACTGGGATCTTAAAATAGAGTATCATTCTTGTTTCTCCTGTCTTCCGTTTCTGGTGCAACCCAGTTTCTGATACCTGAATAGAGGCTATTTCTGAATTTTTGTTCGGATGCTGTGTGTCCTACTTTGGTCTCTGAGCCTCTCGCCTTAGCTCCCTGCTGGGACAAAGGTTGACGTCCCTGCGATTTCAGGGAAAACCACTTAGGGGTGAGGCCTCAGTAAAAATCACCCCGCAGTGGAATTTTATGGGAGTTAATGTTAGATGGTCAGTTTGGTGGGTAAACTCGATACAACCAGATGGAGCTTAGTAATGTAGGCTCAGGGAAGGAAATTAAAAATTGGGTTTGTGGAGAAAGAGTGGATGAAATATTCCTCTCCCTTAACCACACTGCCCGCAGTGGGGGCTCAATAATTTTTCTTCCCAACAGCCGAGAAAGATGAGCATTGTGAGCCCCAGGTCCATGAAACCTTCCCTTCTCATCCTCTCGAATGTGTCTTTATATTGTCATATCGTAGTCGGGAAGTAGCCTCCCGGCTCTGCCACTCATCTGCTGTGTGACCTTGGGCAAGTCACTTCACTTCTCCCCGCCTTAGTTAATTCATCTGTAAAATGGGGATTGAGACCGTGAGCCCCAAGTGGGACAGATTTGGTTGTATGCGCCCCAGCGCTTAGTACAGTGCCTGGCACGTAGTAAAGTGCTTAACAAATACCATTATTGTTATTGTAGTGTCCCAAGCGCTTAGTACATGCCCTGCACGCAGTAAGTGCTCAGTAGATATGATTGAGTGACTGAGTAGCCCTTTGGTGGGCCCATTGGCCAGATCGATTGGGCTCTAATCCCGGTTCCTGCCTGGAGCTGGCAAACGTGGGCAAAGGCCAGCCGTGCGTACCGCTCTGCGGTACACCCCGGCCACTCCGTGCCCCAGCGGGATCACGACTGATAGGGATCAGAGTGCGCGAGGGGCACCACGCAACGGCCCAGCACTGGACTCAGTTCCTCTGTACGGGTTCTCTTTCCCGACGCCTCAGGGACGAGGCTCATCTATCATTCCTGACGAGAGACTCCATCGTTATCTCCCTCTCTTTCTCTCTCCCTCTCTCTCTCCGGCCTTTCTGGGCCCAGCCCGGCCCGCTCGGAGTCAGTCGGTCGTATTTATTGAGGGCTCTCTGCGTGCAGAGCACTGTACTAAGGTCTGGGGAGAGTAGACTATAACAATCTGGTCCAGACCAGATTACGGTTCAGCCCAGAAGGAAGGTCCCCTTCGCCAGGGAGAGCATCTGCCCATGCAGAAGGGCCTCGGAGGACGGCGCTTAGCTTGCCTTCGTCACCCCTTCCCTATCGCGGGGAAGACCCAAATACAGGCCCACGGTTGCCACTTCTTCGTAGTGGCGGCCCAAAAAATTCATCAGCCAGAATTGCTCTCGATTTGGAGGGCTCCCGGTCACTGGAGCTTACTGGTTGATTGGTAAGTCAATCAGTCAGTGGTGTTCTTCGAGCGCTTACTGCGTGGAAGGCACCGTGCTAAATGCCTGGGAGGCGGCGAAGCTTTTTACCCTACGCCGTTTCCTGAAAGGGAATTACGTGGCATTTGTAGTCGTCGTCCTGAAGCCAGAAGATGAAAAGAGGTGTTGGCGCTTTCAGGACTTGAACTGTTGTCCAGGACGAAGAAAAAATATTTTTCCCTGTTACACAGGGTGGCACCCTAGACGAGGTGCAATCTGTAGAAACTGAGTCTTCCTCCTCTGGGGAAAAACTATCCCAGAAAGCCGAACCCCAAATTAATCACTTCTTCCACCTGGTACGCGAGGGTGGTCTATCTCCCTGCTCCCAACAGCGGCGATGGCTGTCACTGGAAGGAGTCCACTGTGCAGTGGAATGGCACCAGCTTCCAAACGGCCGGGGAGGTGGTGTTTTAAAAAAACAAGAATAATTAAAATGGACTTTTTGGGACGTTAAGGTCCCGGACACCAGAAGCCTTCGTTCGGCCTCTCGGAATAAGCCGTGGTTTGTGGCAGAGAGCTTGCGATCAAGTGAATGTGGCTTTGATGGTTTCGGTTTGTGATCGATCGCTCGTACTTGGGATGCTAGAGTTTGCCGTGACGAGTGAACGTCGCCCCTTTCCTGTTGGAGGAAAAATTGAAAAACCAGTCAATTTTGACAGAGCCCTTTTCCCAAATAATAGATATTTGTTCCTCGGTCATGAAATACATCCTGAACTTCATTTTGCTCCTCTGGTTACAATGAAGGCATTCTCCTTCATTACACTGCCACTGGGAAAGATGTCTTTGGGGCGGCCTTTCTTTCACACTGAAGCCTGTTAGCTTTGAATCTGGGAATTTCCCATTTGAACAGACCTTCAGGGTGCCTTTTAATAAGCCGGAAAATAGCCACCCTGATTGCTTTCTGAGCGTTCTCTTCAATCGGCGGTATTTAGTGAGCGCCTGGGAGAGTATAGCAGAAGCCAGGCACATGCCCTGCCCCCAGGGAGCTCCCAGTTTAAAGGAGGAAACGAAAAGACGAAAACTGTTTACGAGAGGGTAGGAAGGCGTGCAGAGCAGGAAGTAGCAAACCAAGTCGTTGACTATGCAAATGAAAATCCAAATAGAAATATGTTAGAAATAGAAATGCTTAGGTTCTGAGGACTGGAATGAAGTAAAATACACAGTCAATCAAACGAATTTATTGAGCGCTGCTAACTGTGTGCAATTTAACAATATATCAGAGTTGGTTGACACTTTCCCTGCCTCCAAGGCTACCGGAGACGGCTGTTGGATCGACGGGGCTAGGGTGACGTGAACCGTTCCTGCGGGTTTCCTGAAATTTCCATATTTTTGGTGAGGGGAAATTGGGTAGCTTTCTAATCGTCCCACTCTCTTCGTTCGTGTCAGTGGAGCCCAGGGAAAGAACACAGGCCTAGGTGTTCGAGGACCTGGGTTCTAATCCTGCTTGAGCACTGCACTGGCCTGCTGGGTGACCTCGGGCAAGTCACTTAATTTCTCTGTGCCCCACTTTCCTTAAATGTAAAGTGAGGATCCAGTACCAGTTCATCTTCCCTCTTAGATCGTGAGCCCCGCGTGGGACGGGGCCTGTGTCCCACCTCATTGTGTTGTATTCACCCCAGCACTTAGTACAGTACCTGGCCCCTAGTAAGCGCTTAACAGATATCGCACTTACTATCATCATCATCATTATGTCCCAGCATTTGTGTTTCTGGCGAAATCAAATTAATGGAGGTTTGCCATTGGAGCGAGCCCTAAATGTGATTCCTTGAATCTCGCTCTCAGTCTCTCACGCTTTTTCTGTCTCTCTATCATTTCTCTCCGAAACTCTCTCTCTCTCTCGGTCTGTCTCGTTCTTTGGGCCTGGTCTTTGATATCACTTAGTGGGAAAAGAAACTTCTTGCTTAATATCTCTTAGAGGCATCTTTTTCCCTAAATAATTTTTGGCCCAGATAAGCATCAGGAGAGAAAGTGGAACAAAGTAGATTAATTAGCATCAATTGATTAGATAGCCCTCCCCCCAATAAAAAAAATCATGGTTTGTTTTTTTTAAAAAGTATTTCAAAACATTTGGCATTGTTCAGTTTAGTGCAGACTCCCTCCCTCATCTTTGGAAGAGAATTTGACAATTCCAAAAGGGTTTTCTGATTGATTGATCGATTTTAGACTCAACCGTAACCCTGATCAAGGCTCAGAAACATTGGTGTTTGGTGCTAAATGGCAGCGATTTGCAGTGCGAGTCATTTTCAAAAGATGTTCTTTCTTTGAGTGCGGCAATAGGATTGTCCCCAACCTTCGCCCCAGTCGGGCTCGTTTGCCCCAGCCTTTTCAGCTGGCTAAATTAGCCCCGGCCATGGAACACAAATGCCTGAGCCAAATCCCCCGCCACCCCCTTTCCCGGCCCCTTCAAGGTGTCGCCGTGTGGGTAACGACCATCGGATCGGAAGCTGGGACTGCCCTCCCGCTCGTCCTACGCCTGCCGGGTTGGAACCGACCGAGGAAAAAAGGCCCGGGACCCTGGCCGCCCTCCCGAACCGCACCTGACCGATTTCTCGCATGTCTTTTCAGACTGGGAAGAGGAACAAGTCAGCAGTCCAAACATCCTGCGGCTTATTTACCAAGGACGGTTTTTACACGGCAATGTGACGCTAGGAGGTGAGTCGTCTCGGTAATGGAAGTTCTCTTTGTGTGTCTAGCTGTAGTTGTTGTTTATATTGAGGGGGCCTGTTGGTGATTTTTTTTTTCCTCCTCCCCCCCCCCCCCCAGCCATCTTCAACATTCCAAAGCCTTCGTTTTAGTAAAATGGCTCATCAGAGTCAACCCTAAATAATTTTCTTTCTGCATGTGTTTGGGATGGCTTATGTTGTGGTCCCCTTCTATTTCTTCCTCTCCTGGCACGTTTGGGAATTAAGACTCCAATAAGTGATTAGCCCCATAGGAATTACCTTCTCCCCCATTCAGTCAGTCATGTTTATTGAATGCTTACTCTATGCAGAGCACTGTACTAAATAATGTTGGAATTTGTTAAGCGCTTACTATGCGCAGAGAGCACTGTTCTAAGCGCTGGGGTAGACACAGGATAATCAGGTTGTCCCACGTGAGGCTCAAAGTCTTAATCCCCCTTTTATTCATTCGATAGTATTTATTGAGCGCTTACTATGTGCAGAGCACTGTACTAAGCGCCTGGGATGGACAAGTCGGTAACAGAGACAGTCCCTGCCCTTGGACGGGCTTACAGTCTAATCAGGGGAGACGGACAGACAAGAACAATAGCAATAAATAGAATCACGGGGATGAACATCTCATTAAAACAATAGCAAATAAATAGAATCAAGGCGACGTACATCTCACTGACAAGATAAATAGGGTAATGGAAATATATACAGTTGAGCGGACGAGTACAGTGCCGAGGGGAAGGGAGAGGGGGAGGAGCAGAGGGAAAGGGGGGAAAAGAGGGCTTAGCTGAGGGGAGGTGAAGGGGGGCGGTAGCGGGGGAGCAGAGGGAAGATAACTGAGGCCCAGAGAAGGGAAGTGACTCGCCCACAGTCACACAGCTGACAAGTGGCAGGGCCGGGATTCGAACCCATGCCTCTGCCCAGCCCAGGCTCTTTCCACCGAGCCACGCCGCTTCTAAAACACTTAGGAGAATGCAGTATAACGGAGTCGGTAGACGTGTCCTCTGACCACCGCACGCTTACATCCTAGAGCGGGAGACGGACGTTAATAGAAATAAATCCCTTACGGTTATGTAAATGAGTGCCGTTGGGATGAATAAGGGGTGAGCAAAGGGTGAGAATCCAAGTGCAGTTACTATTAGAAGAGAGTGGTAATCCAGGCTGAATTTGTCATGACTTCAGAGTGTGGTTTTTTTTTTATTTTAACAACTCCCTCCGGTCCCCTCCGCCCGCCATACACAGCACAGCCTGTGATGGCTCTTTTTTTTTTTTTTTTTTTTTTAATTTTGGAACAATGCTGTGGCTCTCAGCGAAACGAGGCGCCACATTAAATGAGGGAATGCCGATGAGGAGAAGCATTCTCCTTTCCGACTCTACCGCGGCTCCAGTCCCCAGCGGGAAATACAGTCCGCGCAGTCATGTGAGAACAAAAGTAAATGGCTCCATTTTGGCGACGGAAGAAGGTAGCTCAATGGTTCCCCCTTGTGGCACGCATCCCGTAGATTTCGTCGCCCGAGTGGACCCCAAATATGTTGAAGATTATTATCATAATAATTTCGGTACTTGTTAAGCGCTTACTATGGGCAGAGCACTGTTCTAAGCGCCGGGGGAGAGACGGGGTCATCGGGTGGTCCCCCGTGAGGCTCACGGTCTTCATCCCCATTTGACAGACGAGGTCACCGAGCAGTGAAGTGACTTGCCCACGGTCGCACGGCTGACCAGTGGCAGAGCCGGGATTCGAACCGGGGACCTCTGACTCCCAAGCCCGGGCTCGTTCCACTGAGCCACGCTGCTTCTCTACCAGCTTTCATCTTCTCGGTGACAAATTGCTGTATCTGGTTGGTGGTAAAAATCCGGCTTTAATTCTGTCGTAAATTTGAGGTGTTCTCAACTTGACAGACAAGCAGAAATTTCTTTACTCTGCCTAAATGTATTGCTGGCCCGGAACACCCTTCTTCTTCTGTTTTTCATGGTGTTTGTTAAGTTCTTACTATGTTTTCTAAGCGTCAGCTGGGTGGCCCTGGGCAAGTCACTTAACTTCCCTGTGCCTCAGTTCCCTCATCCGTAAAATGGGGATGAAGACTGTGAGCCCTTCATGGGACAACCTGATTACCCCAGCGCTTAGAACAGTGCTTGGTACGGAGTAAACGCTTAACAAATACCAACATTATTATTATTATTATTATTATTATTACAAGAGATTAGGTCAGACACAGTCCCTGTGGCGCACGTCCAATCCCTGTCTAGACTTTAAGCTCGTTGTGGACAGGGAATAAGTCCGCTTATTGTTATATTGTACTCTCCCAAGCGCTTAGTACAGTGTCTGCACACGGTAAGCACTCAGTGAATACGATCGAATGCAACCGAATGGATGGGGCTCACGGTCTCGGTAGGAAAGAGAACAGGTGTCGCCATTTTACGGTTGAGAAGACTGAGACCCAGAGAAGTTAAGTGCAGCTTTGCGGGTCACCGGAATAATAATAATAATAATAACGTTGGTATTTGTTAAGCGCTTACTATGTGCAGAACACTGTTCTAAGCACTGGGATAGATACAGGGTAATCAGGTTGTCCCACGTGAGGCTCACAGTCTTAATCCCCATTTTACAGATGAGGGAACCGAGGCCCAGAGAGGTTAAGTGACTTGCCCACAGTCACACAGCTGACGCGTGGCAGTGCCGGGATTGGAACCCTTGACCTCTGACTCCCAAGCCCGGGCTCTTTCCACTGAGCCACGTACGTGCCCCCTGCAGTGTGAATCCCTGGGTTCTGAAGAAATGCTAGATCCCCGAGCGGGTCTCTCTTTAGCCAGTCTGGACACTTTGGGATCTGGGCTGAACGTGTCGGTGAGGTTAGCCGTTACTGGCCGGACTGAAACCTGGGTTGTGGACAGTCGGTGAAATGGGTCAACAGTCAGGTAATTCCCCCAGTCAAATAGTGCGAGCGGTGAGAGAGAACCACGGGGAGCGGACCGGACCAGCCTGTGCCGAAGGCGGGTGGGAGGGAACGGCGGTAATCAGACCAGAATGGCGTGTGCCAACCATATATGATTTGTTCTGCTATTGTTTTAATGAGATGTTCATCCCCTAGATTCTATTTATTGCCATCGTTCTTGTCTGTCCGTCTCCCCCGATTAGACTGTGAGCCCGTCCAAGGGCAGGGACCGTCTCTGTTACCGATTTATCCATTCCAAGCGCTTAGTACAGTGCTCTGCACATAGTAAGCGCTCAATAAATACTATTGGATGAATGAAAACGAGGAAAAGGGCGGCTCTTCTAGAGCAGAGGCTTCAGCTCCAAGAAGCAGAATGGAAATCAGTGCCTGGGCCTGCCAACACAAATATGCCAGCACAGTACAGAGCGGTCTTCAAGCGTGCGAAGCCTGGAAGGGCTCGCCAGACGGCCTTCTTTCCAGGCCCCCTCGTGAGGGTGGAAAGATCTCACTCCCAGGGGCATCACCCCCGAGTTGGGAGGCTGCTGCCTGTGGGTGCCGTGTACACGGTCGTCTTAGCGATAATAACGCCCGGGCTCCCGTCACCGTCGGCCAAACACGCAGAGCCGAGGTGGAGGAGGGAAACACGCGGAGATTGGAGGGGAAATCAGGCCAGCCACGCTTGCGTGTGCGTCTGTGTTTGAGAGAGACAGAGGACGAGCGCAGGACTGAAACAAACGTAGCTGGCAGGAAAAGGACAGCAGGGAGGGAAGAATGAGCGGTGGGGAGTCAGACTAGACCCCAACATTGTTGCGCGGGGTATCAGCTAGTATGTATAAGTGTTTAGCGGGTGCCGGGGGGTATAACGGTGTGCTTGTCGCTGGCGTTTGATTTTTACATCTTACTTCCTCCCAAATGTTCGGTTTCAGGTGGTACTTGATAGAAATCATCACCGGCACCGGCGATCCTTAGGATTCTGCCATTTTCTTGTCGTTCTCGTTCTCCCTTTTCTACCGACCCACCTAATGGCCTCTGGTGGGTCGTCGGTGCCAACCGCTGGTCCTCCCTCCCCCTAGAAGGACCCGGCCCACGCAGATCCATACCGACCTGCCTTTATCGCCATGGACGTCTTTGGATTCGTGGTCGGCAGTCTTGTGTTCCCAGGGCAAAAATCAACTTTGTTTTTGTCTGAATCCACTAAAAAGCCCAGAGAGCCTGTTTCTGATTATTTCATAAGTGCGTTCTGAAGATGATGAGCTTTTTGGTCTAAAACTAAGGGTTTTTATATATTCCCAATTTATCATTTTACTCCAGGCATGCCGTTTACATATTAGCCTCTTACTAAGACTGAAGTTTGTTTTGGAGACCGTAGAGCAAGTGGAATGACTTCATCCCTGTACTCCTCGAGTCTGAAAAGAGCTTCCCGTTGTAAACGGCCTCACGCCTGTGGCCTGAAGAGCGCAGTCGTCGCACGTTACAATTCCCGCGTGACTGGGCTCGAGGATTTTCTCCACAGAGCCACTGGGGTTGGAATTTTCCTGATGGAGCAGAAGCAGATTCGGACCCCGGGTACGAGGTCCCAGGCCGCCGCCTTTCGGCGTAAAGTCATAGACGGTAGACTGTAAGCTCCTTGTGGGCAGGGATCACGTTTGCCACCTCAGTCATACTTACTGAGCACTCAGCGGGTGCAGAGCAGCGGGCTAAGCGTTTAGGAGAGTACTATACAACAGTTAGACGCGGTTTCTCTGCCCGCTTGCAGTCCAGAAGGGAGAGTACAGTACAACTCTGTTAAATTGTATCGTCCCGGGCGCTTACAGCGCTCTGCACACATCGAGCACTCCCTAAATATCATTGATCGATTTGAGAGAATGAGTTTTTATAGGACAGGCTCCACGCCCTGCCGGGCTCCAGTGACGACTGGAGGTAAAGGTCAGAGCCCCTCCGACAGTGAAGGAAAAGAAAACCGGATTGTGATGCCCTTCCCACCCCTTTGTCCGTTTCTGACCGTCACACTTCAGCCAGTCCCTCTTGGCACGCGTAACGGAGGCGAAACAGTGCTCCTCGGCTGCCGCCCCCCAGTTTCACGCCCTTAGCAGGTGCACTGAAGAGGAGGAAGAGAAAATGGGAATCTGCAGTTGGACAAGTGGTTGAAGCCGTAGGTTTCAGCCCCAGCCTCTCAAACCACCAGCTGCTGGGAGGAGGCGGAGGTCCTGGGGGTTGCTTGCCTTTTTCTAAGAGAGCCACGAGAGAGCCTCAAGGCAGGAAAGACGTAAAAGAGCAGAGCGGAGCCAGGAAACTGGAGTGACGTGAAAGATAATGGAAACTGAATTGCAGAACAAGGACTGGTAGGAGATGAGAGGGAGAATGAGCCCAAACAGAAGAGAAATGAGTGGGAGTCTAAAGGATGGAGAGACTAGGAAAGACTTATTGCTCTTGATAAATTTTCCATCTCTCCAGAAGTTCCATAAAGATTTGCCTCGTCCTGGTCGAGTGATAAATGGGCCGGTTTGTTCCTCTTCGCGTGCCTTCCTCAGAGTTTGCTTCTTTGGGGACATATGGATCTGCCGCTGGTCGAGTGGGGTCTAAAACGGTGGAATGGTTGATCCTGCGGAAACCGGCTCTGTTTATTCCGGGTTTCCTGATCCGGCCGAAGATAGATCCCGAAGAGTTCGTTTCTGTCTCCCCTCTCCTGCCGTGGAAACGTTCAAGCGAAGTTGTTTTGGGGAATTATTTATGCCCACCTCATTTCGTGACCACAGCCCGCAATTCCTGAGCTCCGTTTCTGTTTACTCTGGAAGAGAAGAGAGAAACAACACCCTGTTCGGTGTCAGCTCCCGGAAGGCAGGGAACAGCATGGCCTAGTGGAGAGAGCACAGGCCTGGGAGTCGGGGGGGGGACCTGAGTTCTGGCCCCGGCTCTGCCAATTGCTTGCTGCGTGACCGTAAACCTCTCTGTGCTTCAGTTCCTCAATTGCAAAATGGGGTTACCCCTTCTCCTTCCTACTTAGACTGTGAGCCCCACGCGGGACAGGGACCGTGTCTGCCCCGATTAACTTCTACCTCTCCCAGCGCTTAGAACTGTGTTTGACACAGAGTAAGCGCTTAACAAATAGCTTTTCAAAAAAATGTCTTTCCCTTCTGAAGTACTCTGCCGAGCGCTGAGTAGAGTGCCACCCACTCGGGAGACACTCAGTAAATACCAGCGACGATAAAGCCCCGGCCAGGGCCGGGACGAAAACAGGACCAGTGGGAGACTTTTTATTCTCCAAAGCTCATGATTCTGAATTTCCATCCTTCCAACACAACCCAGGAGATCAAGGCTTCCCAAGAACAGGGTTTCTTGTTACTTAATCTCTCTCATCTATCAAGTCCAAGGAACTAAAATCACTCTGCAGTTTCTTAAAAGATAGGTTCCCATATTCCGTACCTTCCCCTTCACAATAGTGGCAGTGTTGTCTACTTGACTGACAAGCTGCAGGCACAGAAAATTAGGGAGGCGCCTCAGAGTTCGGATTTCTTTTCCTTCTCTTTTTCTCCTTAAATGTTGGGTTCGTCTCCTCCCCCTCTTCTCCCCCCGCCCCCACTATTTCTCACCATTTCCTCACTCCAACTCCCACTCCCTTCCTTCCCAGCATCAGCCTCGCCAGAAACCCCCAGGCTATGATCTGTAATAATAATAATAATAATAATTGTGGTATTTGTTAAACGCTTACTATGCGCCAGGCACTGTGTTAAGCACTGGGAAGGTTACAAGTAGATGAGGTTGGACACAGTCCCTGTCCCACGTGGGGCTCATAGTCTCAGTCCCCGTTTTCCAGATGAGGTAACGGAGGCACAAGGAAGTGAAGTCACTTGCCCACGGCCACACAGCAGACAAGTGGAGGAGCCGGGATTAGAACCCATGACCCCGTGACTTCCCGGGCCCGAGGTCTGTCTACTACAACATGCTGTATTGGCTGCCTGGAGCCCTTCCTCCGGTGGGCCTCCCTTCCCACCCGTCTGCCCAGAGATCTCACCCCATCCCCTCTTCTGTCTCCATCCTTCCCACTTTGTGTCCCAAGCCTCCAGTAGCCAACGGCTGAACCTTCCCTGATACCCGACAGCCTCCACCTCTTAAGCGGCGTGGCCTAGTGGCGCAGAGCACAGGTCTGGGCGACACGGGTCCTGGGTTCTAATCTGCTCTCCATCACCTGCCTGCTGCGTGACCTTGGGCAAATCACTTAACCTCTGTGCCTCAGTTTCTTTATCTGTAAAATGGGGATCGAAACCCTTCGCCCCCCTCCCCGTGTAGGACAGAGACGGCGTCTACTCTGGTCGTCTGGCTTCTTCCCCAGAGCTTAGTAACAGCACTAGGCAAATGATAAGCGTTCAGCAAGTGCCACAGTTCTTGTTGTTATTAGTATTCATTTCTTGGCCACTGGGAGCCCTCCCTAAAGCCAGTGTGGTTGCCCTCTTCCTCTCTGTGCCCTCCTTCTGCCCGTCTCTCCTCCTTTCTTCCCACATTTCCTCTCAGAAATGACATGGTGCCTGTGAGATCTCCCAGTTGGATCGGGCAAATGCTCCATGCGGTTTATTCATTCGTTCAGTCAGTTGTATTTATTGAGCCCTTACTGTGTGCAGAACACTGTTCCAAACGCTCGGGAGAGGACCATAGAACAGTAAACTGACACATTCCACGCCGTGCGCAGAACACGGTATTAATTATTTAATCTTCTCAGTCACCTGTTCTGTTTCCTAAACGCCCCGCACAGTCCCCTGCACGTAGGCACCCAAGAAATACCATTTCTACGCCGGGTAAAATGAGTTTTTGAAAACCCGATTAAAAAGAAAATCCCTTTTGGTCTCTCCTATTTGTGACTTCAATCGACTAGATGATATAATCCCTGAAAGGTTTTCAGTTGCATCAAAGGCTAAATGTAATAATAAGCTGAAATATTTGGTCCTTAAAGGATTTAGGGCTCTCAGCAAACTGTGGATGGGGGAGGTTGTTCATTTTAAAGGACACTTTTATGGATTTAGTTTGTTTTATAGCCGTTTCCCCTAAGGGAGCAGTTGTTTGGAAGTGAATCGATGTCGTGGGCCTTTTTTTTTTTTTTTTTCCTCCTTCTCTTTTTTGGTCTAGCCACCTGCCATACTGGAGTTCTATATAAGGCTGGGTCCATCTGCTTCACTATAGTAAAGTTGTAACTCTTACCACTCAAATTCCAGCTCATTAAACGGGAGATTTACTTGTTAACCTTCTACTTAGACTACGAGGCCCATGCGGAACCTGCTTATCTTGTAGATACCTCAGGCCTTAGTACAGTGTTTGTCATATAATAAGTGCTTAACAGATACCGTAATTATTATTATTATCATTATGAATTGCCTCCTGAATTGTTATAAATTCCATCCTAAGAAGCCAGTCCTCTTTGGGTGTGACTCTTCGATGAGTAGGATCTGATTTCAAGACCGCTTGAGTACTATCCTCTGTTAAACAGCCCGCGACTAGATCAGGCTGCCGGTACTTAGGCCTGCTTTACCGAAAGGAGAGGAAGAAAGCCCACCCGAAATATTCAGAAAGTCATAACCTTCCTCTTTCTACCCTAATCCTCCCCTCGATCGTAAAAAAAAGCGAATGGGGGTGTGTAGTGGGGAGAGTGGAGGCAGGCAGGTTTCCCAATAGATTTCCGTGACCTGTCTCTCGAGCGGGACCTCTGGTCTGGGTAGGTCACGTGTCTCTTTCCCCACCGCACATCGCTCTGCAGCTCTCCGGGACTGCCCGCCCTTTCCCTCCACTTTCGGCCGCAGCGCCGATATCTGAATTAAAGCGGGCTTGGATCTGTTTGGTTTCAGGTTAGCTCCAAAACCTTGTGGGGAGGAGGTGTTTCTATCCAGGCTGGAGGTTCACAGCTTAGGTGGGCATCAGATGAAAGCGATCGTCTCAGCAAAATCGGAACAGGTAGATTCGGTCGAGAGAAAAGACGTCGCCCAGTGTTTCCAGCCTAGTAGTCGTCGTGTTAGTATTTACTGCAGTTAATTTTACACTGTAGCTGGGTAGCGTGGTCGCATCAGGAAGAGGTGATCAAAATTCATTTTATCTTCAGTGGAAATCAAAATTAAAAATGATCTGATGTAGTCTTCGGTTTTGCCTCTGGGATCATGACCCCGTATTTAAAATGTGCAGGTTTAGAGGTTTGAAGATAGGATCGGGGCCCTCTGTCTTGGCATATGATTAAAATGAACATTTAAGTAGGACAGAGGCCAAGTCATCAATACTACGTATTGAGTACCTACTGTGTGCAGAGCGCTGGGCCAAGCGAAAGAGCGTATTAGAGTTAGTAGACGTGATCCCTGCCCTCGAAAAGCTGACCGTCCGGCAGTTCAGAGGAGCAGGTGGGTCAGTCACAGCTGCTGAACAGAAATCTTCGCTTCGTCCCCGATCGGTAGCGAGAGACCCCAACAGCTAGCCGCTGCTGAGGATGCTCCACGAGCCTGAAGTGCAGGTTCACCCCGGGTTTCTGATTTTATCCACCACGCAACCGGGCATTTCCGTGCAAACCTGACCAGCAGGTAAAACGTGATGGCTCACCCCGCCAAACGGGCTTCCTTCCCAACTCAGCTTCCCGAACGTGGTTGTTTTGTAGCCGGAGAGCCCGCGCGGAGGGGAGGAGGAGTGTCAGCCCCAGTTTCCGCGTCATCTGCCGTTGTTATAACCTACCGTACCCAGTGGTGCTCAGATCCCGGCACTGATCGCTCTCTCAGCGAAGTGGCCGCTGCTGCTTTTACTCCTACTTCCTGCCCCGGCGCCTGGGAGCCCACCTCTCATCTGGAGTGCGGGGGGTGTTGCGGGGGGCGGAGATTTTAAGGGTGACGAGACCGGGAGGGGCTCGGCCTCCCCGGGGCTAATGGTGAGTTGGAAAGACACCGTCTGGGGTCTCTGGCTCTGAACGGAAACCCTTTGGCCCAGTCAGAGCCTCCGCGAGGCTGACGGTCGAGCTCAGGCCACGGTGGGACCCCAGTCCCCGTCCCTCCCGTGGAGTGGACCCCCGTCGGCCCCCGGACAGGGGGACCTCCAGGGCCGCAGGGGTTAAGCGAAGCTCAGTGGAGCCGCGAGGGCCAAGAGATTTGCCGTGGCACCTAGAGGGGAAGTGGGTGAGGAGGTGGGGGGACGTTTCCCGAATTCCCCAGCTCCCGAGACTGATTTAAAAGAGGAAGACGGAGGACGAGAGTCTCGTTGAGCCTGAGCTGAAGTTTCGCCCTCGTGCCCGGGAGCACCCGGAGACACACGAACTCACAGTCCTGAAGCTCTTTTGGTTCTGAGAAATCCAGTCAATCCATCATATTTTTTGAGCCCTTAATGCGTGCAGAGCCGTATACTAGACACTTGGGAGAGTGCGACACGGCAGAGTTGGTAGACGTGCTCCCTACCCATAAGGAGCTTATAGTCGATAAAATTAATTGTATTCATTGAGCACCTACTGGACACAGAGCACTGAACCGAGCGTTTGGGAGAGGTAAAAGTCACTCTCCCCGCCCTCAAGGAGCTTACAGCATAAGGTCGGGGGGCTGCGGGAGTTTCCCTTCCCCTGAGCGAACGAAATGAATGCGGTGTGATGGTATACCGGGAGTATACGTCAGTATCGGAAGGTGAACTCTCCCGTCTTTTGGCACCTGTGGCTGGAGAGCTAGCGGGCCCGGGGCCGTGTAGCGTCCGTCCTTCGTAGCCTCAGAGCCTCGGAAAGGCAGCCGAGCCCACGCCGTTTTTCACTTCCAAAACTCGGAACAACTTGGGTCTGGGGTCCTGCTCCGGGAGATGTCAAAATAGTCCGAGTCGGTCGGCGGCGTTGTCGGCCTTGTACCAAAACCACAGCCCCAAGGCTTTGGGAAGCCGCACCCTCCGGGTTTGAAGATGGACGTTCCCGGAGGCTGCGGGGCAGGCGGGTTTCCGGGCCCACCTTACTCTGCCTGCGACTCCTCAAGTCCAGGCCGACCGTCCGCGGGAGTGTAGCCCCCGGGGGCCGGGAGGGGGTCCCCTCCGAGTCACTGGCTCCCTCATCAGCCGCCAGATCGCGCTCTCGCCTCCCCGTCCCTAACCCGGAGACCCCAGTGTCGGCAGCTCGCGGCCAGCCCCATCCCCTAACTCCCAGGCAGGAGAGCCGGGCGGGGGGCAGGGTAAACGAGAGTGGGAAGACCGTTCCGTCTCTAGGGATGACCGAGAACGCTGAAACAGCTTACCACCTGGGGCTCCAACATGAAAAAGCCTGTGCTTAATCCACAGGTCGGGATTAACTGGGCTTGGAATTTTTTCATTCTCAAGAGCGATGAATAAAAATCCCCTCAAAATCCCAATGGGCCCGTCGGTCGGACCGGCGTTCTTGTCCCGGAGGCTGCGGGTGTTGGCCACCCGCCTCTAGATCCCGCCTCACGACGCCGATCGCCGTAACCGAGGGAAGCCTCGCGTCGAGCGAGAGGGCAGTCATTTTGACGGAGCTCCGCGAAAGGCTCCGGTCCGGTTAGAAGACGGTCTCGGTTCCGTTTAGTCCGTAGCGGTGAAAAAGGCGAATGTGTTTGTAATGAATTACCCTCTGTTTTTCACACAGCATTAAAACTCCCTTTTGGCAAGACAACAGTGATGCATCTGGTGGCTCGGGAGACGTTGCCAGAACCCAACTCTCAAGGTGGGATAAGCTTTCCCCCAACCCCCCCCCCGGCCACTTGGGCCCAGACTCCAAAATGTCCCGGTTTTTCTTGGATTATTTTGCGGGGAGGTGGTCGGGGGGAAGGGGGAGGAGATTGGACCGGGGGGAGAAACGTCTCGACGATTTATGAATAGTCCCCGTCGAGCAAGACGCCGAATGTTTCCTGGCCCCGCCGAACTTAAAAGGGCGTTGATTCTAGTCGTCGAATTCAGATCCGTCCGTAGGCCCGCCTGTGCTTTTCGAGTGCCGGTTTCGAGCGGCTGGTAAACGGGCCTCGTCTTCTCTTCCCCGCAGGTCAGAGGAATCGCGAAAAGACTGGAGAGAGCAATTGTTGTGTGATCCTGTAAGCTGTGTCTGATGTGTCGTCGAAGTGTGCTGTAATATAGTCTTTGTCTTTCCTGCTGCTGGAACAGAAGAGAGCCAGCACCGCTTTCGGCACCCTTAGGAGCAGAGCGCAGCCCGCCTGGAGATCACGGACCTGAACTCTCTCAGGAACACTGTCGTCCTCCCACCGGGAAGAAGGGAGAGACCGGAACCTTTTCGATTATGATTCCGTCCGTCCTACTTCCGGTGTCGAGGTTGAACAACCTCCTCCCACGTGGGTTTTCCAGCGCATTCGATCTCCGGGAAAGAGTTAGCGTTCTCTTCCGGGGCAGAAACCCTTCTGCTGCCCCAGAAATCTTCACGACCAGAGTGAGCGAACCAAGCGTCCCGGACGCAATTTGCACTAAAAATGGCTGGCATTTTTTTTTTTTTTTTAAATCCCTCCCCTCCTCAACAGAATCAGTAAAGATAGCCGAGGCCTCCCCCTTCCCCCGCCCCCCCCCCCCCCCCCCCCAAACGGCCTACCCCACACGATTCCGCGCTGGGAAACGCTCAGTGACGACGTCCATTAGCGGCCGACTCGGAGTCTAAAATAAAGAAATCCGTAAACAGATAAATCAGTGAACCAAACCGGGTAAGGAAACTAATGCTGTCGATGAGTTCTGCCGACGTCAACTTTGGTGGCTGGCTGCCCTGGCCCGGGATACCACCGAACTAAACCGAGCACGACTCCATCTCCCCCCCGCAGCAGACGAGAAAACGCAACGTGCCTGTTATTTCCAAGTTCTCGGCGGAGGGCCGTGGAGACGAATCCTTTTCCCTCCAGGGCCGGCGCTCTTTGGTCCAATTCCAGTGGAGTGCTCCTTCAGACAGCACAAACCAGGGCAGAGAGTACATAGCCTTAGCCTTAATATGGGAGGGGGATTTCCTGTAGGCTTTTGTTATTGTGCATAAATAGTAGGCGAATCTCGTTTACCGATCAGTTTTCTGTACTTGAAGATCCAAAAGAAAGGATGTTTTTCCGTCATTCTAACTCACCCAAACCTTAGTATCCAGTGTCACGCTTACTCATTAGAGACTTGGAAGGAATTCTTAAGATTAAAGGAAAAAAACTCTTTGCCATAGTACTAGTTTTTGTTTCTTTATGTAATCTGCGTTTGGTATTCGTGCTTGCAGTTGTATTAAAATCAGAAGCTGATTTTTCCCCGCCCCCCCCCCCCCCAGGGCATATATAGTTAAAATTATGCCGCCATTTTATTTCATACCAATAATTTAAAAGTTGATATGCTAAAGAAATTTGCACAGCACTAAAGCATGAGCTAGTTTCATCTAAACCTGTAAAAATATAAAAGATTTTATATATTTTTTTCCTCTGGGGAGAAATTCTTCCCGAGTGAAATTACAAATACGTGTAGAATATATTTAATAAAAATCTTATAAAATACTTAACGATAGGACTTACATATAGATTGGCGTGTAGTCTGTTAGGACGATATTCCGTATAAACAGCCAAGCCGTTGTGCTAGGAGCCCGACTGTCCACGGCCCTTTGGGGCGTTAGGTGGAATCGTTCTCAAGTGGCCGGCAAGTAAGCGTAATCAGATTATTTTATTCATTGTCACCGCTTTGACGAAGAGGCTTTACGTCCGCCGGGTCTACAAGAGTACTGTTCCCGCCGATCGGAACGGAAGTTGTCCAGAGGAGAGTTTTAGAACAAAATGTAAATAGCGCTAAACGTTTTCTTCCGGCAACCTGTACCGATAGACTCGCCCGTCTGTAAGCAAAATAAAAGGATATCGTAGTTGGTTCTGGTGGCCGGTCCGAAGGTCCGGCTCTGCGCTCGCCCGAGCGACCTCAGCCTGGGCCTCGAAACTGGACGGGCCACGGCCGTCTCCTCCCGGCGGTGGTTCGCCGTGACGGAACGTTATTAATTCTGGATGTGTCCCCAGTGACTCTGTTCTGGGTTATTTCTGCCCAGTCGATACTGGAAAAGATGATGTAGCCTGTGCTATTATTAAAGATAATATATTCGCAGTTGCTAAATATTGTTCTAATGTGAATCCTATTAATGGAGGCTTAAGAAGATCGGTGACTGGCAGTACTTACTGGATTGCATTCATCCTGATTATGCTTTAGCTGGTTGGTTGGTTTTTTTTTAAAATTTTGGCAAACCGTTGGTAACGATTAAATAATACGCATCTTTAGTCCTAATCCCTTCTTTCTTTGTCATCAGAAGCCGAAGGGTGAAGTGTCTAGTGAACGGGGGATTTCGTGATGGTCAGAGAGGCCCATTCTTTTATCTGGGAATTCCCAGGTTATGTAACTCCTGTGGATTTTTGTAAATTCGGAATACCTAGTGACAGCTTTAGATAGAGCTCCTAAACGGGTCCACGGCTGGCAAAGGTACAGTCGCCCCTCCTCCCCCAATATTTAGATTATTAATACCGTTTATGCTCGGTAAACAGAGAACACGGTGGCATTTTTGATTCCAAAGGCTGTTTTTGCAGCAGATTCACAGCGATGTTGGCATTAAAGCCACTCCGGTTTCGAAGCAGGAGCCTCCGTGAGCCAATTCCCCCTCTGTCCCCTTGGTTTGTCGAGGTTTCGGCGAGTCCTTTGGGATCACCGGCCTGCCTGCCCAGTTCCCTGCGGTGCGATGGCCCTGAGATTACTCTGCGAGGCTTTTTTGGTGTCCATCCGGGAGGCCGCGTGGCCTAGTGGAAAAGAACACGGGACCTGGGAAGCAGGAGATCCGGATTCTCGTCCCGGCCTGTGCCCCCGGCCTGCCGTCTGGCCTCGGGCGAGTCACTTAGCCTCTCTGGGCCTCGGCCTTTGTAAAATAGGGCTATCGCTACCTGTCCGTCCCTCCGTCGTAGATTGTGAGCCCCCGGCCGGGACAGGAACCGCATCCCATCTCATTACCTGGTCTCGACTCCGAACTCGGAAAAGAGCAAGCCCGTTAGAAGGGCCCTGAGTATTACAAAATCCGAGAAGGGCTTGAAGCTGGGGCGCTAATAGTTGGGACGTTCAGCAGAGTGCCGTGGGCTCAGCTGTTCCGATCCCAAGCCACCTTTTACCCTTGAATCGACTCAGCCTCGTGCCAAAACGACCGAGAGGCCGCGATTGTCCGTGCGTCACCCGAGGCGTGCGCCTCTGAGACCCGCTCTGACACACTCGCCTCCGTGCGGGTCGCACCCGTTTGGCCGCGGGGTCCGTAGGATCCGAGTTAATTCGATTGTTCTCTAGCGGCGATTCACTCGTCAGAGTTACCTTCCGGTCAGCTGGTTGTGATGGGCGAGGTTTAAAATGCGAAACGACAGTAGAACCGTCTCCTTCGTCGGTTGGCGGCCAGATATTTCTTCTCCTTCGGCACGGTTCCCATCGACCATTTCCCGGCCCTCTTCGTGCTTTCTGTGTCTCCTTTCTTATTTGGCAGCGTGGAAAGAGCACGGGCTTTGGAGTCAGAGGTCATGGGTTCGAATCCCGGCTCGGCCACTTGTCAGCTGTGTGACTTTGGGCAAGTCACTTAACTTCTCGGTGCCTCAGTTACCTCATCTGTAAAATGGGGATGAAGACTGTGAGCCCCACGTGGGACAACCTGCTTCCCCTGTGTCTACCCCAGCGCTTAGAACAGTGCTCGGCACATAGTAAGCGCTTAACAAATACCAACATTATTATTATTATTATTATTTCCACAGAACCTCACTGTCACCTGCGCTGACAGTCAGGCGCAGAATCAGCCACCCTCATCTCAGGTGTAGTGCGGTAGAATTGAGTTGCAGAAAGGGGACCCTCAAACTTTCTCATTTCTAATCCACTGACCTCGTGGCAGGTTGAACGGGTGGGATGAGGTGGTCCGGCTGATCCGACTCTGGCATGTCGCTTCAGGGTGGCCGGTGGCATTTGAGAGCGTACTGTGGGCAGAGCACTGTTCTTAATGCTTATGAGAAGCAGCGTGGTTTAGTGGGAAGAGCCCGGATCTGGGGGTCAGAGGTCGTGGGTTCTAATCCCGACTCTGCCACTTGTCATCGGTGTGACCTTGGGCGAGTCACTTAACCTCTCTGTGCCTCAGTTACCTCGGTCAAATGGGGGTGAAGACTGTGAGCCCCACGTCGGACAACCTGATGACCTTGCATCTGCCCCAGCGCTTAGAACAGTGGTTGGCACCCAGTAAGCGCTTAACAAATACCAACGTATATATACAGTGCAACAGAGTTGGTGGGCAAGGTCACAATCTAGAGGAGATGGGTATTAGTGACAGGTTAAAATTGACATTGAAATGGTGATGGCCCGTTGGACATTTGGGGAGGGGAGAAGGATCCGTGTCCTTGGGCTTGGCTGCTCTCAGGGGAGTTTTGTTTGCCCGTGACTGCCGCCAACGGGTGCGTAAGGCCTCCCGCCTTCCCTTTGCTTTCCACCGCTGGGTAAACGACTACAAGTACGCGCCCCAAGTCGCAGCTGGGAGCAGCGCCGAGGGCTTGGCGTGACCTTCCGGATGGCGAACTAAACCACCCGGCGACCTGGTTTAGTCGCCGACACCGCGGCGGCTTCGGGTCGGGACCGGGGCCCAGCCGTCGGGGTTGATCGGAAACTTAGCATCGTTGTCAGGTGAGTGACGTGGAATGGATAAAATATTTGACTTTGCTGTGCTTCCGTTGCCTCAACTGTAAAACGGGGATTCGATACGTGTTCTCCCTCCTACTGAGACCGTGAGCCCCATGAGGGACAGGGACTCTATCCAGTCTGATTCTCCTATCCACCCCATTGCTTCGTCGTCATCGTCGGTGATATTTATTGCGGCTTACTATGTGCAGAGCGCTGTACTGAGCGCTGGGGAGAGCATCAGTCAGTCATTTATTGAACGCTTACTGTGGGCACGCTCAACAAGACCCATTATTACTGTTGTTATCGTTCCTGTGTGTTCATCCCTCCGGGATTTCCTGGGGGATTTCGGGGTGTTCCCCAGGGAAGGGCTTTCATTGTTCTGCTTCCCTGCACCAGGGAAGACTCCATCTCCGGGTCATCGTGAGCTCCTCTGTTCCCCCCAAGCGACATACGAAGCCGAGATCGCCCTTCGGGACGGTGAGTGCTAGGTGACACAGCTTTTAGAGAAATCGGAAGCAGCGTGGTGTAGCGGATAGGGCATGGGCTTTAAAATGGTGAAAGAATTTTGAACTAGTTTCCTCATCGACCCGAGTCCCCCGTCTTGGCGATTTCAGCCTTCGGCCCCATTTGGTCAGAGTTATCTTTTCCCTTTCCCGAAAATGAGGTCACTAGAGAAGCCCTGTGTCCTAAAGGACAGAGCACGGGCCCGGCAGTCAGAAGGAACCGGGTTCTAATACCGGCTCTGAAGTGTCAGTTGTCAACCAGCGGCATTTATTCGGCACTTAACTAACGTGTGCGGAGGCCTGTACTAAGCACTTGAGAGAGAGAGATGACAGTAAAATGAGTAAACAGGATTTAAATCCAACGGAGAAAAGACTGACCCACCAACATTATAAGAAATGCACCAAATGAAGGCCCATTTCATGGAAATAGTAGACCAGTGCATAGGATGTGTAGCACAGAGGGCAGAGATATAAATGTTCTGTTCCCTCGTGTAAAGATTGTAAAGATTTCCACCTACGCTTAAGTTTTAAGGCTCATCTAAACATCTATAACTTTCCATTTCCCTCCCAAGAAGTTTTTACTAGCGGCTCCCCTGGGAGAGTATTACCGTTCTCAGAAGCTCTCAAGTAAAATAGCGCTTACCGGGCTGGGAGAACATAAATCCATCTGGTTATGTAGCGTACGAATGGGATTCAAGCGTCAAGATTCGTTTTGTTCCGCAGCAGAAGGAGAAGAGTTTATTTCGGGCCGAGCTAGGTCGTGCGTCGTATTCAAAGCCAGCGGATTTTCAAAAGTGAAATCGGCAGTGGGGATCCCGAGGGGGGTGGTGAGGGGAATCCAGGACACGGAGCCGGAGATGGGATGACACCGACTCAAAAAGTACACAAGGCACCAGAAATCTGTACGGGACTGTCTATATGGGCCGAGTGCGTAGCAGGGGCGAGGAATTAGGACGGGGTGCGGGGGTGAGGAAAGATTTTAGGTAGAAATCTGTGCGAGTTTTCGAGGAGGGGGGAGGGCGTAGCTAGATACAGAGGGACTGGGTCCAGTCTGATGATTTGGTAACTAGTCTGGAGCTTAGCTCAGTGATCTGACTGTAGCAAGCCACTTAATACAGACCACTGCTGAATCGGGCATGTGATGGAGTAAAGACTTCGGATAATAATAATGTTAGTATTCGTTAAGTGCTTCCCATGTGCCGAGCGCTGTTCTAAGCGCTGAGGGAGATACAGGGTCATCAGGTGGTCCCACGTGAGGCTGACATTTACTCCCCATTTTCAGAGGAGGTAACCGAGGCACAGAGAAGTGAAGTAATAATAATGTTGGTATTTGTTAAGCGCTTACTATGTCCCGAGCACCGTTCTAAGAGCTGGGGTAGACAACAGGGGAATCAGGATGTCCCACGTGGGGCTCACAGGTCTTAATCCCCGTTTTCCAGATGAGGTAACTGAGGCCCAGAGAAGTGAAGTGACTCGCCCACGGTCACACAGCTGACAAGTGGCCGAGCTGGGATTCGAACTCATGACCTCTGACTCCAAAGCCCGGGCTCTGTCCACTGAGCCACGCAGCGCTGACCTTTCACCTTCTCTGGAGTCTCACATTTCTGTATCTCAGACACTTGACACCTAACAGGTCCAAAACAGAATTCATCTTCCCACCCATCCTCCCTGTCTCACAAGCCTGTAACCTTGGCGTTTCCCTCGACTCGTCTCTTTTTCGACCCGTTTATTCAGTCTGTCACCAAATCCTGTCTTCTACCTTCGCGCATCCCTGAATTAAATAATAATAACGTTGGTATTTGTTAAGCGCCTACTATGTGCAGAGCACCGTTCTAAGCGCTGGGGGAGAGACGGGGTCATCGGGTCATCCCCCGTGAGGCTCACAGTTAATCCCCATTTTACAGATGAGGTCACTGAGGCCCAGAGAAGTGAAGTGACTCGCCCACGGTCGCACAGCTGACGAGTGGCAGAGCCGGGAGTCGAACCCATGACCTCTGACTCCCAAGCCCGGGTTCTTTCCACTGAGCCACGCTGCTTCCCAATTCTGCCTTTTCCTCTCCATCCAAACTGTTACTCTGCTGAGACGAGCACTTCCCTACCCCACCTTCATTCACTCAGTCGTATTTATTCATTCAATAGTATTTATTGAGCGCTTACTATGTGCAGAGCACTGTACGAAGCGCTTGGAATGGACAAATCGGTAACAGATAGAGACGGTCCCTGCCCTTTGACGGGCTTACGGTCTAATCGGGGGAGACAGACGGACAAGAACACTAGCAATAAATATTTACCGAACACTTACCGTGTGCAGAGCACTGTGCTAAGGGCTTGGAGAGCACGGTGCAGCGATAGACAATCCCGGCCCACAGCGGGCTTCCAGTCTAGAGTCACACCTCGACTATTCCATCAGTCTCCTCGCTGACCTCCCAGCCGCCCGCCTCTCCCGACCCCGGTCCGTCGAGGAGCAGCGTGGCTCGGTGGAAAGAGCCCGGGCTTGGGATTCAGAGGTCATGGGTTCGAATGCCGGCTCCGCCGCTCTCAGCTGTGTGGCTGTGGCCAAGTCACTTTACTTCTCTGGGCCTCAGGTCCATCATCTGTCAAATGGGGATGAAGACTGTGAGCCTCACGGGGGACAACCTGATCACCTTGTATCCCCCCCCCCCAGCAGTTAGAACAGTGCTCTGCACATAGTAAGCGCTTAACAAATACCAACATTATCATCGTTATTATTATTATTATTATTCTCTGGGCCTCAGTTCCCTCGTCTGTAAAATGGAGATGAAGACGGTGAGCCTCACGGGGGACAGCCTGATCACCTTGTATCCCCCCCCCAGCAGTTAGAACAGTGCTCTGCACCTAGTAAGCGCTTAACAAATACCAACATTATCATTATTATTATTATTATTATTATTCTCTGGGCCTCGGTTCCCTCGTCTGGAAAATGGAGATGAAGACGGTGAGCCTCACGGGGGACAACCTGATCACCTTGTATCCCCCCCAGCAGTTAGAACAGTGCTCTGCACCTAGTAAGTGCTTAAATACCAACATTATTATTATTCTCTGGGCCTCAGTTCCCTCGTCTGGAAAATGGAGATGAAGACCGTGAGCCTCACGGGCGACCACCTGATCGCCTTGTATCCCCCCCCCCCCAGCGCTTAGAACAGTGCTCTGCACCTAGTAACGGCTTAAATAGCGGCATTATTATTATTCACCCTGCTTCCCGGATCATTTCTATGAAAAAGGTACAGTCCACATCCCCCACTCCTCAAGAACCTCCGGTGGTCACCCTTCCATCTCCGCATCAGGTGGAAACTCTTTAGCTCGGGCTATAAAACCCTCAAACTACAACCCGGCCATCTTCTTTCCGTCCTCCAACAGCAGCTTACCCGCTGCCCTTGATCTTGCCGACAACACTCTGCCCACATCCTCCCTCTGCCCTGCCACTCCCTCCTTCGCTTCCGACGACAGATCACCGCTGTCCTCGCCATTAAAGCCGAATTAAAATCACATCTCCAAGAGGCCCTCCCGGCCTACGCTCTCATTTCCCGCTCCTCCCTCTCCCTCCTGCTTCGCCCGTGTACTTGGATCTGTAGCCCTCGGGTCCTTCGAGTGACAGACGCTGTGCTAAGCGCTGGGGCGGATCCGAGCTAATCCAGGTTGGACACCGTCCCCGTTCCGCACGGGGCTTTTTTCCCTTTTTACAGGCGCGGTAACCGAAGCACAGAGTTGATGCAATAATGATGATGATGATGGTATTTAAGCACTTACTATGTTCCGGGCACTGTACTGAGTGCTGGGATAGATAATAATGTTGCTATTTGTTAAGCGCTTACTAATAATAATAATAATGTTGGTATTTGTTAAGCGCTTACTATGTGCCGAGCACTGTTCTACGCGCTGGGGTAGACATAGGGGAATCAGGTTGTCCCACGTGGGGCTCACGGTCTTCATCCCCATTTTACAGATGAGGGAACTGAGGCACAGAGAAGTGAAGTGACTCGCCCACAGTCGCACAGCCGACAAGTGGCAGAGCTGGGATTCGAACTCATGAGCCCTGACTCCAAAGCCCGTGCTCTTTCCACTGAGCCACGCTGCTTCTCCGTGCAGAGCACTGTTCTAAGCGCTGGGGGAGATACAGGGTCATCAGTTGTCCCACGTGGGGCTCACAGTCTTCATCCCCATTTTACAGAGGAGGGAACTGAGGCACAGAGAAGCGAAGTGACTTGTCCACAGTCACACAGCTGACAGGTGGTGGATCTGGGATATGATATGAGTAAATTGGGCTGGAAACAGTCCCTGTCCTGCTTAGGGCTTTAGAATAATAATAACTGTGGGATTTGGGCAGCAGCATGGCCTGGTGGCAAGAGCACGGGCTTGCGAGTCAGAGGTCTTGGGTTCTAATCCCTGCTCGGGCCACTTGTCCGCTCTGCGACCTCGGGCGAGTCACTTCACTTCACGGTGCCTCAGTTACCTCATCTGTAAAATGGGGTGAAGAGTGTGGGCCTCATGTGGGACAGGGACTCTGTCCAACTAGATAAGCTTGTATGCATTCATTCAATAGTATTTATTGAGCGCCTACTATGTGCAGAGCACTGTACTAAGCGCTTGGAATGGACGAGTCGGCAACGGACAGAGACGGTCCCTGCCCTTTGACGGGCTTACGGTCTAATCGGGGGAGACAATAAATAGAGTCGAGGGGAAGAACATCTCATAAAAACAATGGCAGATGAGTAGAATCAGGGTGATGTACATTTCATTAAGCAAAATAAACAAAATAAATCTACCCCCAGTGCTTAGAACAGTGCTTGGCACGCGTAAGTGCTTAACAAATACCATTTTTTTTAGGGGCTTACTATGTCCCAAACACTGTACTAAGTGCCAGGGTAGGTATAGAGGTTAATCGGGTTGGAAACAGCCCCTGGCCCATAGGGGGTTCACCGTAATAATAATAACGTTGGTATTTGTTAAGCGCTTACTATGTGCCGAGCACAGTTCTAAGCGCTGGGGGAGACACAGGGGAATCAGGTTGTCCCACGTGGGGCTCACGGTCTTAATCCCCATTTTACAGATGAGGTCACTGAGGCATCGAGGAGTGACTTGCCCAAAGTCACCCAGCTGACAAGTGGCGGAGCCTTGGATTCGAACCCATGACCTCTGACTCCAAAGCCCATCTTAAGCAGCGTTTAGTGCAGTGCCTGAAACATAGTAAATGCTTAACCAAGACCATTATTTATGGTCATTAATAATAATCCCGGGGCCCAGAGAGGTGACTTGCCCCCAGTCACCCAGCTGACAAGTGGCAGAGGCGGGAGTCGAACCCATGACCTCCGGCTCCCCAGCCTGAACCACCCCCCCAGCTCACTTAATAATAATAATAATAATGTTGTGTGGTAGATACAGGGTAATCAGGTTGTCCCATGTGAGGCTCCCAGTTAATCCCCATTTTCCAGCTGAGGTAACTGAGGCCCAGAGAAGTGAAGGGACTCGCCCACGGTCCCACAGCGGACAAGGGGCAGAGCCGGGATTTGAACCCAAGCAGCATGGCTCAGTGGAAAGAGCACGGGCTTTGGAGTCAGAGGTCATGGGTTCAAATCCCGGCTCTGCCGCTGGTCAGCTGGGTGACCGTGGGCGAGTCCCTTAACTTCTCTGGGCCTCAGTTCCCTCATCTGTAAAATGGGGATGAAGACCGTGAGCCCCACGTGAGACGACCTGATTCCCCTGTGTCTCCCCCAGCGCTTAGAACAGTGCTCGGCACATAGTAAGCGCTTAACAAATACCCACATTATTGTTATTCTCTGGGCCTCAGTTCCCTCATCTGGAAAATGGGGATGAAGACCGTGAGCCCCACGTGGGACGACCTGATTCCCCTGTGTCTCCCCCAGCGCTTAGAACAGTGCTCGGCACATAGTAAGCGCTTAACAAATACCCACATTATTGTTATTCTCTGGGCCTCAGTCCCCTCATCTGGAAAATGGGGATGAAGACCGTGAGCCCCACGTGAGACGACCTGATTCCCCTGTGTCTCCCCCAGTGCTTAGAACAGTGCTCGGCACATAGTAAGCGCTTAACCAATACCAACGTTATTAACCCATGACCTCTGACTCCCAAACCCAGGCTCTTTCCACTGAGCCACGCTGCCTCCCCCCCCCCCACTTTTTACCCTAAGAGAGGATCCTGTCTCCCCCCCCCCCCCCCCAACGCTTAGACCAGTGCTCTGCACATGGTCAGCGCTGAACAAGTGCCAGGGATCACAGCGAGCGCTTCAGCCCCTGCCCGCCTTTCGGGAGGGGGACGGGCCCGGAGGCCCCGCTGCCATGGCAACGCGCAGGCGCGGGGGACCCCCCTCCCCAGCCCGCCGCGCTGCCATGGCAACGCGCATGCGCGCCCCCCCCCCCGCCCGGGGCGCGCGCGCGCCTCCCCCCTCCGCCCTCCCAGAATCCCGCGCTTCTGAGGCCACGAGGGCCGAGCAGGACCAGCCGCCGCCGCCGCCCCCCCCCCCCCCCAAAAGCCCCCCGAAACCCCCCGAAACCTCGCACCCCGAGCCTTCCCCGCCAAGCCCAACGCACGGTGAGTGTCCGCGTCCTCCTGTCCTCCTGTCCGCCGGCGCCTCTCCCCGCCCGCTGCATGATGCAACACCCCCCCCCCCCCTTGAGTACTCTCTCCTCGGCGCTTAACTCTCTGCAAAGCGCTGGGCCCCCTCTCCCCCCCCCCATCACACAGCTTGAGCTGAAGGACAACCCCCCGAACCACCCCCCCCCCCCCGGCCTCAGCTCCGTCCATCTGGCTGACCCCGCATCCTCACCTTTCACCCTAAAGGGAGTTTCTTCCCTCCCCCCCCCAACTCAACTTTAACCTCCTAGCTTCACCTTTCACCTCCGGGATTCCCCCCCCCCCCGCCCCCATTTCACCTTCAGTATCTGGGTGTTTATCACTTTTAACCACGTGGATTCCCCCCCCCCCCCCATCTCACCTTTAACCACCTGGTTATATCCCCTTCAGCTTCACCTTTTGCCCTAGAGCCCCCCGCCCCCATCTCATCTTTAGCCATCTGGACCCCTCCCCCGCATATCACCTTTTACCATAGAGCCCCCTCCATCTCACCTTTAACCAACTGGCCCCCCTCATCTCACCTTTCACCATAAAGAGAGCCCCCCCAATCTCACCTTTTACCATAGAGAGCCCCCCCCAGTCTCACCTCTTACTATAAAGAATACCCCCCCCCCCCAAATCTCACCTTTAACCGTCTGGACACCCCCCCCCCCATCTCACCTTTTACCCTAAGGAGAGCCCCCCAATCTCACCTTTTACCACATCTCACCTTTTACCATAAAGAGAGGCCCCCCCAATCTCACCTTTTACCATAGAGAGCCCCCCCAGTCTCACCTCTTACTATAAAGAGAGCCCCCCCCCCCCAAATCTCACCTTTAACCGTCTGGACACCCCCCCCATCTCACCTTTTACCCTAAGGAGAGCCCCCCAATCTCACCTTTTACCATATCGAGCCCCCCCCAACTCACCTCTTACCATAAAGACCCCCCCCATCTCACCTTTTACCATAAAGAGAGCACCCCTAATCTCACCTTTTACCTTAAGAGAGCCCCCCCTAATCTCACCTCTTACCATAAAGACCCCCCATCTCACCTTTTACCATAAAGAGAGCCCCCCTAATCTCACCTTTTACCTTAAGAGAGCCCCCCCATCTCACCTTTTACCATATCGAGCCCCCCCCCAACTCACCTCTTACCATAAAGACCCCCCCATCTCACCTTTTACCATAAAGAGAGCTTCCCCCCATCTCACCTTTTACCATAAGGAGACCCCCCCCACACTAATCTCACTTTGAACCTCCTGGATACCCCCCGCCCCCAATCTCACCTTTACCTGGATAACCCCTTCACCTCCCCCTTTTGTCATAAGGACAGCTCTCTTCCCCTCCCCGTCTTCCCCTCTCACCATAAGGCCGGCCGCCCCCCTTCCTCCCCTCTCACCATGTGGACAGCCTCCCCGGCCAGGCCCCGGGGTCACGCGACGCCCGGACCACCCCAGACTACCCCACGGAGGCCCGGCAGCCGCCCCCGCCCGCCCGCAGGAAGGGCCGCCCCCTCCCCGGAAAGCCCCGCCGACCCGAACGGGACAGGCCTCGCCTCGTGGCCGCCACCGCTTCCCCATTTCTCTACAGGCCGGAGGAGGGAAGCCGAGCGGGGCTGCCAACAGCCAACGTGTGTTAGTCACTCCTGCCCGGCCGCCCGAGGGCCGGTCACTTTCCAGCAAACGGACGACGGGAGCCCGGTCCACCTGCGTCCCTCCTTCCCACCGTCTCGTTGTGATTTCTGTGTTGTCCACAGTCGCAGCAGGGGATGCGTTGAATAGATTCGTACGGTATCATAAAGTAAAACATCCCACCCACGGGGCCGCTCGGATAAAAGACCCTCCGCGCCTTCCCGTGACGTTCCCGGGGTGACTCTCGGCGACTCTCGGGATCGTGTCTGTGGTGGCCCCCCTCCCTGCTCTAGAAACCAAAACGCTGATGTCCCACCATGGCGGTTAAAAGCCGCCACGGGATGAACGTGAACAGGGCGTGAGCGTGACGTCGGAATTTAGGATTCTTTTCAAGACACGGTTAAAAGTAGTCTGGAAGGAGGATTGGGGATCAGACACGTTTGATATGATTAGGTTAGGAAGTGGGTATGTCGGGGTGTTTTTCGGGGGAAGCAGGGCAGGTGCTTTTGTTTAATAAGCGCTTACTATGAGCTGGGCACTCTGCTAAACCCAGGAGTAGATGCCAGGTCATCTGGTTGGGCACAGTCCCTGTGTCGTGGGAATCCCGGTCTTAATCCCCATTTTACAGGTGAGGTAACTGAGGCCCAGAGAAGTAAAGTAACTTGCCCAAGGTCCCAGAGCGGACGAGGCGGGACCAGGACTAGTACCCCGGTCCTTCCGCCTTCCAGGCCTGTGCTCTTTCCGTTAGCCCACACTGCTGCTCGCATTTTTTTATTTTTGCCTGGGAACGGGAACGGTTTCATCAGGAGCTTGACTCTGAAGTGTTTGTTGTTGAGTGGCCTTGCACCCTCGTACCGCCTGAAAGAGAACAGAAATGTATAGTTCCTAACCCCAAAGGATTTATGTCGTCGACGAGTATGGTGCCTCTGGTCCGGGGACCCACAGGTTGGTGGAGGGCTTTGTGGAATTTCAAGAATCCGGGCAAGAAACGTGTCTGCTAACTCTGTTACATTGCACTCTCCCAAGCGCTTAGTACACTGCTCTGCCCACAGTAAGAAGAAGCGGGGTGGCCTAGTGGCAAGAGCACAGGCCTGGGAGTCCGAAAGACTTGCGTTCTAGTCCAGCCTGTGCCAATAGCTTGCTGTGTGACCTTGGGAAAGTCACTTCTGTGCCTGAATTTCCTCACCTGTAAACTGGGAATGCCTGGTAGATTGATTCTCCCTCCTACAGTTTTTGACACGTAGTAAAGCTTAATAGATAATCATAGAAAAAAGCAGTAAGTGCTCAATAAATAGGATAAATGTGATTGGTTGGAAGTTCTCCGGGTCTGCTCTATTCTACCCATCCTGGACCAGTCCTTTAGTGACTGTTTTCTTCGCCTGAGTGTGTCTGGTGGAGACGCTTGATCTCATCCAACGCAAATTGGCATTTCTGTTGTATTTGAAACGGAAAGAGAGCGGGGAGATTATTTTCCCATTCCCCACTCTATTTCTCTCCCTAGTCTTAAAGCCTTGTGGCCAACCTTTGTGGTTGAAGGTGCTGCTTCGGAGAGTGAAGTGGCTCGTAGGTGCGACAGGAAGGTCTGACGGTCAGTTCTCCTATAACACGAGGGCGGCGGGCTCAAAGAACCCCACGTTAAGGTAAACTTGCTGTCTAGGGGCACACGCGCCGAGCGACCCCGTGACCTGGTGTCCAGCTTTCCTTCCGGCTCGGGTTCTCTTCCCCAGCAGTGCACTCTCCAAAGCGCATGGAGAAAACGCCCCCTTGGAGGGGACTGGTGTCGGAGTCATTCATTCAATTCAGTCGTATTTATTGAGCACTTACTGTGTGCAGAGCACTGTGCTAAGCACTTGAGAGAGTACAATACCACAGTAAACACGCCGGGCACACTTCCAAGGGGGTCCTCGGCCATGCTCCAGGACCACCTATCCGGGTAGAGCTCTCTACCCAGGTAGGCTGGGAGAGAGGAGACTGAGATTGGGGCATGTTAACCCCCACCCCCCCCCCCCAAAACCCCCCCCCAAAATACCCCTTGCTCCACTGCTCATAATAATGATGGTATTTGTAAAGTGTCTACTGTGTGCCAAGCCCCGTTCTAAGCTCCTGAGGTAGATACAAGGTAATCAGGTTGTCCCACTTGGGGCTCACAGTCTTAATCCCCATTTTACAGATGAGGTAACTGAGGCACAGAGAAGTTAAGTGGCTCTCCCAGAGACACACAACTGATAAGTGGCAGAGCCGGGATTAGAACCCACGACCTCTGACTCCCAAACCAGTGGTCTTTCCGCTAAGCCACGCCGCTTCTCCAGCCACGCTGCTCATCCCAGTGCTGTGGGAGACAGAACTCCGGGGTGACCCCCCTCTGCCTCTCCCCGCCAACTGGGCATCCCTCAAGGTTCAGTCCTGGGTCCCCTTTCAGTTTTCCATCTACACCCACTCCCTCGGAGAACCCATTCGCTCCCGTGGCTTCAACCCTCACCTCTCTGCGGCTAACACCCGACTCTGATCCTTCTCCCTCCCTGCAGTCTCTCATTTCCTCCCGTCTTCGAGACATCTCTACCGGGATGTCCCGCCCGTCACCTCAAACTTACCGTGTCCAAAACAGAGTTCCTCATCTTCCCGCCCAAACCCTGTCGTCCCCGACTGTCCCATCGCTGTAGACGGCACCTCACGAGGCGTTACCCTTGACTCCCGCCTCTCGTTCAACCCACCATCGCTAAACCCCGTTGGTTTCAGCCTTCGCGACATCGCTAAAAGCCGCCCTCCCCCTCCACTCTGCCGCAACGTTAATACGCTCGCGTACCCTGCTGCACCTCGATTGCTGTATCGGCTTCCTTGCTGACCTTCGTGTCTCCCGTCTCCAGTCCATACTTCACTCTGCTGCCGGCATCATTTTTCTTCCAAAACAGCCAGGCCACGTCTTCCCACTCCTCGGGAACCTCCGGCGATTGCCCACCCGCCTCTGCGTCAGATAGAAATTCCTTACCACTGGCTTTAAAGCACTCGATCACCTCTCCTCCTCTTACCTCACCTCGCTGCTCTCTTGCTTCAGCCCGGCCCACGCGCTCGCTTCTCCAGTGCCAACCTCCTCACCTTGATCTCATCTGTCTCACCGCCGACCTCTCGCCCACGTCCTGTCTCTGGCCTAGAAGAGACACTCACTTTCCCCACCTTCAAAGCCTTATTGCCAAGCAGCCTTCCCTGACTGAGCGCTCACTTCCTTTTCTCCCACTCCTTTCTCCATTGCCCTTATCTGCTCCCTCATTCGCCTCCCCCCGCTTCCCAGTTCCCGAGCGCTTACGGCCGTACTTGTAATTTATTATACCAGCGTCCGTCTCCCCCTCTAGACCGGGAGCCCCATGTGGGCAGGGAACGTGCCTGCCGACTCCGTTATGGTGCACCCTCCCAGGCGCTCAGTACGGTGCTCCGCGTACAGTAAGCGCTCAGTAAATACAGTTGTCTGACTCCCGATCCCACGCATGCCCGGAAGAGGAGGGGGGCGGGGGTGGTGCCGGGCCCCACCTCTCCCCGGAGAGGTTTCCCGTTCAGGGGTTGGGGGAGGTGGAAGAGAGGAGGGTTCTTGAGCAGGGGGGGAGCTACGGCCCCATTCCCCCTCTGTTAGGCTCGATTTCCCAGAGCCCTCGGGGTCCTACTCTTGATTTCCCAGCGGCCTCGTGTGCTCACGCTCACCCGAGGGGCCGGTCTTCCCCCACTCGTCTGGCAGAACACTTCCTTCCCCCAGAGGTCCCAGCTCGGTCAGGGGGGCAGGGGCTCGGCCCGTCCTGCATTGCCGGGGGTCTTCCCCAAGGCAACGCCCCCTTCCCCGGCCACGGCGGTAACTCCGCATCCGCTCCCCGCTTTCAAATAGATGAGAACTCGGGGCAGGACGGCGGCCGCCCGTTCAGGCCCGGAGAGGGCCTCTCTCCGGGGGAGGGTGGTTGTAAACCGAGAGTTGGGTTTGTAAGATGTCCAGAAATACCTTGTGCTCGCCCCACCCAGGCCCCTGGAAACTCCGCACTCTTCCAAGGATGGTTAAGACGCTCCCCGCCCTCGAGCTCGCGGTCTAGCATGGACTCGCTCTCCTGGCCGGGAAGGCGGCAGAGGAGGCCCGGCCCCTTCAGCTGCTCTCGGGAAAGCGGCCCGATCTCCCTCGACTTGATTTTCACTCCCCTTCTGCTGTTTTTGCCCCTTAGGTATCGGGAGAGGAGACTCGGAGAGCCTCGGATTCGAAGCGCCCAGTCTCATCCGGTTGGTTTGATTTATTTTCCCCTCTTGCTCGGCTCCTGAATGTAAGGATGCTGGCCTGCCAGTCCTACCCCCCCTCGCCTCCTCCCCCCCACCTCCGGGAGAGGGGGGCACCCGCTTGCCTGCCCTGCCCACCCCAAACCCGCCGGGACCCCCTCCCGGGGCAGGCCCCTTGAGGTGGGGCTCTTCAAAGGGACCTTTTGAAGTCCCAACGTTTCCTTTCCTGAAAAGAAGGGAAACTGAAAAGAAAACTTCTTGTTCCTTGCCAACAATGCGCTCCCGGATCAAAGGGGGATGGAGCTTATAAGCAGGGCCTCGCCGCGTCCACCTCGAAAGAGGTACACGGCGAATGCTGGGAGCCGGCCGCCAGCCGAACTGAGCGGGACCGCCGAACCCGTCGGGACGGCCGCGTCGGGTGAGATGGTCACCGAGGTCCGGGGTCCTGCCGCACCGGCCCCGGAGAGGCGCGCTTCGGGTTACCCTCTCTCTTAACTTCATTCTGTCTCTTTTGTGTGTGCGCTCGGCGGGGTTGAAAATGTTTGAAAATGCCCTGGGCTGAAATGGCAGTGTTTTTAACAGGCGCAGAGAACGTGACCCCGCGTCACCTGATCCGTTGTAATTCGGCAGGGAGTTTTAGCGGCCAGGTTGATGGAAGCATCTGTCTCCGGTTGGCCTGGTTCTCACCTGATGTCCAGATGGGGAAACTGAGGCTCAGAGCGGTTAAGGAGCGGTGCCGACAGTCCAGAAGAGTAGCCCACCCTGTGGGGTGGGAGTCAAACAGAGCCCCCCCTCCCCCCTCAAGCTGGATTGTGGTCGGGACACACTCCCCTGATTGATCCCAGCTCTCTTCTGTAAAATGGCTTTTTCCAATCTCGGCAGTGGAGGGGCACCGTCGTCCTTGAAATTACTGAAGGAATTTCTGCTGTCCAGCCTTTCGTTCTCTGCCCTCTTAATTCTGCCGGCTCACGCTTCCCGGTGGCCGTGAGATTTCGGTGTTCCCGTTTGTTCCCTGTTCTTAATCAGTCAGTGATATTTATTGAGCGCTTCCTATGTACAGAGCACTGGACCGAGGGATTACAGGGGAGACGGTGGGCCCGCCGGCCCAGCGAGCTCCCCGTGACCAGGAAACTTGTCTCAAACTTCTTTTGGCTCTCCCAGGCACTTAGTACAGTGCACTGCGCTCAGTAAATACCATTAACGACTGCTTTCCGACCTGTAGTTCCTGTCAGTGGCGTGGCCCAAGTCTGCAGAAGTCAGCGGGCGGGGCCGTCCCATTTACGTTGCACGCTTCTTGGCATTTCTGTCGACATTCGCCGTTCTGTAATTTAGTTACCCCAACGGTCATATTCCCATAATCTACTAAATGGGAAATTTTGTGTCCGAGAAAGCTGTTGGGTTTGCACGGCACGGCCCGTCTTCGTTAACCCACGTTGGCCCGGGGTGCGTTAGCTCTGACCTGAGTCGACCCCTCGGGAACTTGGAAAAATAGGTGCTTGTGCAGATTTCCCACTGTGAAAGTTCTGGAGTACTCAGGCATATCAATCTCCAATTACTTCCTTAAAACCGCTCCAGCTTTTTCTGTTGAGATAGGAATAGAACCCTTCTCTTAAAATTAAATCAAAACAGAAGTCTGGGGAAGGAGGAATCCGAGAAACGAATATTTGGGCCGAGAGGGCAGAGCTGTGATTCTCAACCGCGATCAAACTTGGAAAGCAGCGGTGTTTCTTAGTAGGTTGAAATTTGAGTGTAACGCTCCGACTGACAAGACGCAGTGGTATTTATGGAGCACCTCCAGAACGCAGTGTGCCAGACACTCGGCGAAGCCAGCGTCGTTTTCTTTGGTCGAAATGGGTTTTGACCAACATCGGCCGTCACGTTCGAGGATTCCACGGCCCTGTCGTGCGGAGCACTAGCCGCTCGGGGCAGTTGGCCGGACGATGCGATGCCGTCTCTCGCCTCGGAGACCTTCCGGTCTAATGGGAAGATGCCCCGAGGGAATTGAATGAGATGGTAACGAAGAGCGAGCGTTGATCAGACAAAATAAGCCCAAGTGGGTGAATAAATTAATGATAAATAAGCAGGTGCCTGGATTGCAGGGGGCGGGGGTGGCTTGAACGAGGGCGCCGGTTGGGGAATAAATACTTCCTGGAGGCCGGGGGATTGTTAGAGGACTTTTAAGGAGGGATGGGTGAGAAAGTTCTGGTCAAGGGGTAAGTTGTGAGCAGGGGTACAGAGAGGCAGGAAGGATTTGTGTGTTTGGAAGCTCTGAGGGGAGGCAGACATGACTCCTAGAGGGACCGTTTCTGGGTAACATGGGCGATGAATGGCTTTATCCTTTGGGGGCTGCCATCTTGCTTGACTACAGACATGGATGGGGGTGGGGGCAGGATGAATTCTGCCTGGGGGTGGAGGAGCTCACTTGAGAGCCCACGGTCTTGAAGTTAGCCATTGTCCTTCACTCGTGTTTATAAAAGATTATAATCAGAATTCCAGAATACTTAATTGACTGGGGCTTTTCATTCAAAATCCCTCAACGTCACAGTATTGTCATCGGATCATGCTTAAGAAATCCCCCCCCCCCACCCCCCCGGAGCATAATTTTATAAACATCAGAGTGGATACACTTATCGTATCATTCAAATCATTCAAGGCTGGTGGATAAGTCGAGAATTTCAGCAGCCTCCCGTCCTCCGTCCTCCGAGTGACGTTTATTGTGTTTTCTTTGTGAGATTGAGAAGGCAGACAATCAGTCCCAGTGCTTACTGTGTGCAGAGCACAGAACTAAGCCTTCGGGAGAATGGGATGCAGTTGGTGGACATGGAACTGGCTACGGGACAGACACTGAGGCAGCGTGACCCAGCGGAAGAGACCTTGGATCTCGGAAGCAGGAAACCCGAGATCTGATTCCACCTCTGCCACTGGCCTGCGGTGTATTTTGATTCTGCTCCAAATTCCAATTATTGTTTTCTTTAATCCAGAAATTTAAAAATAGAACTAGGTTCTGCGCAATTTCTTTGGTCATATGACTCGTAAGAGTGAGTTTTAACTTGAATTTCTCACTGAGAATATCGGACCTGAATTCCGTTGCTGACGGAGCAAGGATGTCGTCTGTCAGGCTCCTGCACCTGCCTCGGAAGCCAGTGGCCAGTCAACAGCCACCGTACCGGGAGGACGGAACGGGAGTCTGGACGTCGGTAGACCTGGGTTCAAGTCCCAGCTCTGTCCCTGGCCAGCGAGGCGACCTGGGGCAAGTCACTGACCTCTCTGGCCCTCAGTTTCCCCATCTGTCAAATGGGTACTGCTCTCCCTTACTTTTAGACCAACAGACGGGGACACAGTAGTCCTCTGACCACCCCAGGGTTTAGCATAGCGTAGATGGGCCTCGTGAACTACCATCTCTGAATCACTGCGTGGAAAACCTACTTGTCTGTCTGTGAAGTTCTGGGGGTGTGTTAGGGTGGAAGATTGGGATCTTAGAGTCCCCCGGTATATCGAGCCAGGAAGACGCACAGGCTAGCACGCCGAGATCCACTGGATGCCCACGAAGGAGGGAGCGGGGCCGTTGGCCTGGCCGCCCCGTAGCCCGAACCGTGCTCGGCAAACCCAGCCACCGAGCCCAGCCGAGCGGCAGCGCGCCGCTCGCTCTGGATTTAGAAGTGGAGGTGGAGAGGCTCGGCGTTCGCGTAAGGTAACGATACCTGGGCTGTACTGCCCCGCTCTCGACTGGCATTTGCCCGGGGCAGACGTTCAGGCCCTGGGAGACGGCTCACACGGCCGCCCCGTGTTGGATCAGCGCTCATCGAGCCCGCCCCGGCCCTGGCACGCCTCGCCAGCCCCCGATTTGCCGTCGGGGGCGGTGGGACCGAGGGAGGCGGTCTTCCGTGCCACAGACGGTGGTTGGGTGGCGGTGCCAGGGCGGGCCCTTGAGTGTTTGGCTGGCCTCGGAGCCCTTCTGATTGACAGCCGCCGCCTGGGGGTTCCGGCAGCCTCTGCCCTCCCACGGTTTGTTACCGTGGGCCCGACACGGTACTGAGCCCTGGTGTAGTTACAAGATAATCAGGTTGGACACAGGCCATGCTCCACCTGGGGCTCCCAGTCTTAATCCCCATTTGACAGATAAGGAAACTGAGGCATAGAGATGTGAAGTGACTTGCCCAAGCACTTAAATGCTGTTTAAAAAAAAAAAAAAAGGCAACCCAAACCTCTCCCAAATGACTGCAGCCCCGTGGCTGACGCATTATCAGAACAGCCCTATTGCTCTGTGGGAGGAGCCCGGGGCTGGAGTTCTGGCTTCTAATCCCAGCTCAACCCCTGCCCTGCTGGGTGACTTTGTACCAATCCCTGAACCTCTCTGGGCCTCGGTTTCCTCCTTTGTAAAGGGCGGGAGGGCAGTCCCTGCTCTCCCTCTCTTTCTCTTCCCCCTCTAGGACAGGGACTGTGTCCAATCTGATTCTCTTGGATCTCCCGCAGCGTTTGGCGACTAATAAGTGATTACTAAGTAGCAGCCAACGGGGAGAGAGTCAGGCAGGGGGTGAGGGAATGCTCAGTACAGTGTCCCCCACACAGTAAGTGCCCAGTGAAAGGTATTGACTGATGGGGAGCTTGAGGGAGAAAGGACCCTGGGCTGGCCGTCTCCCCAGCTGTCCTGTCTTAAGCTCCCCCAGACTGGCAAACCTTTGTGGCAGCTACTTCTCTCTTCCCGCTTCCCCGGCGTTCCTCCTTTACCGGAGCTCTTGTCCTGATGGTACATTCAGGCTCCCAAACCCGTCTCCGCCCTTGGAGCGGAGGCTGACTTGTCCGTGATCAATATTTGATGATGAAATCCCAAATCCTTACCCAGGGTTCCGCAGCATGTCCGAGAACGGTCTGAGAAGCCAAGTGCTGCTTATCGGAGTAAATGACTAGATTGCATTTTTAATTTTTTGAAGAATTTCACGTTCTTTTTTTTTCTTTTCCCCTGAGTATTAAGTGGAATTACAGTCATGATTATTATCGTCATAATACCAGTTATGCACTTCTGTTTCCCAGGCCCTGTACTAAGGCCCCCCGGTCGATAGAAGATAGGTTGGTCATGGTCTCCATACCCCCTGACTCCCACAGTCTATGGAGGGCGACTCGGTCTTGAATCCCCGTTTTAAAGGTGAGGAAACTGAGGCCCAGTCCATTGGTTTTTTTTCCAAGGTCACACGAAAGGCAAGCGGCGGAATTAAAGTGGTTCCTGTGATTATGATTTCGATCTAGACAATGAAGGACCGCAGTAGGAAAACAAACAGCTGGTTTTGGGGGGGGGGGGCGGTTTGAGCTGTGTAAGGGAGGGATCTGACAAACATCCTGTGACAGTGAGGAAGAAGAGGTCAGCCCGGATCCCAGGGGGCCAAATGGCTCCTCAAAAGAAGCTTTCTTTGAGAAGAGTGACGGGGTTGGGGATCTTGGTGAAGCGGGACAGGTGGATTGTCACGGCTCAGAGATTAATCACTGACACCAAGGCCGGGGAGGCAGCCCGGGCCGGGCTCCTTCTCTGCTGACTCTCTGGGCCTCTCCCGAGTGCTTAGCCCAGCGCCCAGCACACGGCAGACACTCTATAGATGCCACCGATCGATTGATTGATACCGCTCCCTGGGGAAGGAGGGGCTGGAGGGCAGGTCGGAGGCCCTGGAGGCCTGCGGTTGGCTAGTGGACAGAGCACAGACCGGGAGTCAGACGGACCTGGCTCCTAATCGATCCGAGGTATTTATCGAACGCTTCCGGTATGCAGAGCACTGTACTGAGCGCTAAGGAGAGTGCAGTACAACAGAATTAGCAGACACATTCCGTGCCCATCATGAGCTTACAGTCTAGAGATCCCAGCTCCACCACTTGTCAGCTCGGGTGACCTTGGGTAAGTCACGTCACTTCTCGGTGCTTCAACTACCTTACCTGAAATGGGGATTAAGACCGTGAGCCTCGTGCGGGACGTGGTTCGTTCAACCTGATTAGATTGTGGCTACCCCAGTGCTCAGCACAGTGTTTGACTCGTAGCAAGCGCCTAACAAATACCGTAAAACAGTGGGGCGTCATTCAGAGAGCCCCAGATTGGACATGGACTGTTTCCAACCTGATTAGCTTGTATCTGCCCTCAGCGCTCAGTACACTGCCTGACACATAGTCAGCACTTAAAATACCACAGTTATCATTATTATTACCTAGTAAGCGCTTTAACAAATACCTTAAAAAAAGAACCCCCCCCCAGCACGGAGCCATCCCCGGTGTGTTCGTAAAAGAATGCGTGAGACCAGGGGAGGCAGCTGAGCAAGGAGCCAGACTTCGGGGAGAGAATTTTCTGGTCTGGTGAGATACAAAAGAGGCAGTTCCACTCCAGTGGAAAGATTTGCCCGGGAGAAGGGAAAGAGAAATGTGCCGTTTCCTATTGTTAGGCAGCAGCTGAGCTGGAGTGGAAAGGTGGAAGCATTGTCCTGTTGGGAGCCGAGGGGAGGGGCCTGGCCCGAGGTGAGAGATTTTTGCCCTTCAAAAGGAAACCCGGGAGAGGTTACTTTTCCAATGGTCCTGCCCAAAATGTGCACATCAAAACCTAGACAAAGCGCTCATTGAATGAGCCTAATCACAGGAAGATGAAGGAACCGTCAGAGAATCAACAGTCAGAGCACCACCCGTGAAGCCACCCCCACCACCCCCGCTTCCGGGCCCACTACCATCGGGTAGACCCTGGTTCTCGTTGGCATCGACGATCGATCCGTGGCCTTCAGCCCGCAGGATTCCATCCCAAAGGGGAACTGGTGCCTCTCTCCAAGTTGGCCGTCCTCCGGATCCCACGGGTCGGCCTCCCTCGATGCTCCGCGCCACCGCCCGTGTCCTGTCCGATGCCCTGTCTGTCACTGTCGGGCCCCCGCTGGGTCCGGGGATGCGGGGGCCCTTCGCTGCCGCATTCCTCCCAGCGAGCCGGGACACAAAGGGTTGGCCGGGGATCAGACACACGGGCCGGAGAGATGTCAGCCGGGCCGGAAATCTATCCGTGTCAGCTTTTATTCCTGCCGCGGGGGACGTTTTCCGTCCGGGGGCCCGTCCGAGATTCTGGGGGCGGAGAAGGTGGACTTCTCCCGCTGAGAGGATTCCCCGGGACGGGAACCAGACAAAATCAGGGCCTCAGATGGGCCCCGGCAAATATGGCGAGCCCACCGGGAGCGTGTGAGGGGGAGAAGGGCGCGGCCGAGAGGCGGAGGACGGACGGGCGGGGGAAACGGGGACAGCGGGACGCCGAGACGCTCAGGCAGCTAGCGAGAGGGGCAGACGTCAGCTCGGGAAAGTATCTCCGGCGTTCCGAGGGTTTCCGCCGGATTTTCGGTCTCGGCCCAAGGAAGATGTTGTGGGTCCGTGTTTTCGGTCTTTGCAGAGAGGACGACCGATTCAGAGCCATGAGTAAGCGCGCTCGTCGAGTGCCCAATGGGGAAAGAGCTGGGCTAAGTAGAAAACAAGCAACTTGTTCCCCGCCCACAGGGCTCCTGCGCTCTAATGGGACTAGCCAATCCCGGGAAGGCTGGGGTGTCCTCCCGCGCAGAGCACAGATACAACGAAAAATCCATCCGGTGGAACTTCCCTAAAATTCCGTACTGTGGAAAGTGAGGTGTAGTTGGGATTGCTTTATGCGTCGCAGATCGCTGAATAACAAGGAAAGTAAGAACCCGGGGACGGGGAGGACTTCTCTTTTCAGTAATCGTCCCCCTGCCCTCCCCACCCCAAGAGTTTTCTTATCACTGAGTACAAGAGGTAGCCGGGTGTTATCGAAATGGCCCCCGCCGCCTCTGCCAACGGGGTGGTAAACTGACTGGTTGGGGAAACCGAGGTAAGAGGTGCCAGCCAGGTTGATGAGGGGCCGCGTCCTTGAGCCAGAATCTCCGGCTCACCTACACGCCGTGCCGGAGGAGATGCAGCCGGGCACACTTTCCGGTCAGATGGAAGCCAAGACCCTCTCTGAATTACGAGGCTTTGTCTCTCTGTCTCTGTCTCTCAAACACACATACACATACACATACACAGGACAGCCGCAGCTCTGTCTTCCCCCGGGGGTTCCGCAGAGGCGCCGAATTGAGAAAACAGCCCTGAGGCTAAGTTTTCTCAAATGAGAGGCACAAGTCTGCATACCTCCTTTTCTGAAGTCTCCATGCTGTTCCCCTTGCAGATCTATAAACAGGAGTAAGATCAGTCCACCTTGACCTGAGAATTGGGGTAGCGGGAACCTACCGGAGGGGAATATTCAATTAGCGGTCTTTATTGAGTGCTTACTCTGTGCCGAGCACTAGACTAAGCACCCGGGAGAGGACGACACAATAGAATTTGTCCGCTCGAAGCCCGCCTCACGGCAGTTTACGGTCTAGTACTCAAAACCGGACGGAGGACACCATAGTCCGAGGAGTTGGGAAATCAGATCAGTAGAGCGGGACGGAAATGACCTAAAGCACCGACGAAATGAGCCTGGCGGTAGCTGAGGTCACAAGTTGCTTTTAAGCTAATGTCAGTCTTCCTAGCTGTGGCCGCGAAAATCCTGTCTAAGAGCCGAATTATATCTGTGGCAGAGTGGTCCGGTCGACGTCGCACGGGCCCGGGAGTCAGAAGGACCCGGATTCTGATCCCAGCTCCGCCACTTGTCTGCTGCGCGGCCTTGGGCAAGTCACTTGGCTTCTCTGTGCCTCAGATCCCTCATGAGTAAAATGGGGATTAAGACTGTGAGCCCCACGTGGGGGACAGACTGTGTCCGACTTGATTAGCTTGTTCTCTCTTAGCACATGGCACTAATACCAGATACCATAAAAATGAAGTCCGCTAGCCTCATTCTCTTCATCTGCAAAACAGGGGTAAGGCATCTGCTCTCCTCTGTAAACGGTGGCCCCCGTGTGGGACAGGGACTGCGGTTGGCACCTACTAGGCGCTCAGTAAATGCCACAGCTACCCGGAGAACGGTAGCGGCGGAGCCGCCTGCCCCCGGGACCCTCTGCCAGCATTCCCGCCCACTCGTGGCGGAAGCCACCAGAGGCACATGAAAGGTCGCTTCGCACCCAGAACAAAGCGAAGCTCTAATTGTAAACGCCAACAAAGACTGGCGAAAGACAACGGGGCGAGAAATTTAAGATAAAAAGGCAGGAAGCCGACCAGGGTCCTGGTAAGGCTGACTGGCGACAACCAGAAGGCCGTTCTGTAGAATTCCTCTTTAATCCTCCGTTGTTTTTAAAGATGGGAAATGGGACATAGAAAACAAACATTCCCGTTCAATGTATACACAGCTCGGCAAAACAAAGGCGGGCGCTCCGTCGACCCCCAGACCTACGCTGTGAGCAAAGAGAGGGGCCCTCGGGGTCCGACGGTCTCTTCCACGCCCCGGTGTAGAACATAGGAAATCGGGGAAGGGGCCCGCCAGCCGGGCAGGTAAGCAAAAAGCCTTTCATTTCTGGAGCTGCGGGTCCGGTCGGTAGCCCCGAACGCCCAAGGAGAGGCGGGGAGCCTTTGCCGGGAAATCCTCCCTCCGCCCCCGCCGAGCCGACGGGTCACGAGGTTGGATGACACGATGGGCCCCTGCCTCGGGTCGGGTTAGTTTGGAGCCCCGCCCCGACTTAAGGGTAGTTTCGTGCCTGGGCCGAGTGGTGGGCCGGCAGTCGTACTCCTGGGCGGACCTCAGCTGACGGCGAGGGAGCCCGAAGGGGAAAAGGGTGGGGAGAGTAGGCCCCCAGAAGCCGACGGCTCTCCGGCGTGTAGGTCTGCTGGGCGGCCTTGGGCAAGTCACTTCCTTTCTCTTGGCCTCAGTTCTCTCATCTGGAAAATGGGGATTAAGAACCCGAGCCCCGGCTGGGACAGGGACTGTGTCCGACTCGACTAGCTTGTGTCCACCCCAGTGTGTGGCACATGGTAGGCGCTTACCAAATACCGTGATTATTATTGTCGTGGTCGTTTGAAGACGGGCGGTCGTTTAGCAAGCGTAGCGTGTTGGAGCACGTGGGGTTTCTGATTGAGATTTTCCCGGTGCTCAGTTGAGGCGTTTGGTTGGGAGGCTGGGGCGCGTGAGGAAGGGGCCGAGTAGTCCTGGGAAAACGCGGGATCGAAGGTCACCCCAGTGGGATCCAGCTCCCCCTCCCACGAGAAGCCCCGTTAACGTGAAGGGGATGCCAAGGGACCCGGCGTGGGCGGGGGAGGGAAGCCGTCCTTCCCGGCCGCCAACGCGGAGGGTTGTCCCGACCCTCCGAAGCACCGCCGTGAGCTCGCGACCCGGGTCCCGGGAGACCCGGGAATCCCTCCCCGGTTGAATCGGAAGCCTTTTCGGAAGCGGACCGGAGTGTCGGTGAGTGGGCGGTGCGCAAGGGGCGGTCCGTGTTGCCGGCTTCCGGCTCCGTCGGCGCGAAGAGCTCTCCCTCGACCGCTCGTACACAGAGCGGGATCCACCTCTCACCATTTCTCTCCAGGCGGCACGAGTTCTTTTGACTCTCCGGTTTACGGATCATCCGACGGCGAGGCTATCTTGGGGCCCGGTGCTAATACTCTTCCTCAGCCGGGTAACGGGCGAGGTGGAGGGTACGGCAGCAGCCGTCGGCGGCCGCAGGTTCAACACCACAGCCACGGTCCTACCAACCCGTAAGAGGTCTCGCTCATTTTAGAGAGAGGTTGACCCCCCCGGTTATGCAGACGTGGCAGCTTCTCACGCACCCGGCCTGACCAGTCTGCAGACCTGGTGAGGTAGAATAAATCAAGCCGACCCTTTGGGATGAAAGCGGACCGGTGCTAATGAAGTTGTCGGTGTGCCTTGCGGTCACGTTAATCCTAAAGAGTACGTCCAGGATTAACGATGGAGTCAGAGGAGCTCTTTTAGGATTTCAGGTAGGGTTCACCGGCATGTTCCAGGCCGGTAGAATGTGACTTTAAGTCGAGTGGTATTAATCCTCTGACAGAGCGCCCTTGCATCGTTAGAATCGCGGGTTTTCTCGGGCTGACTGCTTCCTGGGCCTACCGTTGTCGTTTCCCGGCAAGGCTTAAAATCCTACCGGTGGAGCGTGTGAGAGTTTAGACCTGACTCCGCTGGATTTAATCTAATCTTATGGAAATCTACCCAGGTGGTAATTCCCTTACAGAGAGGTCTGTGCTCATTTCTCCAAGCGCCCTCCGCCTCAGAGACTGGCGGTCGAGGGCTCCCACAGTCAACCGCGTCGCTCTCCGTTCTCCAAGCGGACAGAGCTCCGTTCTCCGCTCTGGCCGCTCTCCCGTCACCCCTTGTCCGCCACTCGGGGCAAACCTGGAGAAGCACCCATCCCCATTTCTCTAAAATCAAAAGGTCGAAGACTCTCGAGTGGCACACTGGACTGAGCGCTTGGGAGAGTACGGTACAACAGAGTTGGTAAGCCCACAAGGTGCTTACAGTTTAGAGGGGGTCCTCGGAGTTGGGGAAGTACAGAATAAAGAAGCGACACGTTCCCCGCACACCACTGGGAAATGTTTAGGACCAAGGTGATCACAGTGGATAACTGAGTACATGGATATACGTGAGTGCTCGGGGGGATGGGAGTCAATTTGGAAGCTTTCAAGTGGGCAGCGAGGATGGTCGGGTCACGGTATCATTGAGTGAGCACTTTCTGGGTGCAGAGCACTGTACTAAGCGTCGGGAGAGGACAGTAAATACAATAGAGTTGGTTGACGTGATCCCTGCCCTCAAGGAGCTTACGGACTAGTGGGGGAGATGGATATTAAAATGAATCACAAATAGAGGAAGCGGGAGAGTATAAATAACTGGTATTTGTCCCAGGCCCGGCAGCACACACACTCTCGGTTTCTGGTGCACAAGGCCCTGGGTCATAAGGGACAACAGGGACTGTGAGCACGTTATAATCGTAATAATAATTACTGTAGTTTTTGTGTTCAGTACTTACCGAATGCGTCAAGCACTGTTCTAAGCGCCGGAGTACTACGCGCTATTTAGGTTGGACAGAGTTCTTGTCCCAGATGGGGTTTACAGTCTCAAGTAGGAGGAAGGATTAAATTCCACTTTTACAGTTGAAGAGACCGAGGCGCAGAGGGGACGAGCGTCTTGCCCGAGGACACACGGCAGACATTGGCAGACTCAGAATTAGAACCCAGGTCCTTCTAACTCCCCCAGGTATGCCGAGTGAGTTCTTCGCCGGGCCACACCGCTTCTCTACCCTTCCCGGTGATGCCAGCCTTAAAAAGCTGCTCCCAACAAATAGGGTTAAAGGTTCCCGTCCTGGGAAACAGCTCGACTAGGTTGTAAGCTCGCGGTGGGCAGGGAGCGTGTCTGCCAATTCTGTTGCACCGTGCCCTGCACGTAGTAAGCACTCAATTAATACCATCGATAACGTCGTCGATGAAGGGAAATATGGTTCTGAAATTCGGACCCCGCTGCCAGAAAATACGGCATCTGCGGCTGAGAGAGATAAGCGATTAGGGAATGTTCACGGCTCCGAAATGCGAATTTAACCTGTATGATACGTGGCCCAGAGATAATCCCCCCGGTCCCCCTGGGTGTGCTGCTCTCCGAAAGAAAGATGCCGTAGACGGCTACAGTTTTCTAGACCAGGAGGTCCTCTTTGGGCTGAAAATGTATTTCGTTGGAGTCGCGGGACGTTGAGCCGCCACTTTAAGGAGGCGCCTTAGAGGAGAGCCGCCCGCCGAGGAAACGAAACCGGGGAGTAGAAACCAGGTTCGGTTGGGTCAGTCCCCCAGAGGTCTGCTTACAGACGAGCAGCTCTCACCTCTTCTGAGATTGCAGTCTGCTCTGTGGAATCTTTGTTTCTCCATATTCTCCTCAGTTGTCTGTCGAGGGTTTCCCAATCGGCACAGTTTGCCATTCGTTAGCTGCTCCGGCGAATGATTATTTATATTACTGTCTGTCCCCCCCCCTCCCCGCCCCCCCCCCCGCCTCTAGACCGTAAACTCGTTGCGGGCAGGGAATGTGTCCACTGTTTTATTTTACTCTCCCAAGCGCTCAGTACAGTCCTCTGCACGCAGTAAGCACTCAATAGTAAATGCAATCGAGGAATGAATGAAAGAAAGCTGGAGTGATTGGGTGACACTTCTGTGCTCCTGGATGGAGGAGCGATGATGCCGTTGATTAAGCCCTTATTGTGTGCAAAACGCCGGGCTGGGTAGATGAGTCTCCTGCCTGTCAATCCCATGCTCTTTCCATTCAGCCACACTGCTTCCTATGTATTAAATGCTCTATAGTAAATACACCTTGCTGTTTTATTTTTTTAAAAAAATAATGCTTTATTCCAGTGACCCCTTGAGGTATTCTATCCCTATTTCTGCCTGCACCTAGGAAGGGTTAGTGGCTTCTGGCACGAAAATCTCAATAACAAGGGAGCGTGATGTGTTCCTGAGGCGCCTCCACCCCAGCTCCTCCTCCCGAATGGAAAAACTGCTGCTTTTTAAAAGTTGCATGCCTCCTCAGTTTCAAACCAAAAGTCTCCACTGCCCTTTAAAGCTCGTGACAAGCATGGGATTCGTGTTGAGGTGGAGGCGTTCCTTGGCTGACGCTCACCCCCCCGGAGCCAGGGAGGACCAGGGACGCTCCGTCCCGGGGCCCGGGGGGCGGAGAACGCGGGCCGGAGCTCTGGGAAAAACGGCAGCCGGGAAACCCGCCTGTTCCCGTGGCTTTTCGGGAGACTTTGGCAGCGGCTCAGGCCGGCCTGGCCGCCTCCCGGGTTGCCGTGGGTGATGTTCTCACCCTGCCAAGCCGGGAGGCAGCAGTCGCCGGGTACATCGTCCGATAAAGCCAGGGTCTGGGAAGAGGGACCCAGCCAACCCGTTCCCTGCCCTGCCCGGGACACTGCGCTGGTCCTGGGATCCTCTGCGTGGGTGCATTCGCGGCACTCGCTTGCCCGTTCCCCCTAACCACCCTTCCATTCTCACTCTGCCCTCCGTCCTCTAATTGTCTGACTCCCCGCTTCACTCGTCGAGGGCAGAGATCCCGTCCACTGGCTTTATATAATAATAATTACGGTATTTGTAAAGTGCTTACTGTGTGCCAAGCACCCTTCTAGGCCCTGGGGTAGATACAGGCTAATCAGGTTGTCCCACATGGGGCTCTCCCGGTCTTAATCCTCATTTTACAGATGAGGTAACTGAGGCACAGAGAGGTTAAGTGGCTTCTGCAGGGTCACACGCAAGGCGAGCGGCAGGGTCGGGACTAGAACCCATGGCCTCTGACTCCCGAGCCGTCGCTCTTGCCACCGAGCCGTGCCGCCTCCGCTACTATTCACTGTTTCTAATAATTGTTCAGCCCTGAATGGTATTGGTCAGGTGCTTACTATGCGCCAGGCACTGTACTGAGCGCCGGGGTAGGTACAAGCTCATCAGGTTGGAAACAGTCCCTGTCCCACATTGGGTTCATAGTCTTAATCCCCATTTGACAGATGAGAGAACTGAGGCCCAGGGAAGCGAAGTGACTGCCCGAGGTCACCCAGCAGACAGGTGGCGGATCCAGGATTAGAATCCGGGTCCTTCTGATTCTCAACCCCGTACTCCGTCCGCTAGGCCCCGCTGCTTCACTAGGCCACTCTCCCGTCCACCGGGGCCGGGGCCGGGGATTTGGGATCAGATCCAGCCCCTCCCATTCTGGGAAGCAGATTCCCGCCCCCTAGCTCGTGGGGGGAGCGCTGGTTTCAGTATTTCAAGAACAGGCCGAAGGCGGCTCGGCCTCGTGGCACGAGCGCAGAACTCCGGGTCGGGAAAGTCCGGCTCAAGTCCCGGCTCTGCCGCCGGCCTGCCCGGCGACCTTGGCCGAGGCTCTGGGCCTCGGATTTCTCACCTGTGAAACGGGACTGAGAAGAGCGGCGAGCTCCAGGTGGGAAAGGGACTGTGTCCGCCCTCATCCCCCTGCACGTTGTAAGCGCTTAAGAGAGACTAATTATTAGAACCCGGGTGCAGCGTATTCTGACGCTTTCTGGGATCCAGTCGCACGGATTCCGTAAAGGATCCCCGGACGCGTTGACCAAAAGAGATCCCTTTTTTAGCCGTATTCCGAGGGGGTGAAACGCTGGGAAAGGTCCCGGCCACCGTGCCTCGGGGGCCCGTTCCGTTCCGTCGGCCGGGGAGTCGCTGGGAATGGGCCCGCGCGCGGGGTGGGAGGGACCGGGCGGGTGACGCGGGCCCTGTCGATGTCGTCCCCAGGTCGGGCCACATCATGGGCTGCCAGGCCTTGTTCAGCCTGGGGCAGCAGCTCCTGCGGCGAAAGGTGGTGGACGGCAGCCAGGACGAGAGCAAGCTGTCCCGCTGCCTGAACACGTTCGACCTGGTGGCGCTGGGCGTGGGCAGCACCCTGGGCGCCGGGGTCTACGTGCTGGCCGGTGCCGTGGCCCGGGAGGACGCCGGCCCGGCCATCGTCCTGTCCTTCCTGATCGCCGCGTTGGCCTCGGTGCTGGCTGGCCTGTGCTACGGGGAGTTCGGGGCCAGGGTCCCCAGGACGGGCTCCGCCTACCTCTACAGCTACGTCACCGTGGGCGAGCTCTGGGCCTTCATCACCGGCTGGAATTTAATTCTCTCCTACATCATCGGTGAGTGGCTGCTCTCGCTCCCTACCCGCCCCTTCCCTTCTTCCCCTCCGAACCACAGCCTGAATCCCGTTGATCCGGGCCTCCGCCGTCGTGCCGCCGTCCCTTTCCCCAGTTCGGTCGCTGGGGCCGTCCCCGAGGCTCCCGGATCGGGACCGTCCCATCCCGTCTCCGAGCACGGTCCGGCGGGGCCCGGGAGCTCCGGCGCCCGACTCATCCCTCCCTGGCCCCCCGGGGAGCCCGCACGGTCCAGGGCGGGCAGTTGGACGGTTCCGGTCCGGCCCGGGGCAAGGGGAATTGTTTTCGTGCCTGCGGCCTCTGGCTCGGACCCTCTGGGTTCCGGGCGATATCCCCGGCCGGCCCCTCAGGGTGGCGGGCCGTTCTCCGCCAAAGCTCCCGTGGTCCTGAGCGACGGTCTGTGTGTCTGTCTGTCTCGCGCCAGGCACCTCGAGCGTGGCCCGGGCCTGGAGCGCCACCTTTGACGAGCTCATCAACAAACAGATCAGCAACTTCTCCCGGATGCACATGTCCCTGAACGCTCCCGGCGTCCTGGCCGAGTACCCGGACATCTTCTCCGTGCTCATCATCCTCGTCTTGACGGGTGAGAGCCCGCTTGCCGCCGGTCCACCCACGGCGGAGGGGTGCTCAGCGACCCAGCCGAAGCTTGCGCCGTCCGGGGTCGCCCTGGTCCATTTTGGCCCTGCCCCATGGCCCGGTTTGTTTTAGACCTTTTGAGAAGGGACAGCTCGAGGGGCCGAGTCACTGCCTGGAAGCCGGGGGGGGGGGGGGGGGGGCTCGCTGGGAGACGTCAGTCGGTTAGTCCTCACTCTCCTCCCTCTACCTCCCAGCTAACACGCTTCACTCCTCTCAAGCCAACCTACTTCACCGTATCTCATCACCCCTCCTTCGCTCGTGCCCTCCCTCCCCCCCCGGAATCCTCTCCCCCTTCACATCAGGCCACCGCTCTCCCCACCTCCGGAGCCCTTCGGAAAGCCCATCTCCAGGAAACTTTCCCCGGTTAATCTCCGAGCTCCCCACCCGTCTCCCTGATGCCACCGCGGCACCTAAACACTTGGCTACTCACACTGCGCTGTCACACTCTTGATATCCAGATGGGTACGATCTGTTGTTTCCTCCTACCTGTAATTCACTGTAGCGTCCGTGTCCCCGACAAGGTTGAGGATAGGGATTGTGTCTGCTGACTCTGTCGAGCTCTCCCAAGCACTTGGGCCAAGGGCTGAGTTCCCAGTAAGAACTCCAGAAACATAACCGAGAGGGTGATTGGTGGTCGACTGCCTACTAAGATTTACTCCCAGAAGTAGCTCGGGTCGGTACAGACATTGACCGGGCGAAGGCCCCTACGTTCTCAGGATTCAAATCGCCCCTCATTTTTTGCCTTGACCCCATCGAAGGGAAAGGCCGCCGCGGGGAGAGGGGACTTGGATGCTGTTGGACTGAAGGGCCACTTCCTCTCTTTCCCCTGCCCCCCGCATCTCCTTTCTCGAGGACCAAATAATTAACGCCTCCCGTAGACCCGGTCGTCGGTGTCTCCGCCCCAAACGGGCCTGAGTCCTCGCCCACTGTGGCTTAAAAATCACTTCACCCGCCCCCCCCACGCTTCTCTATCCGTCGGTCTTTCTCCTTTCAAATTTCGAGCAAGCTTACGTGGTGGATCGGCTCGTGAACAGGAGGGTGTTGGTTTTCTTTAAGAGGGAAGGGAATCGGGTTGTTGACGGCGCACTCCGGCAGCGAGAGCGAGGGGTAGCCCGGTAGAAGGGAGAAGTCCTCCAGCCGACGGGGCATCTCGCCCGAGCAGATCCCCAGAAGGAGACAGTTCCCGTGGCGGCGTCTCCAGGAAGAGCCTGGAACAGAGTGGGTCTGGCTGCCTTCCCTGCCTCTAGCCCCCAGGGCCGGACCGTTTTCTCCCCATCCCCTCCAGGCTCCCACCGTGCCCCGTGCACTCCCACGGGACTCCGGGGAATCTGGTCGTCACCCCCAGAGAGTGGCGACCGCAGGCCCTCCGGGGTCAGCCGAGCGTCGCGCGGAGGAAGGCCCCGTCGCTGGGCCGAGAACCGAAATGACTCGCCCCCCTTGCGTGGCTGTGATTTTCCCAGGTCTGCTCACCTTCGGGGTGAAAGAATCGGCCATGGTGAACAAAGTCTTCACGTGCGTCAACGTCCTGGTGCTGGGCTTCGTCATGGTGTCGGGCTTCGTGAAGGGCTCCATCAGAAACTGGCAGCTCACCGAGGAGGACGTGTGGAACATGACCAACCGGATGCCCACGCACAAGTAAGTGGGCGGGACAAGGGCGGCGAACCCACCCGCGGCCGTTTTCAGGGCACCCGCCGGTGTCGGTCATTCCGGAGACTCGGGGGGGTGAGGGCGGTGGCCGCTCTGTTTTTAACGCGTCCCCGTCTGAGTCGGTTGAAATGTACGTGGATCTGGGCAAAAACACGTCCCCGTCTTCCACCCCCAGCCCCACACGTGTGTTGGGGCACGCAGAGGTCTGTCTGGGCCTCTGGGAACCAGGTGGTACTGGCCACCACCTCCCCACCCGTTTTTCATTCATTCAGTTAGTATTTATTGAGCGCTCACTATGTGCAGAGCACTGTCGCACCCAGGGAAGCCACATCGTGGGGTCGAGAGCAAGGTGATTCCCTGGGCGGGGGCACCGGCCGACCTGCGGCTCCCCGCTCTGTGCCGGAAGCGCGGGGACGACTTCGCGGTGACCCGTGAGCGGCCGGCCCCTCTCTCCCCCGGCCGCCCTGCTGCCTCCCAGGTGGCAACCGGTAGCCTCCCCACCCTCCGCTCGGCCTGTAGAAATTTCTTCACACTCTTGGGAGAAAAGCCAAAGGATTTCCTATTAATTTAGCCCAGCAGACGGGCATAAACAAACGGGTGAGCTGGCCGTCACGTTCGTCTAGGGCCGCTCACGCCGGTTCTCATCGTCATTCCCGGCGTCGGAGCGATAAATCCCCATAACCCGCAAGTGCAGCGCTCCGGAAAATGGCCCAAAATGGACTCCAAGAATCCGACTCTACCGAATTCCTCCAGAGGTCCGTCCGGAGGGGTTCGTGGGAGACCAGAACGGGTGGCCCCTCACCCCGATCCCGACGTGGGCCGGGATTCGCTCTGATCGAATGCGCCGCGCCGTTAAAAATAGAATCTGTGCTCCGTTGACTCTTAAGTAAAAATAGATCTCACAAAGCCCCTTTCTGAGGCGACGCTGAACACTGTTCCCGACAGACATTTCCGCGGTTACCCCAGCGCCCCTTCGTCGGGTGCGGAGAGGAGCCGATCCAAGCGGGCTTCGAAGCGGCGCGGTAGATACCGTAAAACTTTACAGCAAGCCCCGAGGCCGGAGACCGAATCCATAGTGCCGGGATTGGCGGGACAGGCGTGGCTTCGTGTACCGCCTCTATAGTTTCGTCGAGAGACTCGTTTGCTCCCTTCTGGCCGGGCCTGTGGACTCTGGGGGCTTATTTTAGGCTCGGTTGCTTGGCGGCGGCCTGTGGAATTGGAGCGGCCCCCTCCCCCGGCGGAGCTTTGCAGATAGGGGCATAAAACCCACCATCAGCTTGGGAAAAATCTCTGCCCCGGGTCAGCGGGCGCTGGCCACCGACGCCCTGGTCCGCGCCTTGGGGCCACACAGCATCTCGATCATTCGCTCGGTATTCAATGCTATGTGGAGAGCTTTTACTCTGTGCAGAGCACTGTCCTGGATGCTTGGGAGAGATCAACAGTCCCTGCTCTCCTGGAGCTTACAGTCTTATCCCCACCAGCATCAGAATGTGCAAATTGAGCTCTTACTCTGGGCAGAACACCGTAGCGAGCAGTTGGGGGAACGCGGCAGCGTTAGCGGACACGAGCCCTACCCTGCGCAAGTTGACAGCGCCGCTCCTCGGCCTCCTTGTGGCTGCCGTAACAAGCCTGGCGCTCTCTTCCCCACGGTTGGGCGAGGGGCAATTATAACCCCTTCTCCTTAGGGCTGAAACTCCCACACGCTACCCTCCTCCCCCCCAACCTCCCTTCCTCTCTCTCTCTCTCTCTTTTTCTCTCTCTCTCTCCCTCTCTCCATCTCTCCCTTCCAGGAGTTTCATTCCTAGGGAGGAAGTTGGACTTGGGGAACCAAACCCCTGAGGCTCGTAAGTTTTTCCTGAACAAGGAGTCTTTGCTGGCTACTTTCTGTATGTCCACGAGCCCCGTTTCCCTGTGGGTGATCTGACCGCTCTCCTTTGTTTAGCCACACATTCCTCAGCTCTTTCCGCTCCTCCCCTGCCCGGCGGACCCTGGGCACTCTTTTGCGCGGTAGGGTTTTCAGCTCTCCCGTGACCCCAGTAACCTCCGCCGGCCGGGACCCCTCTGTCCTGTTCCCCTCTGTCTGGTCAGTTCTCGGAGTCCGCCTGTTTCCTCTCACCTGGAACTGGAGCTCGTCGTCCACTGGTTTAATGCCCCCCCCCCCCAGTCGGAGAGGACAGTACAGACGACGGACGTAACCCGTGCCCTCCGAGAGCTTCCAGTCTAGCGGGGTCTCGGTCAGTTCCCTGGAACCATCGGTGGGCTCTCTTCCCTGTCCCTTCTGCCGTGCCTGATGGTATCTGTAATTTATTTAGTTCTGTTAACGTCTGTCTCCGCCTACGAGCTCCTTGTGGGCAGGGAGGGTGTCAGTTTACGGTTATATTGTAGTGTCCCAAACATGCTGCACACAGTAAGCGCTCAGTAAATACGACCGACCGACCGACCACGCCCGGGTGGCGGGGAGCGGCAGGCAGTGAGCCGTGCGGGTCAGAAATGGGCAGCGGAGGTACGCGGGCTTCAGACAAGCAACGGGCCCCCCGTGGCTGCGCCCTAGCAGAAGGCGGCAGCAGCCCGCGCCGTCGGCGTCGCCCTCTGGATCGTCTCTCGGACCTTCGGCGGTCTGCCGTTCTCACTCCTGGCGGAAGGGTCGAGCGGAGCGAGGCTCATCGGCGCGTAGTCCAGTGCCTGGCGCACAGCAAGCGCCTAGCAGATAGCCTGACGGTTCTCAGAGCGAGCGGCATCCATCTGTCATCCGTCTGAGGCCCCGACATTCTCGGCCCACCCCTAGATCTCGACTCGGAGCCGTGGCATTTCTCTCAGTTCATCCACCACGCCGGGTCCTCTAGGGTAGGGGACATGTTTTCGGTCCTCCCGTTGTACCTTCCCGAGAGGTCGGTCCGGTGCCCTGCACTCGGCGGGCGCCCGACAAATACCCGCTTCGGCTGTTGAGCACCCGTTGAGTGCGAAGTCCCGAACTAAGCACTGAGCTAGAGGGAAGAGTCGGATGAATACGAATCCCAGGCAGGTCCGCGTCCCGGGATAACGGGCTTAGGCACCGTCCCCCTCCCACCGCCGCCTCTGCCGGGAAAACCGGTGTCGAGAGACGTCTGGGTGTCGGTCCTTTCCCGGGAGCCCGAGGAGCAGGGGAGAGGGAGGAGCGGCTCCCGTGGTGGTGAGTTTTGACCCCTTGACCGGGTCTTCTCTTCCTCCAGCAAGACGTCTGACGAAGGCCAGCCCTATGGAACTGGCGGGTTTATGCCCTTCGGGTTCTCCGGGGTCCTGTCGGGGGCCGCCACCTGCTTCTACGCCTTCGTGGGCTTCGACTGCATCGCCACCACAGGTGAGCCCCCCCCCCCGCCACCCACCCACCCATCCATCCGTTACCTGGCTCTCTGCCTGGTCGCTGCTGTATGTGGCCGGACTACCCTCCGGGAGGCCCCGTCGGCTCCCAGCCGGTGCCCGGGATAAATACTGAACTGAGCGTCGGTGCCCACTTCACGGGGACCCCGGTCTCCATCCGGGCGAACCCGAGTCCCGGCGGCCTTTTTTTTTTAAAAATGGTACCCGTTAAGAGCTCACTGTGTGCCAGGCACCGTTCTAAGCGCCGGAGTAGACGTAAGCTAAGCGGGTCGGACGCAGTCCCCCCCATCCCTCGTGGGCTCACGGTCTTAATCCCCCTTTTACAGACGGGGGAACCGAGGCCCAGAGAAGTGAAGTGATTTGCCCAAGGACACACAGCAGACAAGAGGTGGAGCCGGGATTAGAACCCAGGTTCCTTCTGACTCCCAGGCCCAAGCTCTATCCAGCAGGCCACGCTGCTTCCCTTGCCCACCCCGGCTCTCCCTGACCCGACCGGACCCTGGAGTTCCCGACGGGGCCGAGAAGATGCAGAGTGGCCGCTCGGGCCCGTTGTGGCCCACGTTCTTTCCCCCCCCCCGGGCCGCTTAATCTGCACCCACGGGACTCGGGGTTTCCGGGCATTCGGCCTCCCCAAGTTTCTTCTGCATCAGAGTCGAATGACCCTCCTTTTCTGCTGTAAAATCCTGGGATGAAACCGGGGTGCGCCCTGAGGGAATCGGGGGCCCCTTCCCTCTCCCCCGGACCGTCCCAGGTGAAGAGCACGACTTGCGCTCGCCTAATGGCGGTGGGGGGGGCGACCTGTGAGTCGGAGGTCCTGGGTTCTAATCCCGGCTTCGCCGTTTACCTGCCCCGTGACAAGTCACTTCAGTTCTCCGTGGGTTAGTTTCCTCACCTGTAAACTAGGGGAAAAAATGCCAGTTCTCCCTTCTTCGTATCCTGTGAGCTCCGTGTAGGGACCGCTTCTGATAGCCTTATATTGAATCCACCCCAGAGCTCTGTACGACGCCGGACGCAGAGTAGACACCGGACGGATGCGATCGTTACCGTCAACGATCCGGGGCCGGGTGGGCCACAGGATTTCCCACCCGTGGGCTCTCTCTCCCTTCCCCTCCCCGCCCCAAGCTCTGCTCGTTGCCGTCTCGGCTCCCCCGGGACGGCGGAGGCCCGGCCCGAAGGGCGTGCGGCCCGTACCGCCGCGACCCGGCCGCCGTGGTCTCTCAGAGGCCCGCCCGTCGGGGAGGCCATCCGGGTGACCCTCGATTCGGCGGGAACGAAGGGCTTCGGGGTAGGCGGTCGGCAGCTGGCCACGGCCGTCTCGCGACGCCGATCTCCGCGGCACGGCAACACCCGCCGCGAGCGGAGGGACCCAACGGCCGCCGTCACGCGGCGGGAACTTGCCGGCGGTCGGCCGGCGGGGGGTATTTATTGAGCGCGCGCCGCGTGCGGGGCACCGCGAGGGAGCCCCCGGCGTAGTCCGTCGGGTGGCCGGCGCGGCAGACCTCTAAGGCTCCCCGCCGCGGTCTCTCTCGGCACCCGCAGGGGAGGAAGTGAAGAACCCCCAGAAGGCCATCCCCGTGGGCATCGTGGCGTCGCTCCTCATTTGCTTCGTGGCGTACTTCGGGGTCTCGGCCGCCCTCACCCTCATGATGCCCTACTGCCTCCTGGACATCGACAGCCCCTTGCCGGTGGCCTTCAAGCACGTGGGCTGGGAAGGGGCCAAGTACGCCGTGGCCGTCGGCTCCCTCTGCGCCCTGTCCACCAGGTGAGCCCCCCGCTTCTCTCCTCCCCCTCCAGTCCCCGTCCGCCGGGGGACACCCCCGATCTCCTCTGCCCCCCGTCCCCGGGCGAGACCTCCGGTCGCCCCCCCCCCCCAACCGAGCGCCGATGTGCCCGAGAGCCACGTTTCCCCACTCCCGCCCCCCAGTCCGATTCCCAAGCTCCTCCGGGCCGGGGGCCGGTCGCGCACGGAGGACTTGTACGCGTACACGGTCCGCGCTCCGAACCGATCGAGGGGGCGGTTCTGCCTCGGGCCCGTGCGGACCGGGCCGCGCCTCCGCCCGGCGGCGACGTCCCCGACCCCGGCCGCGGCTCGGTCGGGCTCTCGGGCTCCGGCGGCGCCGGCCCGGCCGTCCGAGCGTGACGGGAGCGTCCTTTTGCCCGGCAGCCTCCTGGGTTCCATGTTCCCCATGCCGCGGGTCATCTACGCCATGGCCGAAGACGGGCTCCTCTTCAAGTTCCTGGCCAAGATCAGCAGACGGACAAAAACCCCCGTCATCGCGACGCTGACGTCGGGAGCCATCGCCGGTAGGGCCCCGGCGGGCGGCCCCGGGGGCGGCCGGGGCCCGTGTCTCCGACCCCGCGGTCGGGCCGTGCGTGTGTCCGCCGTGAAGCGGGGGCCTGCAGGGGGAGGGGACCGATGTGGGAAATCCGGGCCCTTTACGGTGGAGGAGAGTAGGACGTCCGTGAGGAACGGTACGGGGAAATCCCGAGACCGAGTCTTGGGCCGAGGGGGCTGGGTCCCGGCGGCGGGGCGGTCCGGTCACATCTCGGAAGTGCCCCCCGGTCCCGCCCCGAGGGCAGGGGTTGTGCCCTCCGGCTCCGCCGGGCTCCGCCCCGGGCTCCGTCCGCGGACCCGGCCCCCCTGCCGTCCGCGGCCGGCCCGGGCCGGAAACGGGGCGGGACGGCGACCCCTTGGGCCCCCTCGGGGCCGGGCGTGGCTCGCCGGGGCCTCGCCCGTGACTCCGCGGCCGGATCCGTTTCCCTCCCCGACAGCCATCATGGCCTTCCTCTTCGACCTGAAGGACCTGGTGGATCTCATGTCGATCGGCACGCTGCTGGCATACTCCCTGGTGGCCGCCTGCGTCCTGGTGTTGAGGTGGGTCCGGCGGCCCGTGACCGGGCACCGACTCTCGCACCCGGTCCCCTTCCCCGAGGGCGGGGGTCACGGCCGCCGCTCTCTCGTTCCGCGGGGCGCCCGGTACGGCGGCCCGTCGATACCGGCGATGAAGGCCGGGCCCGCCCCGCCCCGGGCTCGGGTGCCGGCGGTTCGGAGGCCCACTGGGGCCCTTTTATGCCGAGCGAGCCCCGGGGGCAGCGATGCGCCCGGTGGGCAGTCGGTAGAGACCGGCGGGGCGGCCGACGGGCCCGCGGGAGGGGCGGGCCGGCGGGCTGCAGTCGGGGGGTCCGGTGCCCGCTCCCCGGCAGCGGGGGGGGGACTGGCCAGCGGCCTCGGGAGCGGGCTTAGCTCCCCTCCCCCCCCCCCCCCCCCCGGCCCCGGTGCGCACGGTGACCGGCCGGCGGGCCCGGGCCCGTCTTCCCCGCAGGTACCAGCCCGAGCAGCCCAGTTTGGTGTACCAGATGGCCAGAACCAGCGACGACACCGAGGCCGCGGAGCAGAACGAGCCCATGAGCACCAGCGACTCGCAGGTGAGGTTCTTGCCCGGCGAAGGCAAGGACGAGGACGGGGAGAGGTGCACCCTCGGGGCCGTTCTGTTCCCGAAGAACGAGGAGCCTTCCAAGCTTTCGGGGTCCGTCGTCAACATCTCCACCGGTCTCGTAGGTGAGCGCCGCCGCTGCCCGGCCTGGGGTCATCTGGCGGGGAGACCGGCTCGGGTGGCTCCGTTCCACGCCGGGCCTAAAGAAGCCGAGGGTCCCCGGGCAAACGGCTTCGGGGACGCGGCCGTCCGAAGCTCGGTCAGTCGGGGGTATCTATCGAACGATTACCGCGTGCGGACGGTAACTCCAGGTGCCTGGGAGAGGGCGACGTAACAGAGTTGGAACAGGAGGACGCTATAAATCCATTTAGAACCGGGATAAAACGGCAGACCACGGGGATACGGGGATACGGCGAAGTGATCACACAGTCAGTCTAGTTCGGCAACCGACGACGAATTGGAATCCCGCGTGCGTCCACGTGTAAATTTCATTTCCGGGTATCCCCTTCTCTTCGGCACCAAGGCGCCCCCGCGTGAGGGATGAGAGGTTTTTCAGGCTCCGACGCTAAATGGAGAACGTGGGCTTTACTGTGTCTGTCGTACTCTCCCGAGCGCCTAGTACCGTGCCCCGCACCCAGCGAGCGCTGGATAAATACAGTCGAACGAGGGGATAACGTTCAGATCGGTCCGAGCGCTCCCGGAGGTCGAGGGAGAGGGAGGCGTGAGAGGCCGGGTCAACTTGACGCGTCGCCCGAGGGGGGGAGAGCGCCGTACGGAGCGACCGACGGGGTTCGGTTCCCCCGGGCCGACCAGCGTTCAGGAGACCGACCGCGCGCGCTCGGGCGTCGCGCGCGTCGGGAGGCGGCGCGCGGCCCCGCCGGGGTGTGAGAGTGGCTCCTGAGTCCCGCGCCGCCGGGCCGCTGTTGTCGCCGTCAGGGGTTCTCATCGCCACGTTCTGCAGCGTGGCCGTCCTGGGGAAGGCCGCCCTGCTGCGGGGGGCCCCGTGGGCCGTCGTCGTCCTCGTGCTGTCCGCCCTGCTCTGCGTCGCCGTCACCGCCGTCATCTGGAGGCAGCCGGAGAGCAAGACCAAACTCTCCTTCAAGGTACGCGCCTCGCCCCGGCCCGCCGGGCCCCGCCGACCCGGTGGCGTTCAGCCCCGGGGGGACGGGGAGACCCCCGGGACCTCCCGGACCCCGGGGGAGGGCTGCCCGGCCGGCCACTCGTTCCGGGTGGGGCGGGCCCGTCCCCGGGGTGCCCGTCCCGGCGCCCCCCCCCACCCGGCGTCGGACGCTTTCCCTCCGCAGGTGCCCTTGCTGCCGGTGCTGCCCGTCCTGAGTATCTTCGTGAACGTCTACCTCATGATGCAGCTCGACCGAGGCACCTGGGTGCGGTTTGCCGTCTGGATGATTCTGGGTAGGTGGAGGCGGGGTCGGGGGGGCGGTTGGGCCCGGGCCGCACCCGCGGGAAGAGCTCGGGCGGTCAGTCGGGGAGGAGGCGGGGGCCGGGCCGCAGCTCCCCTCCCCCCCCCCCGCTGACCGCCGTCCCCCTCCCAGGATTCGTGATCTATTTCGGGTACGGCCTGTGGCACAGCGAGGTGGCGTCCCTGGCGGCAGAGGACCCGGCCAAGACGCCCGACGACCCCTCGGATCCCTGCAAATGAGCCCCCTTCCGCGCCGCCCAGCGGGCGGCCCCGCCGTGGCCGTGGGGACCCGGGGAGGCCCCGACTCTCTCCCGGAGGACGGGGGGAGGACCCCCCGCGGCGCCCCCACCCCCTCCACGCCCACACCGGGAGGGCTACACCCGCGTCGCGGCGCCCCCGCCTCCCCCGCCCCTCGCCGACGAGACCGGGCGGCGCCCGGCGGGGCCCCCGCCGACCGTCCGCCGCCGTCTCCGACCGCCCCCCGGGCGCCCCCCTTGCCCGCGCCGGCCTCCCGGTAGGCGGGATGCGAGATCCGCCCCCCCCGCCCGCGGCGGAGCCGGGGGCCCCCCGAACTCTGCCCCTCCTGCGGCCGCGGGGCCGCCACGTCCGTCCCCCCCCCCCCGGCCCCAAGCGGTCCGCGCCTCTCCCCGGGGAAGGGCGGAGCGGCGAGGTGCCGCCGCAGAGCTGCGGACGATCGGGACGTTTAGCCTTAACCGTTCATTTCAGCCTCTTTGCCGGTCAGATGTTTCTAGCGGGATCGACTCGTTTCCGATCGCGCCCTCTCCCCGTCCCCCGAAACCCCTCGCTCTGCCCCCCGCCCCCTTCGGAGGAGGGGCCGGTGCGGAGGAGGGCCGGGGAGGACGGAGGGCGTCGGAGGAGGAGGAGGGACGTCGAGGGGGGACCCCCCGGACGGCCCACCGGCCGGACGACCGGGTGACGGCGAGCCGGCCGCGGTCGGTGCCCGGGGCCGCCCGCCTCCCCCTCCGGCACGGACGGGAGTTACCGTGTGACCGAACGTGTGTGCGCGCGCGTGTGCGTGTGAGCGTGCGTGCGCCCGAGGGCAGGTGGCAGACAAAAGCCTAGATTTTCCAAAGAAGAATATTTAAATTTATGTAGATTTGGTGCTGTAAAATATTTTGATAAATGTTAACTTATTGCATCGGGGCGCGCGGCCCCCTCCGGCGCGTTGGGGCCCCGGGGAGCCGGAGGTCCGTCCGCCGGGTCCCCGGCCTCCCCGGCCCCCCTCTGCCCTCTCAGCTTCCGCGAAGCCCTCCCGGGGCCGGCCGCCCCCCCCCCCCGGGCCCGGCCGCGGCGTCGCCCACCCCGCTCGGGAGGGACGTGGCGAGGCGGCCGGGGGCCTCGTGTGTACCTGTGCGGGTCCGTGTGTGTCCGCGTGTCCGTCCGTCGTCACGCTGCGCGGGTGCCCCTTAGCCGGGCCCCTTCTCTCTTCCCCGCTTCCTCCTCGCTCAGGGTAGAGAAGGCGCAAAGAGCCGAGGGGGAGGGCGGGAGCCGGGATCCCCCGGCCGAGCCGCCGCGACCCACGAGCGCGGCTGTGGAGTTCGACCGGGGAAGGAGGAGCCTTTGAGAGACGCGGTCTGACACTCCTAAGCCCGGCCCCCGGCCGGGGGCGGATCCTGGCCCCCCCCCCCCCCCCCGGCATTCCGGGTCCGGAGGCGGGTCCCGGCCGGCGGCTTGACACGGGAGGAGAGACGGTCCCGGGCCCGCTAATCCGGCGCTTCCCGACCTTCTGGGTTCGGAACCGAGGGTCGGAGCGCGGCGGTGCCGGCCTCCCGTCCCGTAGGGACCGGGGCTGCCAGAAGCGGGGGCTTGGGCCCGGGAGAAGAAAGCTTATCCGGAGGCCTACTGGGGCACCCTCGGCCAGGAGAGAGAGAGAGAGAGAGAGCGAGTGTGTGGGCGTGTGTGTCTGTGTGTATCTGCGCGCGTGGGTGGTTCCACCCACTGACCGGTGGCAGGTGGGTTCAAAGAGGGCAGGGGCTCGGCTCTCCGGAGAGCCGCAGAGCTCCAGGCCCCCGCCCGCCCGCGGCCCACTTGCCGGGTGGTGGCGGTTTACGTCTCTGAGGTGCGCGGAGCTGGAGGGTCGCTCTTCAAGCGGAACGTATACACGCGTATATATGTAACGGAGAGAGATGGTATACGTAGAGCTCTATAAAGTCTGCTGCCGGGAAGACTCCCCCTCACCCGTTTCGGGGGCCTCACGGCGGGAGCGACCCGTCGGATCGCTCCGAAGGCGCCGGAACCGAAGCGCGCGTCTCCCGCCCGCGGTCGCGACGGCCGGCGGCCCTCTCGCGGCCGGGCCGGCCGGGGCGTCCGGACCTCGACCTTCGGCCCGGGAGCCGGGGCTAGGGAGGGGCGGACGGGCCCCCGGCCTTCCGGAACGACGCGGGGGGACTCCTTCCCGGCCGGGGGCGGGCCCGCGACGCGCGTCGTGAGTTCCCGCTTCCGGTCGCGCCTCGCCACCCCGGGAGGGCCGAGGTAGCCCGGGGCGGCGAGCCGGGGGCCGGCGCCCGTTTCCCCGGTACCGTTTTTCCCCTACCGAGAGAGGAGCCGTGCGAGAGCCCGCTCGCCGGCTCCGGCCGTCGGGCCCGTGGACTCGGCGGCGGCGGCGCCGTCGTCCCCCCCCCCTCGCTGTGACCGCCCCACCCCCCCCCGGGGGCCTGCGGCCTCCCGCCCTCCTCCCTCTCTACGCGCCGTTTCCCTCTGCGCCGCGGAGCGCCCCTCGGCACCGCGGCGGCGAACGCTTCCCCGTCAGCCTAATAAATCACGTCCGTGGTCACGCCCTCGTCTGCTTTGTGGCGCGCGGCCCCGAAGGACGGGCGGTAGCTCGGGGTCGGCCCAAACCTTCCGGAGCAGCGCCTCCTTCCCCACCCTCCGCCCCCCGCCCGTCCCCCGGGACGGTTGGCCGGGCGGGGAGATTGGAACCCGGGGCGGCGGGCGAGGACCCCGCTCACGGTTTCCCCCCGGGGCATCTCCGGATTCTCCCGGGCGCCGTCCGTCCCCGCCTCGCCGGTCGGGGGGCCGGGGCCGAAAGAACACGCGGCGGCACTGCTCTCTGCGGGCTCCCGCCCCGGAGGGCCGGGGCCGGGATTTATTACCGGTCATCTTCTACACGGGTCCACGTACAGACTTCCCGCGGGAGTCACCGCCCGCACGGCAGAGCCGCCACTCCCGCCGGAGGGCGGGGACGCCTCACCGGTCACATCGGGCCCCTTGAGCCGAGGCCCCCGGTCCTGGCCGCCGCCCTCCCCCCGCGGGGGACCCGCTCGCTGCCCCGCGGGCACGGCCCGGGCCCGGCGCCTCCCGCCTCCCCGGAGCTCCGAGAGCCGGGCCGGAGGCCGGACCCGCCGCGGAGGCCGGCCGAGGTGAGCAGGGCGGTAAAGGGGGGCGGCCGGGGAGGGCGGAGGGCGAGAGGGCCCGAGCCCGGGCCGTCGGCGGCCCCGGGAACGCCTACCGCCGCCGAGGAAACGCCGCCGGATCCCGGCCTCGTGGGTCCGGGCGGGGGGCCCGCGCGTGTGGAACGCGCCCCGCCGGACGCGGGGGCCGGAGGGGTACCGGACCGGACGGGCACGACGGGGGGGGGAGGGCGTGGGCGACCCGGCGCCGGCCCGATCTCTCAGGGTGGCGTGCCCGCTGGGGGCCGAGCCCCTCGGGCGAGGCTCACCGCCGCCTCTCCTCCCTCCGCCGTCGCTCAGCGGCCCGCGTCGCCCCTCGCCGGGCCGGCGACCCGCTCGCGGGCTTCTGGGGAGGCCGGCGACCCCGTGAGGTCCGGTGCCACGCGGTGGCACGGCGAGAGGCGCCCCTCCGAGGGACCCCGCCCGGCTTGGCGCGACCGCCCCGGCTTAGGCGCGGGTCGGGAGACGGCCGAGGGCACCGAGCGCGGCCGGCCGCCGCCTCGCGCGGCCCGGCAGCGCCGGAGACTCGCCGGGAGGGCGCCGGGCGTCGCCGCCGGGCGGTCCCTTCCCCTCGGCCGCGGGCCGGGCCCCCAGCGGGCCGACCCGCGGGCGTGCCCGCGGGATCCCGGGGAGGGGCGGGCGGAGCGGGGAGGCCGGGCCGCGCCCGGGTCATCTCGGGGCCGCGCCGCCGGCTCCGGCGGGGGACGGGGGGCCCGGCGCGGCGCGGCGGACCGGGGAGGTGGGGGACAGCCTGACCGGGCTGGCGGGATCTCCCGTCTGCAGCTTCCAGAGCAGCTCCTCGTTGGTGCGGCTCAGCCTCTTCTTCTCCTCCGTCTCCTTCTCCACGTGCTCCTGGAGGTTGGCGTTCTCCTCGGACAGCTGCCTGGACGCGGGAAGGACCGACGGTGACGGGAGGAGCCGTCGGGGCGCCGCTTCCCGGGCCCCGGGCGCCGGGCGCCGGGAACAGACCCTCCCGACGGTCGCCCGAGGGAGGAGGGAGCACCTGGGGGTGCCCGGGGGTGAGGCCGGAAGCTCCCGGAGAACTCTGCTTCTGCCGTGCCTCCGCCGGTGCCCTCTCCCTCCGGACCGCTGGTCGGAACCTCACCTTAACCCCCAACCGCGGCTTCCCGCCCCCGTCGGCCCCTCGGCTCGGCCCGCTCGGTCACGGGACGGCCTCGCCGGCGGTCCGGCTCCACCTCCCCGCCCTTCCGCGCCCGCCGGGAGCACCGAGGAGCGACGGGAAGGCCCCGATCCCATCGCTCGAACGCTATCCCGAGGGCCTGGGAGAGAAGGGCGGCAGCGAGAGAGGCCCGTCCCCGGCCAGCCGCCCCGGGGCCGGGAGCGGGGCTGGACGGAATTCCTCACAGAGCACGGGAGCGAGTGACCCCGGGCGAGTCACCCGGCCTCTCCGGGCCTCAGTTCGCTCGTCGCGAAATGAGGCGAAGGCCCCGGCTCTTGGACCGGACCGGCCCCGGCCCCCGCCACGTGGTCGCCGCCCGGTAAGTGCTCCGTCAACCCCGGCGGTGGCTAAGGTCCCCCGTTTTCCTCTACCCCTCCGCGTTTCCCCGGCTCCTCCCGAGTGACCTCCCGGCCCCCCCCGAACCACATCGCCCTTGCATCCGCCTCTGGCACCCGGGGCCCTGATCGACGCCCTCCTCGGCTCTCCCGGACGTCTTAGCTCCTTGCGGGCGGGGGGACGTGCCCGCCGGCTCTGTGGCGTTCTCCCCCGGGCGCTCGGTACAGCGCGTAGGACGCGTCCGGTAAATCCCATTGACGATTCTGTCGCCCGGCGGCAGCGGTAAACGTTTCGACATCCGTCTCTCCCCGCCGTGGACCTCCGGCTCCCCGCCGCGGCACGCCGGTCCCGGCTCGGCGCTCCGCCCGCCTCGCTTCCCCGAGGCCTCGGAGGTGACGGGGCGGGGGCCCGGGGTGGGGCTCACCTTGTGACGACCGTGTTCTGATCGATCCTGGCTCTGAGGTCTTCGTTCTGCTGCCGCAGGACCTGGATCTTCTCCTCCAGGACGATGTTCTTTTCAGCCTGGGGGGGGGGGGGGGGGGGGGGGGGGGGGGGGGGAGAGGCGGGAGAACGGAAAGCTGCAGTCCCCGATCCCCGCTTCGCTCTCCTCTCCCGCGCCGGCCCGGGGCCCTTCTCTCCGGTCACGAGGGGGCCGCCCCCGGGGCGGGGGGGGGGGGGGGGGCGGGGTCACAGGCCACCCGGGCCCCTGCTGGGCTTGGGCCTCCCCGCCCCCAGACCCGAGGCCCTCCTCTTTCCCCTTTCCTCCCTTCCCCCATCTCCCGCTTCCCAAAGAGACGCGGCGGCGAGCCGGGGGCCCGGCCGGGGGAGCGGCGAGAGCACCGACCAGCTTCTCCAGTTGGACGATCTTCTTCTCCTGCTTGTGAATCTGTTGGTTCTTCATTTCCAACACCTGTCTCAAGCTGTTCATGTCTTCCTCCAAGTGCTGGTACGGAGCCAGCGCCACCTGCGGGGGCGGGACGCCGGTGAAGGGGGAGCCCTCGGGGCCCGGAGCTGCCGGTCCCGGGTTCCGATCCCGCCCCCGCCCGGCGGGGCGACTCGGGATCGGTGGCTTCGCCTCCCCGGACCTCGGTCTCCCCGGCTGGAAGAGGGGGGTGAGATTCCCGCCCTCCTCCGCCCCGCCCGCCGCTCTGCGGGGTTTGGGCGGTCTCTGCCCTGGGGGAGGCTCAAGCAGAAGACCCTCACCGGGGGAGGCCGGACCCCCTTGGTCACGGAGTGGTCGGCCAACGGAGTAGAGGTCGTATCGTAACCACGGCGATGGTGATAGTTAAGCGCTTACTATGGGCCGAGCACTGTTCTGAGCACGGGGGTAGACAGAAGGTCGTCCCACCTGGGGCTCACCGTCTTCATCCCCGTTGTACGGAGGAGGTAACCGAGGCGCGGGGAAGTCGAGCGACCTGCCCGAAGTCACACGGCGGACGGGTGGCCGAGCCGGGATTAGAACCCACGACCCCTCAGCCCGGGCTCTTTCCGCTGAGCCGCGCCGCTCCTGGGCGTATCCGCCCGGGTCCCCCCCCCCCCCCCCGGGTTCCTCGCCGAGGGGCGGGATCACGGACGCCACGATCTTAATCCTAAACCCCCATCTTACGGATGAGGTCGCCGAGGCACAGAGAGGCTAAGCGACTCAGCCCCGGCCACGCAGCAGACGAGCGGCGGAGCCGCCGCCTTCTAATGCTAAAATTCCAACGGGCTTCGGTCACGCTGTCCGAGCCTGACAAAAGGCTTCCGAGGTTGAAGAGGGGAGGGGGCGGGGGGACGGATGGATCCGTACCTCCAGCTGCTCCTCCGTGGTCTTCCTCAAGGCCTCTTCGAAGCGCCTGGCCCGGGCTCTGAGCGCCTGGCTCTGGAAGGTCAGGGTGTCCACCTGGTCCTGGGAGGGAGGGTCCCGGCGGGAGCGGGAGCCGGTGTGAGGGCCGACCCCGGGCCACCGGGCGAGGCGGGGGGGCGCGGGACCGAATCCGCACCGGCTTCCCCCGGCCCGCCCGCCTCCTGGGTCTCGGGGTCCGCGGGAGGCCGGGCCCGGGAAGGGTCTCCTCGGGGGGGGTAGACCGTCAAGTGCTTGTACCGAACCGGTCCCTGTCGGCCAACGGCCGTCGGTCTCCTCCCCGTCTACGCTGTCGGGGCCGGGACCGCGTCTCCCACCTAGACCTCGGGCTCCCGAGCGCCCGGCCCGGTGCTCGGCGCCCGGGACGTGCTATCCGACGGCCGCCTCGGCCCGACCCCCCAACCCCCCCCGCCGGCGAGGCCTTCGGGCCCGGAGAGACGGCCACGAGGCTTTACCTGGAGCGACAGGCGCAGTTTCTCGAAACTCTCTTCCAGTTCCTTCTTTTCAAGCTCGTGGGCGGACGTCAGTTCTGGGAAGAAGGCGAATCGCGCGGTCAGGTTAGACCCGAGCGCCGCGCCGGCTGGCGCGGAGAGCGCTAGAAGGGTGGCTTCTCCCCTCCGTCTTTCGGGAGGGGGCGGGCGGAGGGGCCGGCGGCCGGCGGCGGGCGGCGTATCTCATCCTCGTCGACTTCGGCGACGCTTCCCCTCCCATTTGTTCCCGGCGGCGGGGACCTCTTCGGAGCCCGGGCTCCGTAAAGCGCTCGCTACGTGCCGGGCGCCGCCGGGGTAGGTCCGGGCCGACGGGGTCGGAAGGCTCCCGTCCCCCGTTGGGGATCCCGGTTTCGCGGACGAGGTGACCGAGGCCCAGAGGGGCGAGGGGACTCGCCCGGGGTCGTTCGGCGGACGGAATCGGAACCCGGGTCCGACCCGGTCCGGCTACTGCCGAGTGGCCCGCGTCCCGACGAGGACGACAGTCACCGGGCTCTTCGGCACGGCACCCGCTATGCTTCCCGGGCACGTTACCGCAGCACAGCGGGGAGAGCACCGGCCTGGGAGTCATAAGGTCACGGGTTCTAATCCCGGCTCCGCCACCTGTCTGCCGGGTGACCCCCGTGCCGCGGTCGCCTCATCTGTAAAATGGGGATCGAGACCGTGAGCCCCACGTGGGATAGGGACCGGGAGGGGAAGTGGTCGCTAAAATCGCCGGCGAGGGTGGGACGTGCCGAACGCCTGCCGACCGCCGTGCTGAGGGGCCGGGGCGGGGGGCACGAGATAAACCGAGGCCCGGGGGGATCGAGCGGCTTCTCCGAAGGCACCCGGCAGGCCGGGGGCGGAGCCGGGACGGGACCCGGCTCCCCGGGCTCCTTCCCCCGAGCCACGCCGCCTCCGGACCGCGACGGGCCCGCGGCGGGCACCCCCTCCCCGTGGCCGCGCTCACCTCCGACCCTGTGCCGGTGGTCCTCCCGCAGGGCCGCCACGGCGTCCGCGTGGCCGGCTTCCATCTCCAGCAGGGCCGCCTCGTGGGCGGCCGACAGCCGCTCCACCTGGAACGGCGTCGAGAGTGAGACCCGTGGCCCCCGGGTGCCCCGGGGTGGGCCGAGGAGCGGAGGCCCGCCTGCCTCCGGGACTCGTCGCTGGCCCGGGGAGAGGGGGACGGGGGGCGGGTGGGTGGGGGAGGGAAGGAAAGCGGGGGGGGGGGAGGGCAGCCGGGTCGCTCCGTTCCCCGGACCTAAGCCGGACCGGGGAGCGAGCTCGGTGACGGGGGCTCGCCCGTCGCCACGCCGGCCGAGGGCGGACCCGACTGACCTGCCGGTGATGCTGACCCTTGACGCCGTCCAGGTGGCGCAGGTGGTCTTGGCGCAGGCGCTCCGTCTCGGCGGCGAAGCGGCCCCGGAGCGCCCCCTCCAGCTCCTGGAGCTCGGCCCGCTGCTGCCGGCGCAGCCTCCTCACCTCCTCCTCGAATCTCCTCTCCAGCTCCTCCTTCTCCCGCTGCAGCGCCTCGCACCTGGCGCTGTTGGAGGCTGCCGGGCGGGGGGGGGGGAGACGCGGCCGGTGGTCGGCGGGGAGCACGACCGGAGGGTCGGACGGGGGGGGGGGGGGGGGGGGGGGGGGGAGCGGATCCGCCCCCTTCTCCCTGGCCAGCTCCCACTCTGTTCCCGGCCAGCTCGCCTACCTACCCTCTGGGCCTCCTCCTCACCTCTCTCGCCGTGAGCGTCTCGCTCACCTCCTCCCGCCCGGAACCCCCACCCCTTTCGCATCCGGCGGGCCGCAACTCTTCCCCCCCCCCCCCCATCTTCCAACCCGATCAGCCGGTCCCCACCCCAGGCGCCCCGGTACGGGGCCCGGCGCGTAGCGAGGGTTGAACGAATGCCACTTTCGTTATTAAGCGGCGCGGCCTAGCGGAAAGAACGTGCGCCGGGGAGTCGGAGGACCGGATCCTAATCCCGGCTCTGCCGCTTGGCCGCTGTGTGACCTCGGGCAAGTCCCTCACCTTGTCTGCGCCTCATCTGCCTCATCTGAGAAATGTGGATTGAGACAGGCCTGCTGGGACGAGGACCGCGTCCGACCCGATTAGCTTGCATCCGCCCCGGCGCTCGGTACGACGCGGGACATACGATGTCTATCGCATACCGTAAAAAAAAAAAACTTCTCCGGGAGACCTTCCCCGATTCATTTCCCGACCGTCCCTTCGGCCCTCTCACGACACCTGTGCAACTAAGATAAAATCACACCGACCCCTCCGTAGCAATTTACTGAGCGCTTACCAAGAGCAGAGTACTATATTAAGTGGTCGGCAGAGTATAATACAACGGAGTTAACAGAAGAGTTCCCTGCCCCACAACAAGCTTACGCTCGAGCAGAAATTACGTACGGGTTTTTTAACTCTATTGCTTCCCCCGCTGAATTGATTTTGGCGTCAGACTCCCCACCACTGAACACCTTGAGAGCAGAGACGGGGTCTCCTAAACTCTGTTGCGCTCTTCCGAGCGTTCGGGACAGCGCCGTGCACCCGGCAGGCGCTCGGCCAGTCGGCCGGTGATATTCGCTGAGTGTTTGCTCTGTGCAGAGCGCCGTATTAAGCGCTTGGGAGGGCGCAACGCGACGGACGCCTTCCCCGCCCGGTCGACACCGCCGATGGAGCGGTCGGTCTCCGGTGCGCCGAGGACACCCGGATCCGCTGCCTCCGGGGAACGGCAGACGAGCTCGTTGTGGGCAGGAAGGTGTCGGTTGTTATACCGTACCCTCCCGGGTGCCTAGTACGGCGCTTCGCACACGGTAAGCGCTCAACAGATACGACTGGATGAATAAATACCCGCTCGACTCACCCCGGGTGAGTCGGATGTGACTCCGGGAGCCGGATGTGAACCCGCCGACGGGACTGCCGGCCGTGCCGCCTAAATCCGCCCCGGGCTCGGCTTCCCCGGGGCGGGGTGGCAGGGAGGGAGACGGGCGCTCCCGGCCGGTGATTCGGGGGGCGGGGGGGCGGCCCCCGCCCCCCCAGGTTTCCCCGAGTCGGGGCCGGGAGCGGAGAAGCGGCACGGTGTAGTGGGTAGGACGCGGGCCCGTGAGCCAGGAGGTCATGGGTTCTGAACCCCGGCTCCTCCACGTGTCCGCTGTGTGACTCTGGGCGGTCACTTCACTCCTCTGTGCTTCAGTCACCTCACCCGTAAGGGGGGGATCAAGGTCACGAGCCCTAGGCGGGACGGGGACTGTGTCCGACCCGATTTTCTCGTCTCCGCCCCGGTGCTTAGTACAGTGCCCGGCATATACTGGTAAGTGCTGAACGAATACCATTATTAATCATTATCATTATTACCACTACTTACCGACTTCATCCCTGATGTTTGCGAGCTGGGCGGACAGCTCTCTCTCTTTCTCGAGGGCGCTTTGGCTCTGGAAAGACAAATAACACCAAGGGTCCCGGTTTAGCCCCGACAAGCCTGCGCCGCCGACGCGACTCAGCCGGTCCGGCCTGCCTCGCCTCCGCCGGGAACGCTCCGCCCTCTCCCCCGTACAGAAGCCTGCCGCGGAAGCCAGGCGCGGTGGCCCCTTCAAACACGCCCGGCTCCGGCCCGGAGAGAGCGAGCGGCGTGGCTTGGCGGAAGGAGCCCGGGCTTGGGAGTCGGAAGGCTTGGGTTCTAATCCCGGCTCTGCCACCTGACCTCGGGCGAGCCGCTTCTCTGTGCTTCAGTTACCTCGTCCGTAAAATGGGCATGAGGACTGTGAGCCCCACGTGGGACAACCTGATCGCCTTGTATCTTCCCCGGCGCTTAGAAGAGTGCGCGGCCCATAGTGAGCGCTTAACGAATACCGTAATTGTTATTATTATTACAAGCCACGACCGTCGCGATGACATCGTGAACCTGCGTCGACGGCAGTATTTTACAGATGTGCGAACTGCCCTTGCCCTCATCTGAATTTGAAAATAATTTGATTTTCTGCTCAGTTTGTGTTTAATGAGCATTTGAGTTGTCAAGGGGGAGAAATACGTGGCCCGGTAGAAAGAGCCCCGGCCTGGGAATGCTCCCCCATCAGAATGGCAGTTTTCGTGGGCCGGGAAAGGCTCATCTGCTCCGGTACGCCCCAAATCCTTGTACGGGGCACCACGGTCGATCAGTGGCATATATCGAGTGCTCACTGACCCCAACAGGTGTTGAAATAAATCCTTCTAGGTGATTTCTAAGCCTGAAAATCCAACCGGAAAAAGAAACAGTAATATCTGCCCCCGGATCCCCAAAAGAGACAGTCGCATTAAACGGTCAGCCTTGGCCCAGAAGAGTGTGAGCTCCTTGTGGTCAGGGAGCCCGTCCACCAATTGCCCTGGCCCTGCACACGGCAGGCTCCCGGTCAAAGCCGCCGCCCGCGGTGCCACCTGGGGAATCTGCCGGCCCGCAACACGACCGTCCGGCGGGGACCGCGGGCCCCGCCGTGGTCCACCGCCAAGGCGGGCTTGTGTTTCTAACGGTCGCGGTGCTGGAGAAACGGGCCGGGTCGGGGCGGACTCCCGCGTGGCACGGCAGGCCGGGCACCCGATCGGACGTGGGCTCCCCCACCGTGACCCGCTCCAGGTCCGCTGGGGTGGGCGGGCTCGGGCAGCGCGTCGTCCCCACCGCGTAGGGGAGGCCGAAGGGGAGGGGGTGGCCAACTGCCGGGAGCCGGCCCCGCTCCGCCCCCTCGAGCCCCCGGGGCCCCCGGCGAAGGACGGACGGGCTTCTCGCCTTGGGCCGGCCGCCTCGGCCCATCACGGGTCCGGGCAGCAAAGACGCAGGCTGGCGGGCTGCCTGGAAGCGCTCCCAGCCAACCTCTCTCTGAATTGGCTGCAGCGGCAGGCCATTTGTCACTGGCTTCCCGTCTGGGGGGGGGGGGGGGGAGAGGGGGGAGGCGGAAGAGAGGTCTCCGGGGGGCGGCGGGGGGACCGTTCCTTCTTGGACGTTCGGCCCGACGGCTTCGGTGAGGAGGGGAGGCCTCTCGGTCGTCAGCCACGGCGTCCCCACTGAGCGCTGTAGTATTGCGAAGCGCTTACGCTGTACCGAGCACTTGGGGGAGCACCAAAGAAGCAAGAGACACGTTTCCGATCCTCGGGGGGGGGGGGGGGCTACGGGCAGTGCCGAGGTCGAGTTTGTGACATGACGGTCTTAGGAATTACAACCCTTGGGAAAGGAAACGGAAGGTTGTCCTTTTTCCCCGGGGAATCCCTCCCCGGAATGGAAGCTTCCGGGGTATCCGGGTATTCCTGCAGCACGGTTCGGATGGAAAGATGACTAACGACGGGCCCTTTCGCATTAGGGGATGCGCTTCACCGCGGGTGACTCCCACCCCCAAATTCCACCCAAGAGGGCCGGCACGTCGACCTGAGGATTCCCCATTTGCAGTCGGTTCTGCCATCGGCTTAGCCGACCGGAGGCGATTCACTCATCTGTCTGATGACCTGGCACCTACCTCGTGCTTAACGCGACGCCGGGCGCGTAAACTGAGGGCCTTTTACAGCCCGGCACTAAACGACCCAAACGTTTCGCCCAAGAAGACCCGAGCCGGGTGCCCTCTGGGGGCTCTGGGAAATTCACCAGCAAGCCTGGATTAAGCAGAAATTCGCCAGGGATCCATTTCCCCACGGTCGGTCGACCGTGGGCGCTGCAGCCTAGTGGAAAGCGCACGGTCCCAGGGGTCAGAGGACCCGGGGGCTAACCTCGGACAAGTCACGTCACTTCTCCGCGCCTCACTGTCCTCCGCTGGAGAATGGGGATGAAGTCACCCGTTCTTCCCCTTAGACTCGAGCCCCACGTGGGACAGATCGCGTCCAACCCGATCATCTCGCCTCGGCCCCGGGGTTTAGCACGGTACCCGGCACGTCGTAAGCGCTTCACAGATACCATCGTTACGACGGAGTTCGCTGAGCGCCAGCTCCGCGCTGAGAGTTTAGGGGGTAAGAGAACTAGTAGGCGTCGTCCCCACCCACTGGGAGTTTACGACCGTGCGGGGGGGGGGGGGAGACCGGACCGACTCGGTTACAGGCAAGGAGGGAAGAATGGAAAGATGGGTCCGTGGACGAGACGGACCGCAGAGCGACAGCCTGCAGGTCCACGGGTCCGGGAGTGCAGCGGAGGTGGTCGTGGGGGCCGGGGAACGGGACCCGGGGAGGGGAAAAGCCAGCGGGCTGGTCTCCCCTGGGGAGGTGGGGCCTGCTGTCTCCGGGACAGTGTATTGGCCCCTACTGGAGATTCCTCCGCTGGGCTGGGCTAGGTGCCACCTCGGGCCTCCTGGCGGGCACCACTGAGTCACAGGACCTATATTTTTCCCATTCTTTTTTTTAAAAAAAGAACCCCTTCCACCTCCAGACACGTACACGCACGCGAACCGAAATCCGAGGCTCACAAAATCCTCGCCTTCTCCGGAAGAGTGATTCTGCAGCCGCGCTTCGAAAACCGAGCGGTTCAAGAGCGGACCCCTCGGCTCTCCGCCCTCCCTACCCCCTCCACCCCCGGTGGCGAGAACCGTTTTCAAGGCGGGGACTGCCAGGGAATCGCTGCTCCTTTTCCGTTTTAACTACTGTGCGAAACTTCTGGCTTCTCTTCCACCCCCCTCAAACACAGAGGCAGCCCCGAGGATTCCGTCCACTCTCTCACACGACGCAGCGAGGGCCGGGACCGAAAGGGAAGGAGGGTCCTCGTTAACGGAAATGTTTCGGGTTGTCGTCCCCCCCCCCTCTCGGCCTCGCGTTTTCCCTCCCCGTCCCGCCTCGGCCCGCGGTACCTGAACCGACAGCCGGCAGTTTACATCTCTCATCTCTGCCTCTGTCAGAAAGTTAACCTCTAATGGAGTATACGCCTCAGACAGGTGTTCCCGCCCTACATTTCTGTTGAAGAGACGAAATCCGCGGGCTCGTTCCCAACCGGTCCGAGCCCCCAGATGTGGGCAAGCCTTCGGGAATCGGAAGAATGGGAAGTGTCGCACTGTGCCGGGTTACCTCGGGCACCCCCCTCCTACCGTACCCTCGCTCTTCTCCCGCCACGGCCCGGCCCGGCCCGCCCGCCCGGGTCCAGGCCCCCTAACGGTTCTCTCTCCTCCCCCTCCCCCTCCCCCCGGTTTTCCCAAATCATCGACACCAGCGGGCCGTGCCCGGGCTCGGGAGCGACGGCCGGGGACAGCGGCGGGGGGTGGGCACCGCCGGGGGGCACGTGGCCGGTGCCCCCCGCACTCTTAGGGCTCCGGGGACCCCCCCACCCACCATTTCGTAAGGGCTGGAGTGTTGGGGGGAGGAAGGGAGGCCGGGGAAGGGGGGGGACACCGCTCGGACCTGCCGCGGGCACCGCGCGCCAGGATGCTCCTCTCCCCCAACAAAGCGCGGCCCCCTCCCCATCCCTCGGCCTTCAGGGTGCGAAGCGGAGGGGGAGGAAGGGGGTCCGGGGGTGGAAGGATGGGGGTCCGGGGGTGGGAGGGAGGGGATCGGGGGTGGGAGGGAGGGGAGCCGGGGTGGGAGGGAGGGGGCCCGGGGGTGGGAGGAAGGGGGCCCGGGGGTGGGAGGAAGGGGGTCCGGGGTCGGGGGGGAGGTGGGGGTGGGGAGGTACCGGCTGGTGCGGGCAGCGGCCCCGGCGGCAGAGGTGAAGCTTGCGGCAGCTGAGCCCCATCCCCGGGGGCCGGAGGGAGGGCCGGAGGACGGGCCGGAGGGGGTGGGGGCGCACGGTGCCCGGCCCCCGGCCCCGGGGAGCGGCCCCGGCAGCCGGCCCGGGGGGAGGGGACGGGAGGGAGGTCGAGGCACGGGGAAGGAGGAGAATGGGGAGGGGAGGGGCGAGGAGGAGATGGAGGGATGGAGGGGGCGGAGAGAAGAGGAGGCCGGGGGCGGGGGGAGGAGGAGGAGGAGGAGGAGGAGGAGGAGGAGGCCTCGGTGGGCCCGTCCCCCTCCCCGGGGGGCATCCCTGGGTCGGGAAGCCGCCAGGGTTGGGGTGAGCGGTGCGGCCGGGCCCGGGGCTTGGCCGCAGGCGGCTCCCCACCCTTTCCACGGGAAACAAAGCCAGCATGGACAAAGCCCTTCCCTGACCCGGCCTCGGCCCTGGGGGGCTGGGGGAATAGGAGGCCTGGAGGCTGAGGGCCTGGACCGTGAAGCCCTTGTGGGCAGGGATCGTCTCGTCGGCAATTTGTACTTTCCAAACGCTTAGTACAGCGCTCTGCACACAGTAAACACTCAATAAATAAGACTGAATGAATTAACGAATGAATGGAGGCTGGGGGGGGGGCTGGGGGCTCGGAAGCCGGAGGCCTGGACCCTTGGGAGCCGGAGGCCTGGTGGATGGGGGGCTTGAGGGCCGCAAGTCCGGACCGTGAGGCCTCTGCGGGCAGGGATCGTCCCCGTTGGGAGACTGTACTTTCCGAGCGCTCGGCACAGTGCTCCGCACACGGTAAGCAAGCAGTAAATACGACCGAACGAATGAGCGAATGAATGGGGGCCGGGGGGCCCGGGGGCCGGGCTCACTGGTAACCCCCCGGCACAGACGCCGGCAAGTCGCGGAGCGGGGTGGCGACGGGGACCCGCGTCCCGGCGGAGCTCCGGACCCCCCGGCTGCGGCCGTGGGGTGGGCGCGGATCGTGCGGCGCCGGGTCCCTTCGGGGCTCCCCCGCCCTCCGAACGGGAGCCTTCGGAACGACCGAGGGGCCCGGCCCCGCCGTCACCTGACCTGGAAATGCTCAGGACAGTGCTCTGCACGTGACAGGGGCTCAATCCAGACCACTATCCTCCTCCCCATCCGGGTCCTCCCTGGCCGCTCGGCCAGCTGGGCCACCGGGGCCCTCCTCCCGAAAACGCCGTCCCTCCTAGGCTGCTCCCACACGGGGCTCTCCTGGTTGGCCTCCCTCGGCGGCTCCCGCTAGGCCTCTTGCCCTGGCCCTTCCTTCTCTCTCGCCCCTCGTGAGGGTCCCTTGAGGCTCGGTTCTGAATCCTCTTCTTCATTTGGATTCGCTCCTCGGGGAGCTTATCTGCTCCCAGGCTTTAACTCCCACCTCTAAGGGAAGGCTTCCCAGATCCACCCCCGGCCTCGCCCTCCTCTCTCCCCGTCCCCGCCGTCTCACGTCTCCTCCGGCCCTCGAGCCGTCTCTACCTAGATATCCGCTCCAGATCCACGTGTCCCAGACCGAACTCATCTTCCCTCCCGACTCCCCTCCTCCTGGCTTCGCCGTGACCGTCGGCGACCCCACCGTTCTCCATCTCTCGAGCCCACAGCCTTGGCGTTATCCTTGACTCCTCTCTCCCTTTCAACCCCTCTCCTCCCACCCCCGTCCCCGTTCAGTCACCCGTTCCTGCAGATTCTCTCTCCGCGACATCTCTGGGACCCACCCCTTCCCCTCCACCCCGGTGCCGCCTTGTCGATCCGCGCTCGTCACTTCCCTCCTCGACACCTCGCCGACCTCGACTGTATTTCATTCATTCGTTCGATAGTATACGCTGAGCGCTTACTATGTGCGGAACACGGTACTAAGCGCTTGGAATGGACGGCTCGGCGACGGATAGAGACAATCCCTGCCCGATGACGGGCTCACGGTCTAATCGGGGGAGACAGACGGACAAAAGCGAGACAACGTAATCGCGACAGATAGAATCAAGGGGATGGACACCTCATTAACAAAATAAATAGGGTGATATTTAGTGCTTACTGTGGGCAAAGCACTGTCCTAAGCGCTTGGGCGTGTGCAAGAGAATAACATCACCGAATTGGTAGACATGTCCCCCGCCCAGTACCGAGCTGGAAGGTACTATTTTATTATTAATGATAATAATAATACTTGTATTACCTCGGATGCCCAAGTTTGTTCTTTTACCGGAGCTGTATGCCGAGTTCAGATTACCCCTAGACTCTAAGCTCACTGTGGGCAGGGAATGTGTCTGTTATACGATGATATCGGACTCTCCCCAGCGCTCAGTACAGTGCTCTGCGCACAATAAGCGCTCAGGAGATACGATTGCTTGCTTGATTGATTCCAATTCCCCCCGCCCGAGCCCTTGCAAATCACGTCTCTCATTACAGCCTCCCACAGCACTGAGAGCACAAGAACTTGGCAGCCAGCTCTCCTGGATGGAGTTTTCGGGAAAAACTGCTAGGAAAAACAGCAGTTTTTCCTACAAGCCCCAACTGAAACTCCAGTCGAACCCTCTAGACTCTCTCGTACTGTACTCTCCCCGCGCGTTTAGTACAGTGCTGTGCACAGAGTACGCGTTCAATAAGTACCAGCGATGGATCGCGTGAACGATTGAACCCCGGCCGTCTCGAGCGGTGTGAGGGAGTCGATCCCGGGGCCCGACGTGGGCCAGACGGACAGATTCCCTGCCATCCCAGCATGTCTCAGGGCCACAGGCCAGATTACCTCCCCACTCTGGGGCCGCAGCTGGGGGAGGAGCCCAGAGCGGTCAATCAGGACACGTTACATCATCCCAGATTCCCCCCCCCCCCCCCCCCCCCCGAGCCTGAAACCGAAAGGGACCCTCTGAGTTGGGGCGAACAGATCCAGCGCCCACCTAAACCCGCCGTTCGGTGCCCAGCTGGCACGTCAGCCCTCCGCCAGGCTGGATTCAGCGGCCACAGCCTGAACCGACGCCATCGGTGTGAAGAACGAAACAAATACGTCCCCCCCCCCGCAAGGGATGTCCCCTGGAGTTAAGTCACAGATGATTTTCTTGCACATGGACCCGCACCCGTCGGCCAGACACGACCCTGGCTTTGGTGAAACAGCCTGATCTGACCCAGTGGACAAGGAAAAGCCACGGGTTTCGAGAGGGTTGCTTTCCCTCGCTTAGGGGCAACCTACCACCTTCACGTCCCGAGGCAACGAATCAACCGACAGTAGCCGCCGGGCAACTACTGTGCGCAGACCGCTCTACTGACAGCTCAGAGTAGATGCGGCCTAGTGGATAGAGCACGGGCCTGGGAGTCAGAAAGACCTCTGCCACTTGTCTGCTGTGTGACTCTGGGCGAGTCACTTCACTTTTCTGTGCCTCACTTACCTCACCTGTAAAACGGGGACTGAGACCGTGAGCCCCACGTGGGACGGGGACTTTGTCCGACCCGAATTTGCTTGTCTCTGCCCTAGCGCTTAGTACAGTCCCTGGCCCACAGTAAGCTCTTAAATACCACAATTTTATTGTTATTGTTATTATTGAGAAGACATGTTCCCCACCCACATTCTAGTCTAGCTGGCAGGAATAAAAGAATTTACAGAGAAGGAAGACGTGCCCGGGTCCAGCCTTCAATTTTCATCTTTGGTAAAAATTATAGGCGCAGAGAACTGTACTAAGCGCTAGGGAGAGAATAATAAGAGCTGGCCCGACACGACACAAACTTCAATAATGCCTCCGAGGGCAGTGTCAACAATCACTCCGTCCCTCAGGGAGCGCAGCACCTCAGATTTTGCTCGTCTCCCTTTTTAATCTCCACATATTCGAACGGTCGACTTCTGTAGGGCAGAAAGAGAGCAGCAGAGAATAGTTCCTTACTTGTTTTTTGTTTTTCCCTTGCTCTCCAAGCACGACCTGGCAAGCACCCTGCAAACTCTTCACGCATAGGTCCCTTGAGCTCGGTTTCACTGACAAGAAAGTTGGGCCTCAATTATGTGTAGTTTTATGGGGGGGGGGAGAGGGCACCCCTGATTATCTTGTATCTACCTCAGTGCTTAATACAGTGCTTGGCACGCAGTAAGCGCTTAAGAAAATCCCCACCTCCCCCACCACCACCAAACAAGGCACCTGCAGAGCAAGGGGAGGGTCTGGACACTAACTGCTTCACCCAGTTAGTTCACCTAAATATTAGTATATTTAGGTGAAAATAATTCACCTGAAGAATATTTTCCTGACTGCACTTTTCATTTTCTATCTGTAATTTATACAACTGCCTGTCTGCCCCTCCCTACCCACATTCCCCTCTAGACTGAAAACTTCTCCAAGGCAGGAATCACGTCTCCTAACTGAAAAACTAAGTGTTGAGAAGTAAGGTGGTCTAGTGTAGAGAGGACAGGCCTGGGAGTCGGAAGGACCTGGGTTCTAATCTCGGCTCTGCCTCTTGTCTGCTGTATGACCTGGTGCAAGGCACCTCTCTGGGCCTCAGTTACTTCATCTGTAGAGTGGGGATTAAGACTGTGAGCCCCACGTGCGACAGGGGCTGCGTCCCACCTGATTAGCTTGTATCTACCCTTGTGCTTAGTAATAATAATAATTATGGTATTTGTTAAGCGCTTACTATGTGCCAACCACCGTTCTAAGCACTGGGTAGATACAAGGTAATCGGATTGTCTCACACGGGGCTCACAGTCTTAATCCCCATCTTCCAGATGAGGTAACTGAAGCACAGAGAAGTTAAGTGACTTGCCGAAGGTCACACAGTTGATAAGTGCTGTCGCCGGGATTAGAACCCACGACCTCTGACTCCCGAGCCCAGGCTCTTTCCTCTGAGCCACGCTGCTTCTCTAAAGTGATGATGATAATTACGGTATTTTCATTCATTCATCCATTCAATAGTATTTATTGAGCGCTTACTATGTGCAGAGCACTGTACTAAGCGCTTGGGATGAACAAGTCGGCGACAGATAGAGACGGTCCCTGCCGTCTGACGGGCTTACGGTCTAATCGGGGGAGACGGACGGACGAGAACGATGGCGATAAATAGAGTCGAGGGGAGGAACATCTCGTAAAAACAATGGCAACTAAATAGAATCGAGGCGATGTACAATTCATTAACAAAATAAATAGGGTAACGAAAATATATACAGCTGAGCGGACGAGTACAGTGCCGTGGGGATGGGAAGGGAGAGGGGGAGGAGCAGAGGAAAAGGGGAAAAAGAGGGTTTAGCTGCGGAGAGGTAAAGGGGGGGTGGCAGAGGGAGTAGAGGGAGAAGAGGAGCTCGGTCTGGGAAGGCCTCTCGGAGGAGGTGAGTTTTAAGTAAGGTTTCGAAGAGGGAAAGAGAATCGGTTTGGCGGAGGTGAGGAGGGAGGGCGTTCCGGGACCGCGGGAGGACGCGACCCGGGGGTCGACGGCGGGACGGGTGAGACCGGGGGACGGCGAGGAGGTGGGCGGCGGAGGAGCGGAGCGTGCGGGGTGGGCGGTGGAAAGAGAGAAGGGAGGAGAGGTAGGAAGGGGCAAGGTGATGGAGAGCCTTGAAGCCTGGAGTGAGGCGTGCCGAGCACTGTTCTAAGCGCTGCGGTAGATACCAGGTCATCGGGTTGTCCCACGTGAGCCTCCCAGTTTAATCCCCATTTTCCAGATGAGGTAACTGAGGCACAGAGAGTTTCAGTGGGTTGCCCAACGTCCCACAGCAGACAGGCGGCAGAGCCGGGATTGGAACCCACGTCCTCTGACTCCCAAGCCCCTGCTATTACCGCTGAGCCACGCTGCTTCTCTAGTACGGTGCCTTGCATATAATAAGCACGTAACCAAAAAAATTAAAAACCGCTGTACTCTCCCACACGCTTAGCACAGTGCTCTGCACTCAGAAGGCAGTCAGGCAATGCTACTCTGAATCCTGATGGCAAGGAGTGGGAGATGAGGGAAAGGGATCGGGCTTTAGACTCCCCCTTTCACATCTGCCCGACGGCTGCTCCCCAAATCCCACCTCCTCCAAGGGTCCTCCCCCGATTAGGCTCCACCTGCCCAGCCAGGCAGCCAGCTTACTGGCCAGTATTTACTGGGCGCTTACCGTGTGCAGAGCACTGTACTAAACGCTTGGGAGAGTGCAATATAACAGACACATTCCCTGCCCACAGTGAGCTTAGAGTTTAGAGGGGGAGCGAGAGATTAATATAAATAAATTACAGATCCGTACGTAAGTGCCGTGGGGCTGGCGTGGGCGATGATCAACGAGAGCAAGTCGGGGGCGACGCAGAAGGGAGTTGAAGGAGAAGAAGAGGGCTTAGGGAAGGCCTCTCGAGGAGATGCGGCTTCAAGAAGGGTTGACGAGGGGAAGAGTAATTGTCAGGTAGGAGGAGGGAGGGCGTTCCTAGCCGGGGCAGGACGCGGGCAAGAAGTCGGGGGCAAGATAGAGCAGAACGAGGTACACTGAGGATATTAGCATCAGTGGAGCAAAGGCCAGGCACTGTTCTAAGCACTGGGGTAGGCACAAGGCAACCACATTGACCACAGTTCTTGTCCACCTGCACTACCACGGGTGGGCATGACTGACCGACCGTTGGCTGGACCTGGAGATTTTTCTTTCTCAGTGCTATTCAACTGCAAATTTCCCATTTTCCCTTCTGTTTTCCTCTGCTGTCCGATTTTGGCTTTGAGGACCGATAAGTGAGCAATCCCACTTTCAAAATGTAGCTATTTTTAGAATTTGGCAATGCCCTAAAAACAGCAGAGGTGGAAAAACCAAACCCTAAGGGTCTGGGCTGGTTCTAGGGGCCCGGGGTTCCCAATTCCCCTCAGGAGAAAGACAGAACACTTTTGCCGCACTCCTCCAAGATTTAAGATGCAAATCAAAATGCTTAACGCCTGTGTGCAGCGGGGGCTCCTACCTGACATAATTATAGCCTCGATGATCCAAATGAGGGCAATTTGACCCAGATCCTCCAACAGTGACAGGCTCTCCTATGACTCGGAAGCCGGTGGAATTATACTGAGTCTGCAGAAAGTAACGGAAAATCTATCGGGCAGAGTTCAAAGAAAGAGGGAAAAAATACCTAGAAAAAAATCTTGGATTTTAGCAGAAAGAGCTGAGAATATGCTGTAGGAGCTGTAGTTGCTATCCTGAAGAAAAGATGGCTGGGGGGGGTCCTTTTGCAGAGGAGAAGCGACACGATCTGGTGGAGAAGCGACACAGAGAGGCCTGGGAGTCACAAGGACATGGGTTCTAATCTCCGCTCTGCCATTTGTCTGCTGTGTGACCTGGGGCGAGTCGCTTAACTTTTCTGTGCCTCAGTTCCCTCGTCTTTAAAGGGGGGGATTAAGATTGGGAACCTCATGTGGAACAGGGACTGTCCCCCCCCAGTCTGATTGGCTTGTCTCTACCTCAGTGCCTGGCCTCATAAATAAGCGCTTAACAGATGTCTTTAAAAAAAAAAAAAGGAAATGAGTTTTCCACGGCCCGTCTAGAAATAAAGCCCCCCCGTGAGGGTGGGAGCCAGGAGGCTGAGGAAATCGACTCAATCGCTTCTTGCGGCTGAACTGGTTTTTTAGGAAAGCTGCCCAGGATCGCCAGTTCCAGATCCTGACCGGAAGATGGCCCTCTCGCCACACGAGAATTCCCGGTTGGAGTTGGGAGCGGGATGGGGAGGGAAAAGGGGGATGAATCCAGGTCGGTTTTCACCCAACATTGGATTTGGGCAAGGCCGGCTTGCCTGAACAGGTGGAGCAGCTCCTGCTTACCAGGTTGAGCTCTGGTCCACCAACCGGGAAAAAGAGCCCGAGTCTGGGGGACGGCGGTTTGCGCCGCTTCATCTGTGCTCCGGGCCTCGGCCTTAGCAGGGTGGCGGGGCCGGTGCCCGTGGGCACAGAGCCGCTCTCCCCTGGGGAAGGAAGGCGGGGCACGGGGCGCCGGGATTAGACTTCCCCTCGGAAGGAAGAGGAATAGGGCCGGCCCCGGGTTCGGCTGAGCAAAGGAAACGAACCCCTTGTTCCCTGGAAAATAAACCCCTCCGCCTCGCCGGGGAGTTTCCTTGAGAGCAATACAGCTTATGTGGCAAAATGGAGACCCCTGATTGTGTGGTGGGGGGGGGGGAAGTGGAGTTTGCTGCCAGTTACTATGCCACAGCTAAACTGATACATCTCTCTCGCTCCGTCTCTCTCACACACCCGCACACACTCACACCCACCCGCACAAATGCCGCATACGTGTATAGAGCCGTTCCTTCCGACACCACGGCTCCCGCCGCGGGAAAACCCTCCCCGATTTCCTAACGGCATCGCAGCTAAAACCCAGAGCGGAAAGACGACCCGTCACTGCCACCTCACTGCGGCTTCGGGCTTTGACTGGGGCTCCTGGAGAAGCGGAGGGCGAAGGAACACCCAACCTTCCCGGGGAGAGGAAGGCCCGCCTGGGCCAGAAACGACACCAGCGAGGGGAGGGAAGGCGGCTCTCTAACCGGTGAGGCGGGACGGGGACGACGAGGCCTAGCTGGGTAGGCCTCACTGGGGTTTGGTTATCTTCTCTTGAACTCGGTGCCTGCCGATCACCCAAACCGTGGCAACAGGACACGCGCAGCCAAGTACCCCCTCATCCCCTCGACCCTCTTCCCCTCTAAACCCCCGCACCTCCTAGGCCGCCTCCTCCAAGGGACTCCCGGACTGGGGAGGGGCCGCAGCCGCACCAGGGCGAAGCTCCAGGAGTCCTGACCACAGTCGCTCGCTTACCTTCCCGAAGAAGTGCTGGGTGGACACGGCGAACACCTCGAAGCCTCGGACGGCCCTTCTCAGCTCCCCCTGGACGCGGCTGAGTCGCCGGTACTGCTCCGCACACCTGTCCTGCAGCCGCTGGACGAGCTGCCTCTCGGCTTCCCGCGCCTGCGCGTCCGGCGGGGCGGGAGAGCCGTCTCGCGGGGCCGTGGACCTCGCTTTCGGGTGGCCTGCGGGGAGGAGGAAAGCCATCATCCGGGGCTCCGCCGTGCCCGACCCTCCCAACCGAGCCAAACGCGTGCACCTGACGATGACCTCGTCGGCAGGCCCGAAGTCCCGGGCGGCTCTGTCTGGAGCTTGTGGACGAGCGGCCGGCTTCTAGCCCACCAGCCCGCACCTGCTCTCTCTCCCAGTCCCAGAAGGGTCACCCTCAATATGCCTGTCAGTACGCCTGTCAGTATGCCTGTCTACTCTCTGCCTGGCCCACACCTCCTCAGATGGCCCCCTGAGAAAGCATCGGAGGTCACTGACGGCTGGTAAAAGCTCAGTCGCCACCATAACGTCGGCAGTCCCGCCCTGCCCCGCAGCGGATGTCACAACAAACCCAAGGGGCCCTCCCCAGGGGATAGACCTCCTCTTCCTCCCAGAAACAAGGGTGAACTGCCACAATTCCAAAGCGATGTCCGCCTGAAGGCCTCCTCGTGGCTCTTCCAATCCCATCGGAGATATCTCTCACAAGGGAAAGGACGAGTTTGGCGGCGAGCAAAGGAAGCTGGGAGTGAGCCCCAGGAGGACTGTGGGTCTGGCAGTCCGTTAAAACGCTAGCCTCCATAAACTCCTGATCTCCTTTCGCCTTGGGGAAAGAGGAGCCCGGCCCGTCGCGCTCCGATGGTTATCCGCGACGCTTTCTCCGTCCCGGCATCAAATGTGCCGCCCTACATTATCCCCGTCCTCAGGGGATCCGTGGATTGGGGCCGGGAAAGTACAGCTGAGAAGCTGCTTGAGGTAAAATATAGCCGCGATCCCAAGAGTAATGATGCTCGCGACTTTCTTCCTAAGCCCGTTTTAGTCAACGGTTGATTTTTCTTGCAAAGAGTTATGCTCTTCCAATGAAACTGCCGGGGGAAGCGGTCACTAAAGCCGGGTTGGAGTCTAGTAGACCGGCCTTTCATCCCCTCCAGAGGCCACAAAGCGGAGGCGTCCCGGTCACGCCCCATTAAAGCCGTGCGCGGGCCCGGCTTCGGATCCGTCCGTCGCGCCCCAACTCCCTTCCGCCGCCACGGCGGGAAGTCCGGGCCGCCTTCGATAAATACCTGGCGAGTGGAGCTTGGGGCTCGGTGCGGCGAACCTCTTTGGGGAGGAACCCGCCGTCTTACTGGCTTCGGGATCTTTCTGGGCTTCTTTCTTCAGTCCTGTTGGTTAGAGAACCGAACGAGAGGCCGTCAGAGGACGGCATGAGCTTTCTGGGGGAGAAAAGACGGCAGAGGATTAAACCGACGAGGCAGCGGGGCAGAGGCTGACTGACACCCGAGCGGAAGTTTCGGAGAAACAACCGGGAGGTTGGCCCCGGGACCAGCGGCTGTTCGGTGGCCTGGGCCTCCACCTGCTCGCCTGGAAAGAACAGGAAACGGGGGCGCACTAGTCACGTTCTTTCCGAGGGGCCGCTGACCGCTATCCCAACTCAGTTAAGAGAGACCAGCTCTCCTGAGCACCTGCGAGGCAACCTGGGAGTGGACAACCCCTTCTGGCCACCCGCCGGCCCCACCCATGGCGCCCTTGCAGCTGGCAGAGAGCTGTTACTGGGGCTCCAGGTTGCGGGGGGCTCCAGGAAGCGACCAGTCTCCCTTCACCCCACAGTCCGTGGGGACAGTCCCCCCACACACAGGACAGTCCCACCCTACACAACTGGCCTAATGGATAGAACAAGGGTCTGGGAATCAGAAGGACCTGCGATCTAGTCCTGGCTCCACCACTTGTCTGCTGTGTGACCTTGGGCAAGTCACTTCACAGGGCCTCAATTACCTCACCTGTGAAGTGGGCATTAAGACTGTGAGCCCCACGTAGGACGGACACTGTGTCCAACCCGACTACCTTGTATCTACCCCCAAACTTGGAACGGTGCTTAACGGATCCTATTAAAAATAACCAGGAAGTGTCAAGGGTTGCTTTGGACACGGCTACTGCCCTGGGCATGCCCCCACTCTGCGGCCTTGCTGCCTGCCACCAACTATTTTTGATGGTATTTGTCAAGCACTGTTCTAAGCACTGGGGCGGGCACAAGTCAACAGGTCAGCACATAGAGCTTCTGACGAGGCAACCGGAATGTGACCCCGAAGCGGCGAGAGATAAAGCCAGAGTGCCCTCTCCTGCATTTAAAGGCTCCACTCTTCCTGCATATGGCTTTTATTCCCGGAAGACGCTGGGAAACGGAGGCCCCGGGTTTCTAGGAAATCGAGTTCCTCGGCAGCAGGAGCGCCAGGAGTCGGCTTCCTACTTCTTTGTCCCTGGAGTCAGTTCCACCTCCAGGACCGGAAGCGTCTCGCAACCAGGTTCGGCCGCTACCGAGGGAAGAGGTGATAAGACACGAAAGGAAAAGTCAAACGAAACCTCCCTGAGGAGACTCTTGACACACATTCACACGGCAATCAGATCCGGGGTTTCGCGTCGGTTTTCCTCCCTCAAAGTTGCCGTCATGCTTCACGGAACTTCTGTAAGGTAAATATTCGCCATCTCCGCAGTGCCTTCCAACCCATCTGCCCAGTCCTTTACCAGAAATCTTCCTTCCTGCCCAGGGACCCCTTCTGTTCTCTCTCTACCCACCCTCACAGAACTTTTCCAATCACTACCGTCTCTCATCTCGCCCTAAGTTTCCTAATACCCTTCCATTTCCCCTACCTGTCTATCATTTTAATATCGGCCTCCCTCTATAGGCTGTCCGTCCCTCGTGGGCAAGGATCCCGTCTACCAACTCCACGGTACTGTACTCTCCCAGAGCAGTGCACGTGGTAAGCACTGAATTCATCCCACTGCCTTAGCTGATTGATCTCGCCGCCTGGCCCCCGTATTTTTCTCCCTCTCGCTTGCTTTGGGTTAAACCGAAGCTCCATCTCGATGGCCTGAAAATCCCCTCACAGCCAATTCATTTTCGGGAGATCAGACTTCCCGGATGGCTAAAACTACTGCAACTCCAGTCCAGAACGGCTCAGACATAACCCACGAGTGCCACATATTCAATAATAACGGTCCTTGATAAGTGCTTTCTATGTGCTGTGCTAAGCATTGGAGTATCCCTATTCCACAGGGGGCTCGCAGTCTAAAGGGGAGGGAGAGCAGGTAGGGAATGCCCATTTTATCGATGAGGAAACTGAGGCACAAAGTTAAGAGATTTGTCCAAGGTCGTAAGGTAAGCAAGCGGCGGAGCTGGGATTAGAAGTCGGGTCAGAGGACTCAGTCTCAGACCCGTGCTCCTCCCACTAGGCCGTGCCGCTTTTTGTTCCAGACGTCTGAGCCGACAACCTCGAAGAGCCTCTCTGGGGCTCGTTCTCCTTCCTGGGGGAGAGGGGACCGGCTGACTGACCACCGCAGAGGGCTCAGAGATTTGCGTGGAGGATTAGCCCCGACAGGCGGGGTGAGCGACAGGTGAGATAAGCGGCAGCGGCGGCAGCCACCTTTTGTCGTTGCCTGCTGAGCGGGGGCTGCGAGGACCTTAAACCCGCTCGCTCCAAAGGCTGGACATGAGCTATCTGGCGCTCACAGAGCCCGGTTTAAGGCAATCTGCTCCAGGGCCAGGGCGCTCCTGACCGAAGCGCCAACGCCATCTCAAATTAAAGCCGGCGTCCACCCCGGGCCACCTGATAGGGTCCAGCAACCTGATAGGGTCGGCCGGGAGCGTGTCTGAAAGCAGACACCGGGACGGATTAAAGGGACAGAGGGATGGCGCCTTCTCTTCTTCTCTTTTGCACGAAGTTAAAGATACTGAACGAGAACTCGAGGGAGATTAGTATAGGAGCTTAACCTCAACACGACAGGCTGGAAAATCCCACGGGATACCTAGCTCCCAGGACGAATGAGGGAGGGAGAGGACAGATGGAGAAAATCATTAAGGTGGGACCAGAAGGGACCTACCAACAGCCTAGCGTTGAAGACCCATAAAGCTGCTCCAGAGAACCCCAGAAAGCTCTGGAGCCCAGAGAGGATTGCGCAGTGCTTCACGAGCCCCCCGATCTCTCCAGGTAGGGACAGCCACATAAACCCCCTTGCTTCCCCCGCTCGCCAACTCCCTCTCCTTCCTCCTCCTCCTCGCCCGCTCACCTTCTGACTGGGCCTGGTTCTTGACCCTCCCACCTCTGACGCTAGAACCCAGGTCCTCTGCCTCCCAGGCCCGTGCTGTTTCCGCTAGGCCACGCTGCTCCTTGGCAGCGGGACTCGAAAGGAGAACGGACCACTGTGGCCATAATTATAGTGGTATTTGTCAAGCACTTACCCTGTGCCAAGCACGGTGCTAAGCCACCTGAGGTGCCATGCCCACCCTCCCCCAGCCCGAGTTCGAAACACAATCAATACGTCCAAAGGGGCATCTAGGCCCCCGGCGAGGGGCTCGGTCCCTTGCAGCTGGCCAGGACGGGCCACCCCCGAGGACGAGGCGATCCGAAGCTGAGGAAATGCGGCAAAGGAAGTAGGAGACGGGGCCTTGGCTACAACTTCTGAGGCAATTTCGGCCACAGTCAAAGGCACGGAAAATGGGACGCTCCCGGACCCGCCGGTGTCCCGGCCCAAACCTGGCGAGGAGAGAGCCGGGCCTCGTCTGCCTGCCCACCCTCTACCCACTGCCAGGAAACCTTGGAGAAACACCGGCAAGGAGAGCCAGCACCCCGTGGGTGCCAGGAGATGCTGCCAGTCACCGGCTAAACACTGAGGGGGACAGCGAAGGTTGGAGACGGTGAGGCTTAAAGCCCTATGCTCGCCTTCCAGCTGGCGCGGGAGCCCCCGGCGACATCACCACAGTGTGCAGAACAGCCCCCCTTCTCCAGCGCCGCTACCCGCCACGGTGCGCAGGCTTGCCGAAGCCGAGGCCGCCGGAGGTCCAAATGGAGACCCGACGAGGAGAGGCAGCGGGGCTGGGAGCCAGGACCCCGGAGTTCCAATTCCAACTCGGGCCCCTTCCCGCTCACCTCGGGCCAGTCGCTTCACCTCTCTGGGCCTCCGTGCCCTCATCTGTAAAATGTGGATACACCACCTGCCCTCCCTTCGTCTTAGGCTGTGAGCCCCAGGTGGGATTTTGTCCGATGCGATTACCTTGAGTCTGCCTCAACGCTCAGCGGGGTCCTTGGCTCCCAAGAAGTGCTTGAAAATATTACAATTATTAGGAAAGGCTAGTTGCATGAATACCTGAGGGTACTCAGGTAGTTTTAATTATGCCATAATGGTTCCTTGGTCTTTACTTTTTTCCAAGTGGTGATTCGGTACCGTAGCTGATCGTGCGCTGATAGCAGCCTGTTGCGGGGCGAAGAGGGGCGGGGATAACGTAGAGGACCGAAAGAGGGGGACCACGGGAGGAAGTAATAAGGTAAGATTAATAACGTTGGTATTTGTTAAGCGCCTACTATGTGCCGAGCGCTGTTCTAAGCTCTGGGGTAGATACGAGGTAATCGGGTCATCCCACGTGGGGCTCACAGTCTTCACCCCCATTTTACAGATGAGGTAGCCGTGGCACAGAGAAGTTAAGTGACTCGACCAAGGTCACAGAGCTGACAAGTGACAGAGCCGGGATGAGAACCCACGACCTCTGACTCCCGAGCCCGGGCTCTTTCCACGAAGCCACGCTGCTTCTCGGGGAAGGAGGTGAGAGGAGAGGGAAGGAGGAGGAGGAAGGAGGAGATTTTCTGTCCGTACAACTTCCCGTGGTGACAAATTCCATACATTTACCACCCTCCCCGCCTCTCCTCCGCCGCCCTTTGCCAGCTGGTTTCCAGCCACTCGCTTCCCCTGGAACAAAACCTTTCCTTCCCTTCAGCCTGCTGTGTGGGGTCCGTGGCATTTGAGGGGCGTCGCGAAGTGGCGGGTGGGCTTTCACCCTTCGGAAATGAAAGGAGAGATTGCTTTCTCGCTATCTCTGCCCTCCTCCAAGTTCCCCGGGCGGTGCCTTTCACCGAGATGGAGGGAGGGAGAGATAGAGGGATGAAAGAAGGGAGGGAGGGAGGCCGAGAAGGAGGGAGGAAGGGCTTGACCTGGGTCCATATCGCTCGTGGTGTTGACGGCCGTTCCCTTCGCATATTCCACCCTTCCTGCTAGTAACACATGGGGCGTCAGAGAGATCTGGGACTGTGTCCTCATAATGGGAATTCTTACGTCAACGAGCGACGGTTCTGACTGGTCCCCTGGCCCTTGTCCACATTACAGCGGACGATCGGGCTGAACGCAATCTCTTCCCTCCCTTCCCCGTCGATAAATTACGCAAGCCCCTCTCTGATGGGAAAAGCCTCTCTTTGGCAGCCTCAAAACCTTACGCTTAAACGACCAAAGGTACGAACCGAGCCCAGGCCGAGCGCGGGAGTAGGCTCTCGGAAGAGGGCCCTAGAAGTTGGAGATGCGATCCTGGGCCCGGAGGAGCCGACCAGCTTCTCTGTGCAGAGCGCTTTGCTGAGTGCGAGGAAAACGACCCCTTCTCCCCACCCACCCCCTCCCCTGCGGCACGAAGACGACAGGTGGCTCAGGGGCCCGAGGTAGACTGACAACACCTCTCCCTGGACGGCCCCTCTGGGCAGGGGGTCTTACCAGCGGGGATGACGGTGGTTTTGGGAGCCGGGAGCAGGCTTCTCCGGGGGGCCGGCGGGTTGCAGGGTCCGGGCGGTGGCGGCCGGCCGACTCCCTTGGCCACGTCTCTCGGGGGCCCGGTTGTCCGGGGGGTGGGCTGCTCCTCGTTTCCAAAGGCCGCCCCTGAAAGAAGCCAACCTCTCATCAGCCACGGAGCGAAGACGGGGGAGAAGGGAAGACGGAGATGCACACTCCCTTCTCTGCGCCCACCTGGGGCCGCCGGCCGCTGACACCTCACCACTCGCCCCGTGAGGCTCTGGCCTGAATGTCTCTCGCCCTCTCTCCCTCCCTCTCCAACCTGTAGTATTTACTGAGTGCCCATTGTGAGTAGAGCACTATTAAGCGCTTGGTACAGTGCTCTGCACATAATAAGCACTCAAAAAATACCACTGAATGTTACCAAGTGCTCACTGGGAGCAGAGCACTGTACTGAGCGGCCACAGGGAGCAGAGAAGGCCTTGGGGGTCTCTCTAGCAGACACGATCCCCCCAAGATTATTCGACTGATGGATTGACTGAGTCCCCAGAACAAACGGCATCGGTTCCTTCTCCCTTGTTGAAAGCCGTCTCGGACCCGGGCGGGATTCTGTTTGGTTTCTTACAGAAGAGCATCTGCTTAGAGTCCGGCAGGGTGCCTGTTCTCTTATGAGAACCAGCATAGCCTAGTGGACGGAACACGGGCCTGAAAGGCCGAAGGTTATGGGTTCTAATCCCGGCTCCACCACCTGTCTGCTGTGACTTTGGGCAAGTCACTTCACTGGGCCTCAGTTCCCTCATCTTTAAAGGGGCGATTAAGACTGTGAGCCCTATGTGGGACAGGGACGGTGTCCAACCAGACTTTGTTACCCTATTTATTTTGTTAATGAGATGTACATCACCTTGATTCTATTTATTGCTATTGTTTTAATGAGACGTTCGTCCCCTTGATTCTATTTATTGCTACTGTTTTTGTCCGTCTGTCTCCCCCGATTAGACTGTAAGCCCGTCAATGGGCAGGGACTGTCTCTATCTGTTGCCGATTTGTACATTCCGAGCGCTTAGTACAGTGCCCTGAACATAGTAAGTGCTCAGTAAATACTACTGAATGAATGAATGAATCTTATATCTACCCTGGTGCTTAGAACAGTGCCTGGTACTTAGTAAACCATTAGCAAATACCATATTCATTATTATTATTATTCTGTCTGCAGGGGTGGGGACATCAGGCCCAGGTCTTCCCTGAAGCAGGCAAACCCGGTTTCCCCACAGTTTTCCAACCCAGGGACTGTGTCCAACCCTATTTGCTTGTAACCACCCCAGTACTTAGTAACAATAATAATAATAATGATAATGTTGGTATTTGTTAAGCGCTTACTATGTGCAGACCACTGTTCTAAGCGCTGGGGGAGATACAGGGTAATCAGGTCATCCCATGTGAGGCTCACAGTTAATCCCCATTTTACAGATGAGGTAACTGAGGCACAGAGAAGTTAAGTGACTTGCCCACAGTCACAAAGCTGACAAGTGGCAGAGCCGGGAGTCGAACTCATGACCTCGGACTCCGAAGCCCAGGCTCTTTCCACTGATCCACACTGCTTCCCTGCAGTACAGTACCTGGCACATAATAAGCACTTAACAAATACCATAATCACTATTATTTATTACTTCCGCCAACGCATTTGACCTATGCAGAGAAAATTCGTGAGCACTCAGACGAAGCATTTCCTTGGACGCTGAACTTGGTGGGCTAAGAGCCCCCCGTCTGTTTCTCCGCAGACCGACTGGGCCGGGACCAATGTTCCGGGAGAGGCCTGGGACATCTTCCGCATCTGGATTCCTTGGGCTCTCTCCCAGTCACACTCCCAGTTTGTGTATCTGTTAATAATAATGTCGGTATTTGTTAAGCGCTTACTATGTGCCGAGCACTGTTCTAAGCGCTGGGGGAGATACAGGGTCATCAGGTTGTCCCACGGGAGGCTCACAGTCTTAATCTCCATTTTACAGATGAGGGAACCGAGGCCCAGAGAAGTTAAGAGACTTGCTCACAGTCACACAGCTGACAAGTGGCAAAGCCGAGATTCGAACCCATGACCTCTGACTGCCAAGCCCGTGCTCTTTCCACTGAGCCACGCTGCTTCTCTGTTAAGCACCGACTCTGTGTCAGGCACTGTTCTAAGCGCTGGGGTAGATACGAGGTAGTCAGGCTGGGCACAGTCCATGTTCCACGTGGGGCTCACAGTCTTCATCCCCATTTCACGGCTGAGATAACTGAGGCCCAGAGAGGTAAAATGACTTGCCCACAAATGGAGGAGCCAGGATTAGAACCCAGATCCTTCTGACTCCCGGGCCCGTGCTCTGTCCACTAGGCCACACTGCTCTCCCCCGACCACGCTCCTGGTTCCGGGGACTCCGCAGATGTAGTTTGCCCGGTTGTTAGCGAGCTCTCTGTCGGCACTGACGGTGAACCCCGGCCCTACGCGGGCCTGCAAGAATACCGTCATGCTGCCAGAAAATCACACCGACCCTCCCAAGCCCTCAGACGGCCCCTGTGCTTGGGACCCCGGTTCCACCTCCCTGTGGGGGACCCCATTCACTCCCACGGTGACCCCCATCCTACCCTCAGGCAACCCCCTCGCTTGGGACCCCAGATTAAGGTTCCTTAAGAAGGAAATCACTTCTCATTTACAGGGAAACACGGTTCAAATACTTTTTTTTTCTTTTACCCAATCCTCCGGTGGCCGACGTTGGTTCTCCTCGCTAAAATTTATTATCGTACGGGGAAGAGTTCAATTTAGAGATCTGGCAGCCAGCCACGCTGGCCAGCAATTCCTCTGTTAGATGGATGAGGTGTCAGGGGAAGTTATGTAATCTCTTCTGAGAGAGATCTTCGTTCTTCGGCCCTGTCCCCTCCCCACTCTCCCCTCCACCCTCCCCACTAAAAACATCTGTTCTTCCCCATTAGCAGGAGGGTCAGCTGGCAGCAGGAGTCCCTGGATGCTGAAGCCAACAATTATCTCCTGCTCCTGGAGATCCTAAGCCGGTCTCTTCACTCCTAGAGACCCTCACCCTGACCCTGACCCCTCGCTCCCAGATACCCTAACCCTGACCCCTCATTTCCAGAGTCCCTAACCTTGACCCCTTATTCCCAGAGATCCTACCCCTGACCCCTCATTCCCAGACAACCTAACCCAAACCCTGATCCCTCACTCCCAGAGACCCAAACCTAAGCCCCCGAGTGCTCTCTTCCACCGAGGCACAGCTGGACCTTGCAATCCTCAGAAATCGGGGGCCCTCACTCGCATAGACTGGTTGTGGGGAACCGCCATTTGGCAGCAATTTTTCCTCAAGAAACAGAATTTATGATTCTCCCCTTGAAAATCTCGAGCCAAACCATAGCTCTCCCCATCTTCAAAACCCTCCTGAAACCCCTCCTTCCTCCAGGATGCCTTCCGCGATTCGCTTTTCTCCTCCTGACTCCCGTCTCAGCGCACAGGCACTCACCACGCCACACAGCCCCGCTGTACGTACCTTGATTTGCACTCTCTACCCTTTAGGCACCAATTTATTCCCCTATATATTTTCCCATTCTATTTTTCCTCTTACTGTCAATTATTCTGAGTCTTGCTGGAAAGCTGCTTGAGGGCAGGGACCGTGTCTATCGTTGCCTGTTGAGCATTTGGTCCACGGTCCTGCCCCCAGAGGGTGTTCAGTTCGACAGACTGACGGTGGGGAAGGAAGAATGAACAAGGGAGCCGGCTGAAACCCCTCCGGGCGATACCATCCCCACGGCGGCGCAGACGTGTGGCTGCTTTTAGAGCTCTGGCCGTCAGTCGGGGCACCGGGGGCTGAAGGAAGATTCGGTGTGACATCCAACGATTTGGTAGAGCAAGATAAAAGGGAAAGGAACGGAATCCAAAGACACAGCTATAAAAATTTTGCCACCCCGCTGTTGGGGAAAGATGAAGCGAAACAGAACTCGTAAGAGAACCTGGAGGGCGGAGAAAGGAAACTCGAGCAGTAGTATTTACCCGCGTGGCTCGGTGACCTGACTCCAGGATCCGTCCCCGGCTGGGACGACACCAAACCAGAACAGTTTGCGCCCAGAAGGGCCTGGTCGGGCTCTAGCAGACCTGGGGGCAGGGGCTGGGGGCTACCGGAGCTCGGCCGCCTCGGAGGCCCCTCCGAGCCGGGAGAAGGCTCCGGCCAAGCCCTGCAATGCGTCTCTGAGCGCCGACTACCCTAGGGTCAAGGGTTTCCTATACGAATCGCTGTAATTATTAATGGGGGGGATCAGAAAGCTGATTCTAGTTGGGGGAAGGAAATGGGTCAAATCTTCCCACGGTGGAAATTGTTCATCAATATTTACACTCTTCTGAGATCCTCACAGCTCGGAACGACATAGCATAGTCTTGTAATATGCCTTAGGTTCTAAAAAAGTGTGGCGCTCCAATATTTATACAACATTTATAACGCACCAGCGCTATCCCTCCCATGCCAAGAAACTACGTGCAATTAATTTCACCTTGAAACAGGAGGCTTCACCTCAAACCTTAACATGCCCAAAACAGAACTCCGCCTTTTCCCACCCATATCCCATCCTCCTGCACACTTTCCCCTCATGCAGACAAGACCAGCATCCTGCCTGTCTCAGGAGCCCATAAACTTGACGTGATCCTCCGCTCATCTCTCTCGTTCAACCGTCGTGTTCAATCTGTCCCCAGATCATTTCGGTTCTACCTCCTCAACATCTCTAGAATCCGCCCCCTCCTCTCCTACCCAAACTGTTACTATGCGGAGCCAGGCACTTTTCATAGTCCACCTTAATTACTGCATCAGCCTCCTCTCTGACCTCCCTGCTGCCCACTCGCCCGCCTCCAGTTCGTATTTCAACACTATAAGCTGCTTGTGGGGCGGGATTATGTCTACCGACTCGATTGTACTCTATTCTCCTAGGTGCTTAGTACAGTGCTCTGCACACTGAAGCACTCAATAAACACAAAGGATTGACTGATACAGTGCTCTTCATAAGTGCCCGAAAAATACCACTGATTGACTGGATACATCACTCTGCTGCCTGGGTCATTTTTCTATAAAAAGGTTCAGTCCACTAAGGTAAGAAAACTGTGTCAAGAAATCATTTTCAGGCAGTATAATAACATTATTTAAAATGTTCGTATTTAAAACTCAGTGAAGAAATGCCAAACCTGTGATTTTGAATGACAATCATCTCTCACATCTGGGACCAAATACATGCACAGTTTCAAAAATGACATTTTAGCCAACGAAAATATGGAGGGTATTTTGTGAGTGCTTACTAAGGAGCCAAGCACTATGCCAAGCGTGGGGAAGATGCAGGTAGTCAGTTGGGACAGAGTTGATAATACCTAGTAAAATAGTCCATTTTTTAATATTCTCCTTTCCTCTCTGAGAAACAACATCCTGAATCCAAAAGTTCAAACCGAAGTAAAACGCTAATAGCCGTTCATCTTAATCTAGTCACATTTTAAAGGGAAGTGTTGGGTGTCAAACAGATTACAACTTGGAAATGGTAAAATTGAAGAGTGAAGTTGATGATACCCGATTTCCAGCTCTTGTCTACACCCACCCTCCGGGTTGTACTCTCCGCCCCTCCCAGAATGTGTCTCATCCTCGGCTCTCCTCCCTGGAACTCCCTCCCCATTCAAATCTGCCAGAACGCTAAATTTTCCAGCTTCAAATCCCACCTCCTCTGGAATGCTTTCCCCAGTTAACGGTTTTCTTTCCCTGTTTTTTTTCCCCCAAATGCCGAGTCATTTCCGATTCGTAGGGACTTTATGGACCTAATTCGTCCGGAATCTTTCCAGGTTCCTTCCAAATATCAGCTGGGCACTCTTGGACTCACAACCCCTTAGAACACTACTGGACCTTCTGAGAAGTCATCCTCTAAATTATTCACCTATCCAGATTTCCATTCTCATCTCCCTGCTTTTTCTAACTTAATCTGGGCTCACCATCCACATTACTTTACTCCTCCAAGGGCTTAGCGCAGGGCTCTGCACCCAACAGACGCTCAATCAATGCCCGTGACGGATTCATCGTTACGTTCCACTGCATCTCGTTATTGCTTTGAGTTCCCCAGACTTCCTGGGGCATCAGTGATGCCTACGGCTTCACCTTTCACCACTGTTTTCTCATCTGTGGAATGAGGTCGATCCTGCCAATCCACCTCTCGGTGCCCTGTGGAGGTAACTTCACGACTGGAAAGCATTTGAGCATTCAGAAGGCGGAGAGCCCTTATTATTTCCATCCATGGGAATGGAACCCTCCTGTGGATTAAAAATCGGTTCGGAGACGGAGAATTCAAATGGCCAATTTTGACTGAGGCTAATGGGATAGCTCCGGAATTCGAACTGAACATGTTAAATAATTAGTTGTAGGGGACAGGAGGCAGCACAGTGAAGAAGCTGACATCAAGAAATATGTAGGCTAGAAAAACTACAGAGAATTGCCCAGAGCTCCAGAGGGACCTAATCTTTCTTTTTTTTTTCTTTTACTGGTATTTAATAACGACTTCCTATATGCCAGGCACTGTTCTAAGCACTGGTGCCGATGGACACAGTCCACGTCTCACAAAGGGACCACAGTCTTAATTCCCATTTTACCGCTGAGGTAACTGAGGCACAGAGGAGTTAAGCGACTTGCCCAAGGTCACACAGCAGACAGGTAACGGAGCCAGAATTAGAACCCAGGTCCCTCCGACTCCCAGGCCCGTGCTCTATCTACTGGGCCGTGCTACTTTTCTAATAGACTGGTAGGATCCAGAAGTAGCCCAGCAGATCAATTTTAGCAAAGATCAGAGTCGGGAATAGTACAAAAAATAATTTTAGTGGCCACACACGCTGGTAAGTTGAAGGTAAAGAGGGAGAAGAAAGTGAAGAGTCTGAGGAGTTAATGTATGTGAAGCTCTGACTGGCTTTTATCATAAATTAAGAAGTAGCCAAGTCTTCATATGTCACCGAGGACTCTAATCTGCTCCGATGGACACGCTTCAAAAACCTACGTTAAGCCACAAAGCACACAGCTGGAAAGGGGGTTAAAGCCCAGAGAAAAACCACGTAAGGCAATCTGAATGTTGGTCGGTGAGGATTCTTAGCCTACTGCATACTGTGTGGGCATTCAGGCGCATCTAGTTCACCGTGGTTTATATTTTATAGTATGGCCTCATTCCTCCACCATGCCAGCCATTTACTCAGCCAACATCTACACACAGTAAGTGCTCAGCCAATACATAACTAAAAATACCAGAGTGAACATTTAAAATGACAATTGTGGGGGATGACTATATCACAACATACTGTTTGTGCGATCAGGATGAGGGAGGTAGAACAACCGAGGGCCTCGACGATTAATCGAACAATCCCTGGTACTTATTGAGCACCTGCTGCACGGAAAGCACTGTACTAAACACCTGGGAGAGTACACGGGAAGCAAAACACAAGTTCCCCATCCTCAAGGAGTTTACAGTCTTTCAGAGAGTAAACCTTCCACATCTCAAGGTTGCTTCCGGGGTAGGGAAAGGGCGATGGACAGCCATCTGACATGTAACAGTGTAGCGTCTCCAGTGAGCAGAACGTGCACACAGCGCTGTTTAGTCTCCAGTATACAGTCTCCCGCAGCACGGGGTCCGGTCCCCAGCATACAGGACAGCACACAACCTCCATCTCCCCTGGAGACCCCTTGGTCTCCATGAGCCCTCAGAAGATGAATTCAGTAAAACCCCTGAGCACACGATTCCGGACGAACCCTTCTTCAAAGTGAATTTTCCATCTCAACCTAGGACACCCACATGCCGTATCCCAACCCTGCTTCCACGCTGTCTCCATTCCAGCTCACTTTTGGGGCCTCTGAAGTGAGCCCGCCCGGGCCACCCCGATGTGCTGGCCTGTAGTCCCGGCTCCCAAATCAGATCCCACACCACTTAGTTCCGAGGCCTTAGCGTTTCCCTCGCGGGTCCTCGTGAGTGTAAGCACCAGGTCTGGGTCACAAGATCCGGGAGGGAGGCCGAAGCCATGGCAGAGGGAGGCCAGATCCTGAAAATAAAGACCCTGGACATTAAGGCCGGCCACAGAGGGGCCCAGTGCCGTAAAAAAAAAAAAAAGCATCATCAGAATAAGGAATGTGCGGTTGAGAACAGGTGTGGCCAAGTGTTGAGGAAAACGTTGGGAATTTAGGAAGCGAAGGCGTCGGGAGAAAAGAAGAGATGGAGGGTTGGGCTATTTTCACGAGGCCGATGGATCGCTGGCGGTTTCTCGCTCCCCGGGGGGGTGGGTTCAAATGGGAAGTAGAGAGGTGACGGAGCTCAGGGGAGGAGGCTCGCGACTCTGTGCGGAAACAGGCTGCTCTTGGCAGTGCCAGCCATCATAGTAGAAGCAAGTGGCCCCTCTCTCCTCCCCTCATGACAGGGGCCCCTCCTTCTCTCATCATTCCTTTCCCGCCGCCGCTCGCCGGGAAAGCGGGGAGGCACCCTGGCACCCAGACGGCCGCATTCCGAGCAGCCGAGGTTCCCAGACAACAGACAGCACACGGCGCTGGGCAGAAGCTGAGGGAACTTTTAGCAGGTCTGTGCTCCCCTGCTGCCACCTTGGGCAGGAAGCCCGAGAGGAGGGGGTTTTTCCACTGTCCGGGGAAGCTTTATGGGATCTGGGTTGCCAAAAATCCCTAGAGATTAATGCAGGAAATCGGAAGAGCCCGTTTGAAGTTGGGAGTCATAAATGAGACCTATTCTTCATAGCGTCCAAGTGAAAAATCAAGGGTTTCTGCTGAATTCCAGCCCAGCCTAGGGCACGGGGAAACAGTCTTAATCCATCAGCCCCTCGGAGAAGATGGGGACACCTTCGCCCACGGGCTTCTGTGTTCCCCAAGACTCCACGTATCAGCCAATAGTATTTATGGAGCACCTAAATGGAGCGGAGGCATTTCAGGTCTCCCTCTGCCATGGCTCTGTAGGTGCTTGGAGAGCCCCGAAAATAAAGACCCGGGACATCGAGACTGCCCATGAAGGCGGCCCAGTGCCATTAAAAACAGCATCGTCAGAATAAGGAATGGACTATGCGGTCGGGAACACAGGAGTGACCAAGTGCTGAGGAAAACGGGAACTGAGGAAGTGAATGTAACAGAGAGAGAAACAAACATGCGGTATTTTTGTCTGATTTTCAAGGGAGGAGCCTCTGGGCTGGGGTGACTTAGTACAGTCAGGACGGTTTGGATCTAGCAGCCTGGCTCATAGCAAGCGCTCAACAAATGCCACGACTCCCGCTGTAAGCTCCTGGAGGGCGGGCAACATGTCTACCAACTCTTATATTGTACTCTCCCAAGTGCTCAGTACAGTGCCCTGCACACAGTAAGCGCCCGATCAATACGACCGACGAATGGACTGCTGTGAGGAACACTGCTTCTTCCACCATTTCCTCTCCCCATCTACCCACTGGCTGAAAACTAGGAGGCCAGCTGGCCATCACTGTATGCACGTAAGAGAGCCTCAGCTCCGGTGGTCACAGCAATCAGTCAGAGCTATTTATTGAGCGCTTACTATACGCAGGGCACTGAACTAAAGGCTTGGAGGAGTACAGTACAATACACCAGGATTAGCGGTCACGTCCCCCGCTGTTTACGAGCTTCCAGGCAGAAGCTTCCTTGATCAGGAGTGAGGCAGAGCAGGGGCGCCAGAGAATCCGCTTCAAGACTCCGCTTGGGAGTCAGAGGTCATGAGTTCTAGTCCCGGCTCTGCCACTTGCCAGCTGTGTGACTTGGGGCAAGTCACTTCACTTCTCTGTGCCTCAGTCACCTCATCTGTAAAATGGGGTGTAGGACCGTGAGCCCTACGTGGGACAATCTGATTACCTTGTGTCTACCCCGGCGCTTAGAACAGCGCTTGGCACATAGTAAGCACTTAACATTATTATTATTATTATTGAAACCCAGTTTCCCTGAGTGGGCAGGCCCTGCCCGATCCGGGCATCCGATGGCGAGGAACTCACCTTTTTCCATCTCAACCCTGGACACTAACCTAGCCTTCAGAGCTATTTAAAATCGCTTAATCCATTCTAGGATGTCTTAAATAACGTGCTAAACGCTGGGTTAGATTCAAGAGGATCAGGTCAGGCACAGCCTTGGCCCCACAGAAGGGTTCACAGTCTAAAAGGGATGGGGAGCGGGGGATCTTAGCCCCATTTTACAGATGCGGAAACTGAGCCCCAGAACGGTCAGTGAGTTGCCCAGGGCCCCTCAGCAGGTCAGCAACAGAGCCTGGAATAGAACCTAGGCCTCCTGCCTCCAGTCTCCACAGCCATTTCAGCTCCCTTCTCCATAGTAGCATGAAAGGAACTTCGCCTCCTCTCGAAGGATTTTTAGAAAAATCAAAACATGCCAATTATAACATACTGTATAAAAAATGCTACCAGACCTATTAACACCGAGGCTTTCAAATGGGTCAGAGCATCTCTGGGGGAACTTCAAAGCGCTGTAGGGGCTTGGCTACTATGACGACGGGAACTCTGGGACTCCAGGAAGCTCAAAAAGGAAGCAACAGCAGTGGGGGTTGGGTGGGGGGCAAGACAGGGTTTCGCTTATGCCCAGAGACAGCTCCCTTTTATGAATTTTAATGCCCGTCTTCCCCACTAGACTGTAAGCTCCTTGGGAGCAGGGATCGTGTCAACTAACTTGAGGGTACCGACCTCTCCCAAGCACTTCGTATAGTGCTCTGCACACAGTACGTGCTCAATAAATGCCATTTATTGAGAGCATCAATTTGATTCCTCCGGGTACTAGCTCTCCCTGCCGGGAAGGGCAGGGAGAAAGGGGGTGTCAAGATCTTTGCGCATCACTGAGGCCCAAAGAGGCTTGTGTGTCTTGCCCAAAATACCAGAGCGGAGCCAGTGTATGGCAGAGCTAGCTTTCAATCCCATGTTTTTTTCCACTAAGCCACAATGCCTCACCCGGCAAAGACAAATAGCAAAGGCTACTGATTAACAAATCATTGCAAAATACATTTCAAACTGAAATTCTGAAGATGACGGGGCCCAGTGGAGAGAGAACGGGACTCGGTGTCAGGACTCTAGGGCTCCAGTCCCAGCTCTGCCACTGGCCTGCTACGTGGCCTTGGGCAAGTCGTTTAAGCCCTCTGCACCTCAGTATTCTCGTCTGTAAAATGGGAAGAAGATCGCTGCTCTCCCTTAGCTTGCGAGCCCATGGGGATCGGGGACTGCATTCGATCCGATCAGCCTCACCAAAGTGACCTGGGACAGAGTAAATGATTTATAAATATCATGAAGCTGATAACGATGAACTGAAGGCAAAGGAAAAAAATGGATGGCAACCATCAGAGGCTAAAGATGAAGTTCATTGTTGACGATCGTTGAATCCCGGCTCTGCCACTTGTCAGCTGTGTGACTGTGGGCGAGTCACTTAACTTCTCTGTGCCTCAGTTCCCTCATCTGTAAAATGGGGATTAAGACTGTGAGCCTCACGAGGGGCAACCTGATTCCCCTCTATCTCCCCCAGCGCTTAGAACCGTGCTCTGCACATAGTAAGCGCTTAACAAATACCAACAACAACAAAAGGTGCTTCTCCACAATTTGAGATCTTTAAAAGTAGTCAACATCCTGGTCTGACAACTGCTGAAATAACAGAGCCACACTGCCAGGGCTGAAAGAGCTGTGGAAAGTGGAAAATTCTTAGTGAAAGATGGAAGAGGATAGAGGGGAGGGGAGAGGTGGGGGGAGGGGAGAAACAGGATTAAAATGGTGGGGGAGAGAAAGAGAGAAAGGCAATCACCCAGCCTATTGCAGAAGGAATGTTTATCGACTGCTTCAAGCCAAATGATCTTGCTTGGGGGCCAGTGAGGAAAGGGGAGTAAGTGACGGAATAGAAAGTGTTCCTTCGGGCAGCAGTAATGGTATTTGGTCGAGCGCCTGCCCTGAGCCGGGCTGCTAGATCCAAACCGGACTGACCGAACCTTCCTGAAACATTCGGCAGCCTTCGAGCTGACCGCCTGCCTCCCGCCACCCATCCCGCCGCCCTAGAGGGGAAGGAGCCGTGAGCAACCTGGGGCCTAGATCGCTCACCGCGCTTCACCGGGAGATGCCCACCCCTAACAAGGGGCGGCGGAGGCCCATCTGGGCACCCGGGGACATCGCGGAGGCCGAGAATGGTCGCCTTCGCTCAGGAGGCGGGCGGAGCCGAGCCCCAACACCGATCTAGTCCTGCGCATTCCCACATTCCCTTTCGCCTCCCAAAATGTGCGGCGTGTGTGTGGTGGGGCTAGTCCTGAGAGCAAGAGACAATGAGCCGGAGTCCACCTTCCGGGAGCTCCCCCGACTCCTCGCCTGCACTGCCCGCTGTCGTCTGTGAGAATGAGAATCCTGATCTCTGGGACCCCTGATGGATGTCGTCCGGGGGGACTTCAGGGCGAGGGGAAAATTCATGATAGATTTGCCTGGGTTGACAGCAGTCATCTGTTGCTTGGCAACCTTAAATGTTCTCGGATGACTTACAGGCTCCTCAAGCATTTGCACATTTTAACTGGAATGACATAAGTAGACGACACACACACTTTTTTATTTCCCTCTCAAATCTAGTCCCCCCTCCAGAAAATAATAAAAAAAAAAGTTCTGGTGCATTTCTCTCATGTACCTGAGGGGTTCAAACTGCCATTTGAAGGTGATTTAAAGACAAGGGGATGATTATCGAACCCTCAGAAAATGTGGCTAGAGAAATTCAACTACCGTTGTCCGATCAAAGAGAGGGAGGAAACAAATGCGGGTTAAATGGCTTTGGCAGCTGTAACGGGGCACGAGATCCCCGTGCAGAGAAGCTGGTCTGCTGGGTGGGAAGCCGGAGAAGGACGGAGAAGTAACCAGCGACGGCGAGGACCCCTACAACTGCTGGGAGTGGGGCCCGAAAGCTCGAGAGGGGTTAAATACCTATGGCCGTGGAAGGATGGGGGTCTGGAGGGAAGAATTGGGGATATCATGAGGAGCATCCCTAACCCCATGGATTGGTGGGGGGGATGACAGCAAGCGTCCTGGCTGGAGGCCGAATCCTGGGCCGGGCGGCCGTACTTTGACCCGCTAAGGACGTTCTCCTCTGAGTTTTTCCTCTGAACTTCCTAAAGGTCACGGTCTGGAGGCCTTTCCACACATCCCCACCCATCAGTGAGCTCTTTGGGCTAGTGACCCCGGCCTCCATGAAGCCCCTCCAGGAAACTCTCCCAGAAACTCAAATATCATCCTCAATACTAGGATTTGATTTTATTGAACACCACCCGTGTACTCAGGCTCCCGGAGAGAGCGCAGACCTTTTTGGTATCTATTAAGGCAGTTTTTACGCCTTAATAGAAGCAGCGTGGCCCAGTGGATACAGCACAGGCCTGGGAATCAGAAGGACCTGGGTTCTAATCCCGGCTCCGCCACTTGTCTGCTGTGTGACCTAGGGCAAGTCACTTCACTTCTCTGTGCCTCAGTTACCTCATCTGTAAATTGGGGATTAAAGCTGTGATCCCAAAGTGGCACAGGGACTGTGCCCCAACCTGATTAACATGCATCTACCTTAGCACTTAGTACAGTGCCTGGCACACAGTAAGCGCTTAACAAAAACCATTAAAAAAAAGGCACTGGTTGAGGAGGCAGAGATTAATAGTGATAAACTAAAGTTAAAAAAGGAAAACCCAGACTTGATCACATCTCTAGGCATTCTGATTCTCTGATTTACTGATTCTCTCAGGCCAGATTCTTTTATTCTGGGGCCTTTATTTCTAACTTCTTCAGAACTTTATTTCTACCTAGGTAGGGGCACCAACAGGTAACAGTCGCACTAAGTCTTTCTACAAGCCGCAACTCTCTCCCACTGAGTTCAAAAGGAGTGGGGAGAAAAAGGTGAGAGCTTGGAGAATTCAACGAACTCCGTCAGACTGTACTCTCTCAAACACTTAGTACAGTGCTCTGCACACAGTAAAGTGCTCAAAAAATACCACTGATTGACTGAGAGGAAAGGACAAGTTTTTTCAAATGCCATAATATCTAGGGAAATGGAAATTTAATAACTTGTTCCCTCTCAAACTCTCCTTCCTCCCTTCCCCTAATTATCCCCATTCCTTCAAAAAGAATGGAGAATGTAAGATGTTTTGTTCAAGTGAATGCTGAATGTGTAATGATCGCTTCATTTTCTCCGCCTTGAAGCCTTTGCGGCAAAATGAGGAAAATGTCGACACTGGGGATTCGGAAAAAATGAAGCAAAATAAACTGTGTGTGAAAGTGTTTGAAAGAGTGGGAGGGGAATGAATGATTTTCAAAGAGCAGAAGAGAGCATGAGGGTATAATAACAAGGATAATAATAATAATTGTGGTATTTATTAAGTGCTTATTACGTGCCAGGCACTGTACTAAGCACTGGGGAAGATTCAAGGTAATCGGTTGGACACAGTCCCCGTCCCACACAGGGCTCAGAGTCTTAATTTCTACTTTCCAGATGAGGTAACTCAGGCCCAGAGACGTGAAGCGACTTGCCCGAGGTCACAGAGCAGACATGTGGCAGAGGCAGGATTAGAACCCAGGTCCTTTTGATTCCCAAGCCTGTGCTCTTTCCACTAGGCCATGCTATTTCAATCGGCAGCCACCACCGTCCAACCAAGTTCAAGATATTTTAGAACGGGTGGATCCACGCTAGAGAAATCCCCAAGGATAGTGATTAGAAAAATGGCCTTTCCCTCTTTCTCATCTTTTATGGTTGTATTCTTAAAATGAATGTATTTTAAGAATAAAGAAAGTGTCCAGGGAGGCGCTGAAACCAGTCCCTCAGACGTGGCCTGAGTTCGGCAGGGTTTCAGAAGGACCTGGGTTCTAATCCCGACTCCTCTACTTATCCGCCGTGTGACCTCGGGCAAGTCATTTCGCTTCTCTGTGCCTCAGTTACCTCATCAGAAAATGGGGATTAAGTCTGTGAGCCCCATGCATGGACTGTGTTCAACCTGATTAGCCTGTACCTCTCCGGGCGCTTAGTACAGTGCCTGGCACAGAGTAAGCACCTAACGACTGCAATTAAAAAAAACCTCCACGCAGAGCCACACTACTTTACTTCCTCAGGACTACGGCAGAAGGGAGGGTCATCTCAGGCCCTGCCCACGAAATATCTGTTTCTCTGCTGGGTCCCAACTATCAATACTCACAAGAGTCTTCCTTCAGTGAAACAGGAGAGGCAGAAAAAAAAGAGAGAGATGGAGAGAAAGTAGGAGAGAGAACCAGAGATAGAGGGAGAGGGAGAGACAGACAGAAAGCCCCTACAAGCTGTCGGGGTGAATTTCTTTCCGAAGGCCGCGTGGACCGGGAAAGCCCCTCGGAGATTTCTTCCTCAGAGAAGGAATGAATCGATGAAAGAATGAATAATAAAGGAAGCACTCTTCACTTGACTGAAGCCCTGATTTTATCATCAGATCCAGGATTGCGGTGGGTTCAAAAGGGCAGAAACGTTCCCATGAGTCTGGGTCACGGGCACAGCTGGACCGTTGTGAGACCCTGGGCGAGTTTCTTTACCTGTCTGGCCTCAGTTTCCCTCTTTTGTAAACTGGAGATAAGATGCCCTCTCTCCCTCCCTCTTGGACTCTGGGCCCCATGAGGGGCTGGGGCTGTGCCCGATCTGATTATCCTGTCTACCCCAGTGCCTGGCACAGTGCTTGGTACATAGTTAACATTGAATAAAGCGTTCCGCCCAGATATGATCCGGGCCTACAGGCCTTCCCCTTCCAGAAGCCCCCATCCCGGCTTCTCAAGTTGTCAAAGGTATCTAGAGTACTTCAACGGTGGGGAGGAGGGGATGACACGGAGGGAGAGGAAGGGTTTGGGGCTCGTCCACTGCTCACTGGGTGCCAGCCCGCTCAAGCTCACCTCACCGCCCGACATCCAGGGGTACGGAAGTTTAGCAGCTGAAACGCCCTTGGGCTCAGAGCGGATGCTGGCTCATGGAAGCCAGGCCGGGAATTCGGAGAATGGCTCTTGTGGCTGAATTCCGACGACGCCGAGCAAGGAAGGTCCTTACTAAGTCAGCCCAGGGGTCCAGCTCAGGGCTCGCTCTCCGGGTCGGGCCGTCTCGCACCCCCGGCCTTTCCCTTGGATCCACCTCTCCCATCACAGACCATTCCTTGACCCCACTGGGATCCGCACAAATTTCCCGAAGTCTCGGATTGCCGGGGCTCGCTACCCACTGAGGGGGGGGCCGTTTTCTTTGGCTGATCTGTTGGACCCTGCCGCCTTCAAGCATCAGAAACTGGCTCCGAGTTCACAGTTCATGCATTGACCCAACCCTTACTAGACTGCAAGCTGGTTGTGGATAGGGCACACGGGGCCTAGCGGATAAAGCACAGGATGCATTTTTCCCCTCTTAGCCCTTCGTGTCTGAGCGACGAGGGGTTGGAGGGGGGTGGTCGGGGCAGATGCACACCTGCACAAGAGATTCTCTCTCAGTGTCGCTCACACTCACAATCACAGCCTCCCCATCAGCGGCCCCGTCCTCGAACCGACACACGAGCTTACCGTCACTCCGTCGCTACTCCTAATCAACTTGTTAGGGTCCTTTCCGACCAGATAACTCGTTCTGCCAAGCCGCTGTCTCTCCCAAGGCCATTACTTTAAAAACACATTTCACATCCCAGAGAGATCCTGACTCGAGGACAAGAGATATCAACTACGTTAGCTGGACTTGAGCCGCCCGTAAAAGGTTTGACTGCTCACTCATTTCATCACCGATTACGGCAGCGGCTTGCACGGGGTCTGTGAATGACGGCAGGTCGGCTCTTGCGCATCCCTTCGATTAGACGGCCGCCACATCTCGACTTACATCTTGTCGGGTTTCAATTTAGGCCACCCTTGTTTAAAGGAGAACATACGGTGCTGGGGGCCTGGAGTGCTTTCGTGTAACAGTTCCATTGCCCTCGAAGCAAAACTTCATGTTGTGACATTTTCACGATGCTTTGTATCAAGCACTGGGCGGCAGGTATCTATTTCTGGACTGTTATTTTCCAGAGGCGTAATTCCTTCGACAGTATTTATTAGGCACTTGCTGGGGGCACAGCACTTGGGAGAGCCTGGGAGAGATAGTAGGGAATTTGATCTCCGCTCATCCTGTCCATTCCTTTTTCCTTTACCATTACCAAGTGTCATCTAGTTGTTTCCGATTCATAGCGATTCTACGGATATATTTTCTCCAGAAAGTCCCGACTTCTGCCATAACCCGTAACCTCGCTAACCGCTCTCCCGTTATCATTCATTACGATTTCTATCCATCTAGCTGCTGATCTGCCTCTTCCACCTTTTCCCTGGACTCTTCCTAGCATTATTAGCGTCTCCTCCAGAGAATTAGTCTTCCTGATGATGTGCCCAAAATATGCCGTCGGGATCAAACAAAGGAGCACGACCCGACTTCTCTACTTGGAGCTTTATTTATCTACCTATTTATTTACCGCTATTTAGAAGGGGGCTTTAGGTGGGTGACGGGAAGAGCCCCCACCCCTTCCCTGTCCTACTGCCAGGGGCTATTAATGGGGCGCCAGCAATGGGTCGTGGCGCTCTGTGGAACGTTCAGCTAACAGTAATAATAATGATAATATTAATAATGGTATTTATTAAGCACTAACTATGTGCCAAGCACTATTCTAAGACAGTCCCTGCGGAGAAAGGATTTCAGTCACGTTGACCCCGTATTTATTCCCAAAGGCCCGGCCTCACTCTCTGCCTAACCCCTCCTCCCACTCCGCAAACCGCTCAGATATCAGACTTTTAATAAAGAACAACTGCCAGGGGCTCCCTGGGAGAGTGGAGCCAGAGCCTGAATCACTGATTAACTGGACGATTAGATCGTTCGCCCACCACCATAATGAATTCCGGCCCCGCGTGTCGCCATTGTTAGGGAAAGGCTGTGCCGGAGGCCCGCTGACATACCGGCCGTTATCAATGGCGGTTCGTCATCGCTGGCCTGTAGAAAATGTTTCACTCTCTCTCTCCTGCTGCATAACGGACCCCCGCATTCGTGGCATCTGCCCTCTGGGAGATAAAACCTGAGGTTCCGGCTCGGGGACCCCCAAACCGGGGGTGACCCGTTGGTTCCCGGCTCACGGTCCAGAACCCGAGGCCAGACTCCGTCTTAGCCGCACAGGAACTCGGACGTCGAGGCCGATCAGACTCCTGGCTGGTGTTTCTTTAAGCCGGTGATACGACCGCATCTGCCGTTCCCCTCCGGTTCTGGCCCAAATGATCTCTTCCACCCCCCCAGTGAATCAGTGGCATTTACTGAATGCTTACTATGTACAGAGCACTGTACTGACTGCTTGGGAGAGTAGAATACAACAGAATTAGCAGACACGTTACTCGCCCAAAACGAGTTTACGGTCTAGAGGAGGAGACAGACATTGATATAAGTGATTTATAATATATAATTTCAAGAATGTACGTACGTGCTGTGGGGTGGAGGCTGGGGTAAATAGCAAATGCCCAAAGGTCACCGATCCAAGTGCACAGACATCACGGAAGGAAGAGGAGAGCCAGGGAAAAGAGGGCTTAATCGGGGAAGGCTTCTTGGAGGAGATGTGAACTTGGGTCTTAGGTGCCAGCGGTCACCTTGACCACCAAAGAACCTGGTGAGCCCGTCGCCACGTGCTGTGTCCGGCCCGGCTCCTCACCCACTGCACGCCAGGGCCTGCGAGATCGCCAGTTCTTCAGCGCTGCCCTCCCGCCACATCCACGGAAAGCTCTCACCAACCCATCCCCTAACTGCTGTCTGGGACCGAGCCTAGCAGAACCCTGAAGGAACAGCATGGGTCTGGGAGTCGGAAGGACCTGAGTTCTAATCCCACCGGTCTGCTGTGTGACTTTGGGAAGGTCACTTCACTTCTCTGGGCTTCAGTACCTCATCTGCAAAATGGGGATTAAGACTGTGAGCCCCACGTGGGACAGGGACCGTGTCCAACCTGAGTAGCTTGCATCCCAGTGCTTAGAACACCCAGTAAGCACTTAACAAATACCATTACCATTATTATTATCGAGGCAGGAGAAGAGAGCAAAGAAACAGAAGTCACCGGTCCCTGCGGAAACCCAAACTAGCCCTCTCTTGGCCGTCCGCCTCTGGACTCTACGGTCCAGACCAGGACCCAGAAGGCTGCCGTCGGCCACCGCCTTGCCAACTCACGACTTTCGCTTGGTCCCCCTCTTTTGGTCACAGCTCTTTGGAGACTGCCCTGCCCAGAAAGGGAGCAGCCTTCAAAGACAGACCGGCAACAACTGCCCCAGCCCGAGGCCTCTCAGGATTCAGCCTCGGGATTCAGTGGGGAAACACCCCCGGAGAACAGCATTTTGGGACGGAGGAAAAGACAACCACGAGAAAAACCCCGTGCTCTTGGTTTCTATTTTTAACATCGCTGTGTTAGCTTCTTTTTTGACAAGCAATGAAACGCATAACCAACACGGTGTAGTTACCTCATTCTCACAGGTACCTAAAAATCATTCTTTCTTCACAAAGCCCTTAATACCTCGTAAATTCCACGACCCCATCAAATCTTTATAATTTCTCCCCGACCCCGAGATTTATTCAGCTCCTCGTGTCATATACTCCCTTCTAGTTTTGGAGAGGAAGAAATTAAAAAAAAATTATTTTCCCTCTGGAGGAGTAGCTCTGCTCCGAAATTAGGAAGGGACTTGTGCCGAATTGGCTATTTTTCTCCAGCGGGGAATCAGCCATTCCAATTAGGAGGCTTTTCACGTCAGCTAGCCTGAATTTTAAGCTTCCCAGGCTGCGGAAATGAAGAACTATTCCAACGTCGCCCAGACCGAACGGACCTCCCTCCCGCAGTTCCCCTCCGACATCTCCTGGCCCAGACCATTTTCTTCTGAACCCAAACCAGCACACCACCCTGCCCTTCTCTCCTCTCCCCGCTGGCTTACCGTTGGCCAGTTTGCCGGGATCGCTGGGAAGGCCGTCGCTAGACTGGTTGCTGGAGACGGAAGACACGCTGGAGCTTCGGACGAAGCCAAAAGCGGCCAGTTTGGCGGCCGGAAGGCGCGAGTAGCCGGGAGGCCGCAGCCCAGACTTGAGGAGGTTGGACCTGGCCACGCTGGAACTGGTGCCTTTCTTGAGTTCAGCTGCAAACGCGATGAAGCGGAAGAGTTCGCGATTAAACGGCCAGGTTCATAAGGTATCCGACGGACTAGAAATGGCAACCGGATCTACGAGCAGTGTTTAAAAATGTCACTCAAGATCAATCCATCAGTCGTATTCACTGAGCGCTTACTGTGTGCAGAGCACTGTACCAACCACTTGAGAGAGTACAATATAACAGACGCATTTCCTGCCCACAGCAAGCTTACCGTCTAGAGGTTATATACATAAGTCCTGTGGGGCTGGGATGTGGGATGAAGTCATCCCTTTTTCTGGGAATTTCTTAGCCTAATTTGCTACACAAACCTCTTATTCATTCCGTTTCTCTCGCAACGACCTCATGCCTTCGTGGGATACCCTGGTATTTCCATTTTATCTCACTTTCGGCCGGGGCGATTAGATCCAGCCACGACTGCAACGTAGCCGACGTTCGGCCGCTTACCTGAGGGGTCTGCATGGTAGAGACTGGTGGCATTGGCTATTGGCCCCTGGGGGTGAACGGAGGTCCCCGAGGCCCTCTGCCCTGCCATGAGGATTCTGTTTTTGGCAGGTGGCAGGCGGGACATTGCCCCCAGTCCCAACTGAGGCTTCAGGAGCATGGCAGATCGATAGAGACTGGGCGGGACTTCGTAGTGAGCGTAGGCGGGGGAGCAAAATTCCTCCTTCCCAGTTCTCTCTGCAACCTGAGGAGAAATAACGAAAGGAAGTTAATCCCAACACCCACGTTCCACGGATCTTTGAGCCACCGAGGGACTCCTTCTCCCAAAAGTAACCGGTGGTGGGGTCGTTAAGGGGAGTAGAGGGTTGGGAATGGTAAAATGGAGCCAGAGATGCCGGGGAGAGAGTCCGACGGGCTCAGGATGGCTCCCGAGAGGAGTCATGCTTTCCAAGCACCCCTCAAGACGTTAAGCTTCTTGCGAGCAGGGTACGCGTCTCCCAACTCCTGTTGTATTGCACTCTCCCCAGCGCTTAGTACAGTGCTCTGAACACAATCAGTGCTCAATAAATATCACTGAATGACAAGTGCCAGGCAAATAAAGAGGTCAAGTTTACCAGCCTGGCCAGGAGGAACCTGGGGTCCAAAACGAATCAATGTCACCTGGGCACCGCTGGCAGAGACTGCTTTTGCTACGTAGTGATATGGGCTTCCCTGTCCATGCTTCTTGTCGGGGGGAGAGGGAGGGACGGAGGGAGAGGAAGGGAGAGAGAGAATCTCTCCCTCCAGCTCCAAAGTCTCTCTCAGTCAGCCCCCACCCACCCACTCTTTCTGGGTCTCCAGAAACTGGCCCCAACCCCCAGGAATTCTAAGAGAAGAACCAGTTTTCTTTGGTTAATGATGTAGGTTTAGAGTGCAAAGTTGGAAAATATCTCTGAAACATAAAAATCTCACTTCACCCATTCATATGATCAGAATTTCACTTACGTGAAAAAAGTGTCCTTTAAAATGGAATCAAACATAGTCCCCGAGGCCGCGTATGCAAAAATACCCCTGTTAATTAACTCTGCTCTAATGTTCAAAAGCTTAATGGATCAAACCCATATCTCTCCGGCTACTATTCCCGTTTAGACAATACTTTTTAATACAGCCTATACAAGCTTTGATCCTAACTGGCTCACAAGACATAATCCTAATTTGACACCTTTAATATTGAAAAAGACACAAAATTGTCCTTAAAATTCCCATTACTGAAATGAGAGATTAGATCTTGACTGCTTTTATTCTCAGAATTGCAGGGTAAAATATTCACGATCATTGCAACAGATAGGCCGAACGCTGACAGTATCAAATTATATTCTGGTGAAAGAGCACTTTATCTCTGACCAGATTTCTAGCATCAATCTTCTTACTGTCCTTCTCCTCCTATTTCTTTGCTTTGTCAATTACCCTTTTCTAGCTCCTATTTTACATTTTTTGGTATCTGGCTGAGATTGTCTGGGCTTATTTTCAGTGATGTACAGTGATCGGGGGTACAGATAATGTCTTTCCTACCGAGAACAGATGGAATCATCTATTCTCACCCCGCATCTTCCACTTCTACTTTGAAAGATCCACACAATTTTGATCTGCCTCGGCTCCAGCCCTTCGACAAGAGAGCATACATCAGACCACAGCTGGTTGCCTATGAGCGCGCTCTCTCTTTCTCTCTCCATAATGATCCTGTTCTAATTGGCTTTAGTTACCCTCGATGCCTGACCCCTGTTAGTGGATACGTCGCCGCTTAAATAACAAATGTCTCGTTGGAAGCAGAGGGAAGAACCCCCAGCCCACCGGGCCCAGAAGTGACACAATTTAATCCGACCGGTGATTCGGCCGAAGACTTCACACTCTCTACTTTCACTTAATTGGCGGTTTTTCCACAGATAACCCAGCAGGGTTGGAAACACCAAGAGAACAACACTAAGATGTTTTCTCCTACGGCGAAATCATCTCCGGAGATCATCCGGGAGTGGGCAAGACCTGGGTTCTAATCTCGGCTCCGCCACTTGTCTGCTGTGTGACTTTAGGCAATTTCCTTAACTTCTCTGGGCCTCAATTTCCTCATCTGTTAAGATGAGGATTAAGGCTCTGAGCCCTGTGTGGGATAGGGACTGTGTCCAACCTAACTTGTATCTACCCCAGTGTCTAGTACGGTGCCTGGCACATAATAAACGCATAACAAATACCGTATTTTTTTTAAAGGGGGGATGCTAGGGGAGGGGTCCAAATCCTCATCGGCCTCAGGCTCGAGCCGGAGCCACTAGGTGACTACCCGCTGGCCAGTTGGAGGGTGTGGAGGGGGCCCCTCGCAACCACAATGAGAACGTTCTCTCACCTCCTGGAGGAACTTTTCGCTCATCTGACTGAAATGATGGCCCGGCGGCCTGATCCCAGAGAGTACCAGCCCCGAGCTGAAGAGTCGCGGCTTCTGCAGGTCCGGTTTCAGCTTGTCGTAGGGGCTGGGGGTTGGCGGGAGGTCGGGGCCGAAGGGTTTCGGCTCCTTGGGTAGCGGCAAGCCGCGCGGGGCCGAGTCCGGAGGGCACAGGGCCGGGGGGTTCCGCCGGACGTAGGTGATAATCTTGGGCCTCACGTGTTTGGGTTTGGGGACCAGGAGGGGCTTTGCTTCTGCCTTTTCTTCCAGCCTCTCGCCGCCAGCTCCGTCCCCCTCACCCTGGGGTGGCGGGGGCCCCTTGGCCAGTGCCAGGATGGGCTTTGGGATCCCGCTGGGGCCCACGGTCTTTCCAGGGACTTTGGGAGCCCCATTCTCCCCCAAGGCCTCATCAGGGGTAGGCAGCGGGGCCGTGGACCCCACGGCTTCCGCGGGGAGATCATTAGGGCTGTCACCGGGTGCGCCGGGCTGAAGCTTGCAGAAGCTCAGAGCCGCCCCTGGAGGAGGGGGTTCAGGATCCCCCTCACCACCGCTCCCAGCTCCTAAGGGGGGCGTCTCAGGGCCCCCCATTCCATCCGTGAGGGGGCTCTCCCCGGCCTCCGCCTTCCCGCTCTCTTCCGTGCGGCTGGCTACTTCCCTTTCCAGTCCCGGGACGTTGATGCACGGCTCTCCCGGACCGGCTGCCGGGGCGCTCTCCGTGGCCCCCGCTCCAGACATCCCATCGCCCTCCCCGGGTTCGTGGTCAGTGGGATGGGCCTGTCTGGGGGTCGCAGACGGCCCACCGGCCAGAAAGCCACCAGGCCCCGTCTCGCCGGACTGCCGCTTCGACGTTGGGGTCCCTCGGCTGCTGGGCCCGCTCTCTCCGAGCCCCTCGGTGAGGGGAGAGGCGGGGCCGGGTTCCCAGGCCTCGGTGGACTGGGCGTCGCTCTGGCCTTTGCTTCCGTCCTCCTCCTCCTTCCTTCCGCCTCTGGCCGTTGGAGCAGAGAGGCTCCCAGCTGACACGGAGTCTCCTGAACAAGCTCTTGCTTGACGGAGGGTTGGATCCACAGCACCCCCGACCGGGTCTGGACGCCGAGGGGCTCTCCCTTCTGCTGCCTCCTCCTCCTCCTCCTCCCCCGCCTTTGGCCCTCTCTGCCCCCAGGTTTCTCCTTCCCCTGGTCCGCCGCCACCTGCGACGGGGAACGTGGTCCTCGTCTCCGGCTCCCGGGGGTCGGGGTGTTCCATCTGGGCCTCATCCAGCTCAGCCCCAATCCCCATCTCGCCCTGACCTGCCCGGTCCTCTGGCTGGTCTGGGAGGTCCACGACGGCGGTCGGACCCCGAGGCGCGTCACCGTGGGCTGGGCGGGGCAAGCAGCGGCCGTCCCCTTGGCCGCCTGAGGGAGGGGCCTCCCCAGCTGCCGAGGTAGATGACGGTGCCTCAGGGGTATGGACAGCCGCACCCGGGCCGAGGAGGGGGGGCGGGGCCTGTGATGGCTCCATCCCACCCACAAAATGGCGGGCCTTCTCAATGGAGTCCAGAGATGCAGAGAGCAAGCGTCTGTGAGTCACGACTGCCACTTGCTCCTTGGCGACAGCTCCCGTCTTGGGGAAGAAGTTGCTCGACCTCTCTAAAGAGTGCCTCTTGCGGGCCTCGCTGTCAGGAGCCTGGGCCCCCTCCTTCTGAGAAATGCGGCGGAAGAACTCGTCCCTTCTTGGAGTGGGGCCCTCTGGGCGGCTCTCGTCCCCGCAGCTCCGCAGACCCCACTGACTCGAACCCGGGAATCGGCGCGGCGCCTTCCGAGCTTCTCCCGCTTCGTCCGCCGCCGGGTGCGAGGCGGGGGGAAGCCGGGGCTCCTTCAGGCCGAGGGAGCCCACCTGAAACGCCTTCCCAAAGCCGTGGGGCAGGCGGGCCTCCCGGCCAAAGCGGGGAAAGGTCTCTGACCCACCTGCGTTAGCATTTGGGACAGCCCGCACCGGATCGCGGCGGGCGGCCTCGCGATCTCGGGGCGTGACCTGCGTCGTGATCGGGTTGGCGTTCCTGTCCCCCACCCTCGCTGAGCTTTCACGGTCGTTCTTCACGCCGTTTCGGTTGTCCGGCAACGGGGAGTAACGTGACTTGTTTGGGACCAAAGGGACACTCATCTTAACGTCTCGCTGGGGTAGGGAGCGGAGGGGTTGCTCTTCTTGGGCCTATCTGGCCGGGGGGCTTCCTTCCTTCCAACCCCAACGGGGGAGACGGGAGTGGGGCCACGAGCTCGCCCTCGTCTCCTCCGGCTGCTGGGGGCCTCCCGGCCACTTCACATCTTCGCTCCGCTCCGCCGGCTTCCGGGCGACCTCTAGAAGCACCCAGCCTTCGGGGCGCACGGTCAAGTTCCCTCGGAGCGGCAGCCGGTCTGCCTGGTCGGCCTGTAACGGGGAGGGAAGATAATCGTGTTACAGTGGACCGGGATCTTCCCGGGGATTCCCTCTGTGGCAATCAAACGCGGCCTTACCGTCACTTTTATCCCTCCGTGCCTTTGCTCTCGACAGCCGCCGTGACCGGGAGTGGCCGGGGACGATCAGTCCCCGCCTTTAGACCGGAAGCTCCCTGAAGGCAGGATCCCGGCCTCTTGCTCCAAACAGCCCTGTCCATTTCGTGAGGAAAAAGAAACTGCTCCTTAAACCATAATGTCCCGTGGCTTCTATGATGTTGACTTTTGTTGTTTTAGATGGCTTTTTTTTGTCCAACTACTCCTTTCTGGGTCACCACTGCACTTCGATGTGTACCCTCTAAGCACTGGATATTTTTCACCCCACCCTCAGCCCCAAAACACGATGTACGTATCCGTAATTCATTTTAATGCCCGTCTCCCCGTCTAGACCGTAAGCTCTTTGAGGGCCGGGAACCCGTCTACCGACTCTGTTATACTGTACTCTCCCAAGCGCTTAGTACAGTAAGCACTCCATAAATTTGACTGATTTCAAGAGCTAAGGACAGCAGGGATTTTATCCTCATTCTGCTGCTGAGGAAAATGAGGCCCACAAGCGCTCAGTACAGTGCTCGGCAAAAAGTAAGCGCTCAAGAAATACAATCGAATGAATGAAAGTGACTGGGCCGCGGTCACATAGCAAACCGGAGGACGGAGCTGGGATTCGAACCCGTCTCCTAGTCTCAATCCCATGCTCTTTCTACTACCGTTACTAATAATAACGGTGGTATTCGTCAAGAGCTTGTTATGTGCCGAGCACTGTTCTAAGCACTGAGGTAGATACAAGTTAATCAGGTTGGACACAGTCCCTGTCCCACAATCTAAGTAAGAGGAAGGACAGGCGTTGGTTGAATCCCCACTTCACAGGTGAGGTAACTGAGGCACAGAGAAGGTAAGGGATTTGCCCAAAGTCACAGAGCAGACCGGTGGTGGAGCCAGGGTTCGAATCCAGGTTCTCTGACTCTTTCTAATGGGCCACCAAGTTTCAAAAGAAAAGAAATAAAACGAAAGTTTTTCACCAAATCTTGCAGAATGACTTTCAAAAATCAGTGTATGATTGTAGAGCAGAGAGTTGCTCTAATAACTGCTGAGTGCCCGGTCCATAATTCTTTCTGAGGCCAACTGAGGAGTGGGATTTCCAAAGGGTGGGCTTTTTTTTTCCTCAGATGGTACTTATTAAGCCCTTACTATGTGCCAGGCACAGTACTGAGCGCTGGGGTCGAGGCGAGCTCATCAGGTTGGACAAATGGGGCTCACGATCTTAATCTCCATTTTGCAGATGAGAGAACTGAGGCGCAGAGAAGTTGAACGATTTGCCCAAGGTCCCCGCAGCAGACGGGTGGCGGAGCTGGGGTTAGAACCCAGGTCCTTATGACTCCCAGGCCCGTGCTCTATCCACAAGGAAAGCGCCTTCACCCCGCACATCCTGGCTAGCAACACTGACCCCCTCCTTGGATCCAACATCTTTCCGGGCGGCACAAATCAGTTCTTTTCTAACTCCAAAGTGCTTGTTACGATGACCAAGGTTTCAGAGATCCACTGTTGAATACGTTGAGAGACTCTACAGGACGTCATCCTCTAAATCAAAGGCTCTCACAAAACAATCAGTCTGTTCTGCTGAATGCGGCCAACCGGATCGCTAATTTGGTGACTTTATTTCCCCCCCCCCCCCACTGATCCACATCAGGGTTCTACACGCTTTCGGGTTGAGATGAGTTTGCTCCCTCAGGGAGTTTACCATGCTCCCTGGAACGGCGATTCCCGGGAGGAGACAGACAGGCTCTCCCTCCCTCTCGACTGTGCTCATGTCCCCTCCGATCAGGGGGCAGGGTCCCAGAGGGGGTCCCTCTTTCCCCTCCTCCAGGACTCAGTTGCCTAATTAGTAAATTTCCATATTGATCCCTCTTACCCTGGTAGCAGAATTCCCCATGGGCTGCCCGCGTGCATGGGATAAAACAAGAAATGCATTCACAGAGGCTCCCGCCTGCCGGCCGCTCCTATGAGAGCGAGGCAGTGCGGCCGAGTGGACAGAGCACGGGTCTGGGAGTCGGGAGACGCAAGTTCTAACGCCGAGCCCGCTGCGAACCTCTGAGTGGGTCATTTAACTTCTCTGGGCCCGTTTTCTCACCTGCAAAAACATGGCCAGTCTCCCTCACCTCACGTAGATGCTGTGAGGACAAGAAGAGATAAGTCAGCAGGTTAAAATAGTAATAGCGCTCCACAGACTCAAAGTGTTGTGAATTTCATTGGCGAATACAAGTTTTTCTGGCAAGTTGCATGTTCAGAGTTCTATTATTTTCAGACACCTCAAAATGGTGCAATCCGTTCGCATGCTGGCTACGTGTTGGAAATAGCAGAGGGAATGTACGCAGTACACAAGTGCTTCTCTGTTCGTGTCTCTATTTTCCGGCCTGGGTGAGGGATTAAAGATGGGGCGGAGGCCCTGAGCCCACCTCAGGAACAAGACATGGGGCCCGTGTCGGCCTTTACTACCCCCGAGCCCTGATTTGGGGAAACTGGCAAGCTCTTTCTGGTTAAGGGCCCTGGGGAAGCAAAACTTTGCTAAAATGTAAGTTCCTTGAGGGCAGGGATTGTTTCTTCAAACTCTATCACACGCTTCCAAGCACTCGGTACAGTGCTCTGGAGTGTTCGATAAATACTATCAATTGATGGAGTTCCACTTATAATTCTCTTTAAGCTCCACTGTGATTAGAGCCCAGGCATCTCCTGACTCCAGATTTCTCTCTCTCTCTCTCTCATTTTTTTAAGTGTAAAGTGCTTACTCTGTGCCAGACACTAGTAAGCGCTGGGGTAAATACAAGCTTATCAGATCGGCCAGAGTCCCTATCCCACGTGGGGCTCACAGTCTTAATCCCCATTTTCCAAATGAGGTAACGTGGCCCAGAGAAGTGAAGTGACTTCCCCAAGGACACACAGGAGACAAGTGGCAGAGCCAGAATCAGAACTCAGGTCCTTCTGACTCTGAGGCCCGTGCTCTATCCACTGGGCCGTGCAGCTCCCTCCATCCCCGGGGGTCCCCCTAGCCCCCTCACCTCTCATCCGTCCATAGCCACCACCAACCAACCCCAGGCAGACCGCTTCTATTAACAGCCCAATCTCGGTGCACACAAAGACAGACACTAAGAATAGGATTGTCAAGAGGCATTTCTGGACCTTCAAAATGGTGGCGCCTCCGGCCCTCTGTGCCGATACGCCAGGGACGAGCGGGCAGCTGCCGGAGTCGTTTCCATGCCTCAAATCACTCTGACTCATCACATCGGTCCCTTCTGTCAAAATCATTGTGCGATTTCAGCTTCGGGAAACAGCACGTGCCAATTCTCTCTCGTACCTCTGTTTTCCTCCCAGAGCCCAGTGAGACCAGGTCACACACCCCGACCTTCCAAGAAGCCCTCCGAAACTAAGCGACGAGCGCTCCCCTACTCGGCCTCGGGGCCTTCTGAAGAAGCACTGCTGAACATGGACTGGGCCGAAAGCCTTTTTTTTTCTCCTCTGCATTGGTTAGAAAACAAAGCTTTTCGGGGATTGGACACTGTACGATAAATCTGTGCCTGAAGACGATCCTTTATGAATGCATCATAGGCCACTGAAAACAGAGTCTAAAAATGGAACCTTTCCGTGGGCTGAGAAGATGTATCAGAATATAATCAGCCGTTGAAAGAGGGTGTTACAAGTAGGAGGGAGTTTCTTCAGCTCCTAAACCCTTCTGCCATCCACCTGGGATTTATTGGCTTCCTCTGCGGTCACGTGGGCTTAGGCCCGGCTCGGCCTTCGTCCTCCCTTCCTTCTGGGAACCGCTAAAGCCTCGTCACGCCGGGGTCCCGTTCAGACCCACTCTACTGCCAGAGTTGTTTTCCTCACGCTCTACCCTTGGGGCAGGGGACAGCCGACTGGAATTCCGCCCACTAGCAGCCTGCCCGACCCTCCAAGATCTCACTCCGCTCTCCAAAGCAAAAGTCACAGACTCTGACCTGATATTCGGCACTGATCACGGAGACATCCCGTCCCCGAGACACGGGCGGGCAACGCACACCCTTTGTCACCGCCCCTCAGCCCCTCCGGCCCTTTTGCCAATTTTTTTTTCCCTCCTCGTCGGTATTTATTAAGTGCTTGCTGCGTACAGAACGCCGCTCTAAAAGCATGAGAGAGCACAACACAACAGAATTGGGAGACACGTTCCCTGTCCAAGACGTTCCACTTTAGACTTTGTGGGATTTCCATGATCACAAGCTCAGAACTTTGGCATTATCCTCGACTCATCTCGCCCGTCCCACCCGTATCCCCGATCTGGTACCAAATCCCTCCCGTTCTACCTCAACGCCTCTGGAATCCACCTCTTCCTCTCCATCCAAATTTCCACCTCGCTGATCCAAGCGCTTATCACAGCCGCCTTGACGACCGCATCTGTCTCTTTACTGACCTCCCGGCCTCCTGACTTTCCCCTATCCAGTCCACATTTCACTCCGCTCCTGGCATCATTTTTCTGAAAAGAGAAAAGTGCTCAGCCCACCTTACCCCACTCCTCAAGAATCTCCAGTGGTGGACCATCCGCCTCCAACAGAAAGGAACTCCTTACCGTCAGCTTTAAGGAACCCTACCAGCTCTCTTCATACTAATAATAACAATAATAATATTGATGGTATTCGTTAAGCACTTACTTTGTGCCAGGCTCCGTACTAAACACCGAGGTGGATACCAGCAAATCGAGTTAGGCACGGTCCCCGTCCGCCGTGGGGCTCACAGTCTCAATCCCCATTTTACAGATGAGATGACTGAGGTACAGAGAAGTGATCTGCCCCAAGTCACACCTTCCAGTCCACACATTTCACTCCTCTAGCGCCCGCCTACCGCTGTTCCTCGATCTCATTCAATCGTATTTATTGAGCGCTTACTGTGTGCCGAGCACTGTACGAAGCACTAGGGAGAGTACAATACAACAGTAAGCAGACACATTCCCCGCCCACAACAAGCTTACCGTCTAGAGGGGGAGACAGACTATCTCATCGCCGACTTTTTGCCCACATCCTCCCTTTGGCCTGGAACTCCCTCCCCCTTTCTAATTGACAGACCCTAGAGGTGATGTTCTTACAAAGCCCTGCGCTCAGGAAAACCGTCCCTGAAATCCAGGCAGGCCAGCATCACCGGACAAACGTTCCCTCGTCCCCAACGGCGGTGTCTCCGGCCTAATCCGCAGCCTGGGACAACCGGGTGCCTGGAGGATCGAGCCCGACCGGCATACAAACGCCCCCGGGCTCCCCAGAGATGAACGTGTCGAGTTCGGCCCGCCCATTTCCCATCCCGATTTCTCTCCCAGTGGCGACGTCGAGCCAGCCAAGCCCCCCGTGCCGCCCACGAGGCGTGTTAGAACTTCCCAACTCACTTGACTTTCTTAAAAAAGGCCCCAAACAGATGCTTGCTCAGATTGTACCCCAGGCGTTCGATTCCAAATGAAAATCTGCTTCGCTCAAAGCGCATCCGATGAACAGCCAGCGTCTCGGAGCCGCGAAGGCGTAAAGGACGGGGGAGCCGGGAGCTGCCGTGTGTGCCGGGAGAACCGTGAAGGCCGCGGGTGCCCGGGGTGCCACGTGGGCCGTGAGTGAAGCGTGTGCTCGCCCGTGCCATGAGGACCGCCGGTGCTTCACGGGCTGCGGGTGTTTCGGGTGCCGCGGTGCGACCGGCACTGTGGGAAGGGGCCGCACAGATGGCAAGGGTCGGGGGCAGGTGCCGGCTCTCAGAATCCCCGCGTCTAGGGATGGAAGAATTAACGATTCCTCCCGCGATGACCTCCGTGACCTCCACTCCTCGAGCGGGCTACCCTGTGGAGATCCGTCAGCAGTATTAAGCCAAGAGATAATTGGTCCACGCAAAGTTCTTCGGCAGTATCTTACCATATGGGCTTGCGGGGAGTCAGCTAAAATCACGCCTATTCAGCACAGAAGAAAAATTTCAGATCCACATCCTTTTGGAGGCATTGAGCAAGGCTGAGACATTAGAAATGTTAAACCTCGTTTCCCCCGCCCAACCATCTCGAGGACCCTACACAACCCATCGATCCCGTGGTCCCGAGGGCCGACTAAGCGTGAAGCCCCGTCCTAAACCTTGAGCGGAGTACAACCTCAACAGAGGTCGCGGCCTTCCACGGCTTCCAGTGTAATGGGGGAGACGGAGAAAAATGATTTCAACTGGCAAGGATGAGAGAACCTAAGTGAGGACACGAGGTGTGACTTTGGGCAAATCACTTCACTTCTCTGTACCTCAGTTATCTCATCTGTAAAATGGGGATTGAGGCATGAAACTGGCAAGAGCTCAGGGAGGCCGCTGTGTCGTTGGCTAACGGTCCAAAGAGGAGCGATTCCGGTTGCCCTCAGTGGTCAGTGCCGCCTTATGGACCCGGCAGCCGGGTCTGTTGTAACACACCGAAAATCCCCGCCACAGCCGATCCGAGGGGAGAACACCACCACTTAGTCTTAATAATGACAATAATAAGTACTCGTTAAGCGCTTACTATGTGCCAGACACTCTTCTGGCACTGGGGTAGATACAGGTTAATCAGTTTGGACACAGTCCCTGTCCCACATGGGGCTCACACTTTTATCCCCGATTTACAGACGAGGGTAACTGAGATAATAGAGAAGTGAAGTGACTTGCCCGAGGTCACATAGCAGGTAAGTGGCGGAGTCGGGATTGGAAGCCAGGTCCTTCTGAATCCCAGGCCACCGCTCTATCCGCTAAGCCCCGCTGCTTCTCCAGTATTCTCTGATGCCGAGTGTCACCATTGGATGGTCAAACTGGGTTCTACCGGACAAAACCGTCTCTCTCGAAAGCCCCCAACCCGGCTGAAGGCCGAGGAAACCGAGGGCGCGGAGGAGCAGGGGGGGAGATGGTTCCGGGGCTGGGTTTCTGTCTGATTCAGCTACAAGCAGGTTTGAGGGAAAACGACCAAACAGAACAAGAAATGGACTAAAAATTAAAAATCTGGGTCACTCCACAGCTTAACTTCAGGAAAAACTAGGTCAAAATAGCATGAGGTTTTCGGGGCTGAGAAGAGCGCCAAGAGGGAATTTGGGCGTTTTCTTAGTGGCCTATTTTAGCTAGTAAAGGTAATTAAGTGCTTACTGTGTGATGAGCACTCTGCTAGTGGCTAGGGAAGATGACAGATAATCCGAGAGGTGTCGGTCCCTGTCCCTCATGAGGCTCGGAGTCTAAGAGGCAGGGAGTAATTTATCCCCATTTTGCATGTGAGGAAACTGAGGCCCAGCGAGGTTCAGTGACTCACCCAAGGGTCCCACGGCAGAGCAGTGGCAGAGGTGGGACTGGAATCCGGGTCTCCTGACACCACACATTTTCCACTAGCTCACACTGCCTCTCCTTTGGAGGCAAGCAGGTCTTTCCGGGTTAGTACAGGGAGCAGGAAAGGAAGGACGGTAACATCATCACTCCACGGGAGCGGGGGGAAGGCTGAGAAAATGGCCCTCAAGCTGTCAATTCTGCAGCCTCCAGGTTGCCCTCTTCACTTTGGCTCCTTGAATCCCATCGTACTACGCGCAAACACGCTGAGAGAGGAAGGAAAACTGGGCCACAGAGCTCCACCTTTTCTGATTCACGTGTCTGGGCCGTGGGGAGGTTACACAGAAAGCAAATTTTGATGACGCTGAAACCGTTTTACAATTTGGTCCTTTCGTTACGGGGCTAATGTTGAATGGTCGTCCCCACCATGCCAAGCCATAGGGGCTGGCGCGGGGGGAAGGGGGCCCCACTCGGGCGTTCCTCCTGGATTCTGTGACGCCCTATGATCGATTCATGATTCATTAAAAAAAATCTCAGTGCATCAACAGATAAGACCGCAAGTAACAGAAGGCGGCGAGAGGCGGCCTGAATGTGCAGAGAAGATGCCTGGCCCGATCGGAATACATTCCGTCTGCCACATTTCCCCATATCACATCTGGGGTCCGTGGGTCCCCAAGGGGTTTCCGGGAGAGAAGGACAATTCTTCAGTGTGTATAGAAAACACCTGCCCGGATTGGGCCACGGTGCCTCGGCCCCCGTCTCCCCCGATGACATCTTCGGCTTGGTGGAAAGAGCCCAGGACTCGGGACACCTGGGTTTTAGTTGAATTACCTTGGGCACGTCCCTTCGGCGTTGGAGGAAAATACATTGTTTGCAACTGCTGAAGCTCGCTGAATGTTAGGGCTCGGGGAATCCTAAAGCTGTAGACGCTCTGACCCTGGAAGCATGGGAATCCTAATTCAAGGCAGGGGGCAGGTTTTTTATTATTGCTGAAGATGGACCTCCTCCCCATTCTTGCAAACCTGACCTTAGGAAATGTATAGTTTTCTTGTTCGAAACAGCCTATGTATATACATATACACTTGCCTATAATACATATGCATCTCTTTCTATCTAAATATATATACACGTATATCTCTGTCATTTGTCTGCAAAGTCAATATGGCTGACAGTACAATTCTACCCAAGCGCACCGATGTGGCTAGAAAGACCACCGGAAAATGGACACTCTCACACTGTTTACGAGGCAGACAGATCGGTGCTGCGTGAAGATAAAATATGGAAATGCGTCTCTGACCTGTTTACCTCTCTGTTCTCCTATTCCAACCCAGCCCGCACACTTAGCTCCTCTACTGCCAACCTACTCACTGTCCCCCGATTTCGCCTATCTCGCCACCGACCTCTCACCCTCAATCCTCCCTCCGGACTGAAATGCCCTCCCTTTTCATATCCGACACCTTTCCCATCTTCGTCTCCCCACCTTCAAAGCCTCATTGAAGGCACAGATTCTCCAAGAGGGCTTCCCTAAGCTGTGTGGCCTAGTGGAAAGAGCGCAGGCCCGGGAGTCAGAGGACCTGGGTTCTAATCCTGGCTCTGCCGCATGTCTACTGTGTAACCTTGGGCAAGTCGCTTTGCTGTGACTCAGTTACTTCATCTATAAAATAGGGATGAAATCCTGCTCCCTCCTTAGATGTGAGCTCCACGTGGGACAGGGGCTGTGTCCATCTACCTCAATACTTAGAACAGTGCTTGACACATAATAATAATGTTGGTATTTGTTAAGCGCTTACTATGTGCCGAGTTAATCCCCCTTTTCCAGCTGAGGTCACCGAGGCCCAGAGAAACGACGAGTACTATTCTTATTAAGTCCTCAGTTCCTCTTCTCCCTCTCCCTTCTGCATCTTCCTTGCATTTGGATTTGCTCCCAATATTCATCCCTCCCTCAGTCCCACAGCACTTAAACACATATTCATAATTTATTTATTTCTAGTAACGTCTGTCTCCCCCCGCTAGATCGTGAGCTCCCTGTGGGCTGGGAACCCTGTATATTGTACTCTCCCAAGTGTTTAGTACAGTGCTCTGCACACAGTAAGCGTGACTGATCGATTGATTGAGCCATGCTGACAGGAGACACGGGCACAAGGCATCCTCTGTACAGAGAGTTGCGTGAGGGTGTCAGCAGGATACTTCCAGAGAGGTTCTCGGCAGAAGTTCCCAGAATCCACATAATCCTTCCTCGGCCCAGAGCTGGGGCATGTCCCTTCTGGGGCCCTACTGACTGAAGTGTCGCTGCAAATAAAAACGCCAGGCGGGAAGGCGGCCAGGGCCCTATCTGAGCCGCCCGGGCAACGGACCGGCTGAAACCGGGACTGTCGGGTCTAAAACGGGCTGCCAGCCCGTGAATCTGGGGTCCTGGCAGGGCAGGGGTTGCAGGAAGGTGAGGAGCGGGCGGGGACAGGCTTCCGAGCACCAAAAGGCCACAGAGACACCATTGGGAGAAGCAGCGTGGCCTGGTGGAGAGAGCAAGGGCCTGGGAGTCAGAAGGACCTGGGTTCTAATCCCGGCTTCTCCACTCGTGTGCCGGGTGACCTCGGATGGGTTGCTTCGCTTGTCGGTGCCTCGTCTCTTATGTCATCTGTAAAAGGGGGGTGAAGGCCGGGAGCCCCATGTGGGGCATGGGCTGTGACCAACCCAATTAGCTTGTATCTACCCCAGTGCTTAGCAGAGCGTCTGGCACACAGTAAGCACTTAATTACCATTTCCATCCTTTCAGCCCTGACTGGAAACCTCTCAAGCATGCTCAGGGCCCACGGATAGGTGTTGATTAAAGCTGACCTCTCTGTCCGCGATCTGAGCACGGGGCCCGGCTTTACTCTTATCTGTTTCGGAGATTCAGACCCTACAGTCCTTCGGGTCATCCTCCTCTTGCCAGAGAACTCGGTCATCTATAGCACAGCAGAGCGTGGCGATATCAAGGCACACCACCCCCACCCCGCCCTGTACGACGCCGGGTAGGATTCTTTTGAACGACCCCCTCCTCCGGAGACTCAGCTCCAAGAAGCAACGCCATTATCCCAGTCGCGGGGCCCGTAACTACACCTCCCAAAAAGACCCTGCCCCACGAAATAAAACTGAATTTCTCTGGCTCGGAGAGGCGTCGACGGGAGGTTTCCCTTCGTGTCGGCTCCTTTTGGAGTCAGAAGCGCCACACAGGCCCGGAGATGTTCCTTCCACGCCTGTTCTAATCACACTCAGCTCCATTCGATTACCTATTCCTATTTATTCTGATATTCCACCCTGTCACATTCGCTCTTCTACCTCTCCGAACTTTCTTCTTCCTCCTGCTCCCGCTTCGTGTAAATCATCTGTGTCAACTCAGCGTCGGTGCCTGCGGGCAGTCGGTATGTTTTCTTTCTGTTGTAATTTCCCAATACAGTGTGCTGCATTCCGTGGGCCCGCACTAAATACGGTGATAAGTTGGAAGAAGGGATTTTCATTACAGGTTGTGGACAGAATGTGGACGCTTTAGAAGGCTGGGTTGGACTCTTCCTTTTTTATTTTAATGGCATCTGTTAAGCGCACACTAGGAGCCAGGCACTGTACTAAGCACTGGGGTAGGTACCAGCTAATCGGGTTGGATGCAGTCCTTGTCTCACACGGGGTTCACAGTCTTAATCCCCATTTTACAGAGGAGGTGACAGGTAAAGAGAAGCGAAGTGATTTGCCCAAGGTCACACAGCAGACAAGTGGCAGAGCCAGGATTAGACCCCAGCTCCCTCTGACTCCCAGGCCTGTGCTCTATCCACTAGGCCACCCTGAGTCTTTAATAATTAGCAAAACTCTGGACAAGTCATTTAATTTCCTTGTGCCTCCATTATCTCATCTGTAAAATGGAAGCAATGACACCTGCCTCGAAAGGATAGTGAGAGGGTAAAATGCGATCATCAGAGAGAAAGGAATTTAGGAAAAAAAAAAACCCACTGTGAACACTTGAGGTTCTATTACTATTATTATTACTATTCCGATAGGATCTTACACAAGCCACAGTAATGAGATGGAATTCAATCACGATTAAAAAAACATGGGTTGTTTAGTTAAGGAAACGTACTGTAATTAGTGTTCTTGTGAAAATGCATAATGGCTCTGCCCAAAGACTGCTAAAAAAAAAAAATCTCAAAAGAGATAAATTAATCTTTAGCAGCGAATTCCAGTCTATGGTCCCCAGCTTAATTTTATTTTCCAAACAGTTCCAAACGGCCTCGTTGTAGCACAGATTTCTTTTGGTCGAATGGAAGGGCTTCTGGCCTTTGGCTTCTCGAACGGTCTCTTTGCCAAAAGCACAATATTGTCTGGACTCGCTGCACTTTCCCCCCCTTGGTTAATCATTTCTTGCCGCTGTCACTCCCAGCCCTAGACCACCGGGCCTCCAGGGATCCTTCTACTGGCTGTGGCCCTCATCCCGCGGCCAACAATCAATCGAAGGTATTTACTGAGCGCTTACGAGGTGCAGAGCACTGTTCTAAGTGCTTAGAAGAGGGGCAACGTGGCACAGTGGATGGAGAATGGACCCGGGAGTCAAAAGGTCATGGGTTCTAATCCCAGATCTGCCACTTGTCTGCCGTGTGACCTTGAGCAAGTCACTTTACTTCTCTGGGCCTCAGTCACCTCATCTGTAAAACATGTAAGAGCCCCACGTGGGACGAGAGCGAGGTCCAACCTGTTTAACTTGTATCTCCCCCAGCACTTGGAACAGTTCTTGACATACTGTAAGCCCTCAGCAAATGCCGTAATTATCTTCGGGACTATTATTCTTTCTGTTATTATTGTTATTCATCTGGGGAAATGGCCAAGGAACCTATCTGCCAGAGGGAAAATATCAACATCCAAATGGAGAGCAGTGTTTGTACCGCTGAGAGGCCAGAAAAGGAAGTGAAAAATCAAATAACCCAACACTCTCTGGTCCCCGCCATCACGTTCCCGCTGGGTCCCGGAGAGCAAGGAGAGAGTAGGTGGACAGAAGGTAGAGCACGTCGTGAAGGGCACGTGTGCTCTTTGCCCACGATGGCCAGCTCCAGGCGCATCCCGGCCTAGAATCCCGGGTCCTTCGACTTCCGCGGTGCAGACACTGTGCTGGCTGGACGCACACACTGATCTGGGAGCGGGGAGAAAGGGGAAGGATGTGGGGAATCCAAAAACAGAAATACATGATTCACGAAATGCAAGGGCAGCAAGGGGCAACCGGCCCAGATTCTGAAACCCACAGAGGAGATTGGAGGAGGAAGAGATGGGCATCTGAGGTGGGCCCTTATATTAATTAAGAGGAGGAGGAATGCGATGAGCAAGTGAAGGGGGGGGGGGGGTAGGGCTGCACACCAGTGCCAAAGTTGTCTTGGTAGCCACCCTGGTCTTTGCCGCCCGAGGTGGCCAGCTTTGTTCAGGACTCCTGCTGGGCCCGTCCACCTCCCGGAAGGCCAGAGAAGGTTTTGGGGGACAGAAACCTTGCCCCCCGACGTCCCTTCGTGCGGAGCCGGGACCGGAACCCGGGTCGCCCGATTCCCAGCGTCGGGCTCTCTCCCATTGACCAGCGCAGAGCCAAAGGTGGGGGTAAAGAGCGGATGGCTGTTTTCGGGGGAGTCACCTCCGAGGTCCACAGACACCGTCTCTGAGGTTGGCTTATTTTTAAGACCAGACCGCGTGACAACCAAACGAGACAAGGGGGTCCACGGAAGCAGCAAGACGTGGTCCCTGCCCACCAGAGGCTGACAGTCAAAGGCGGACAATGCCGATAGGCAGCAACTTATTAGAGGGCAAACTAAGAAGGAAACACACAACGTGACAGGAGACAAAAAGGAAGAAAAGAGCTGTCGGAGATCTGATGACATTATAAAACATGACTGATGCCCAAACGTATTGATGATATAGAGTCACGAGTAGTAGGAATAACAATAATAATAGAATATTTGTTAAGCGCTTGCTATGTGCCAGGCACTGTACTAAGCGCTGGGGTAGATACAAGGAGATCATGTTAGACACAGTCCCTGTCCCACGAGGGGCTCACAGTCTAATGAGGGAGCAGGATTTCATCCCCATTTTACAGATGGGGTAACTGAGGCACAGAGAAGTGATGCGACTTGCCCAAAGTCACACAGCGGACAAGTAGCCGAGCTGGGATTAGAACCCAGATCCTCCTGACTGCCAGGCCGGTGCTCAATCCACTAGGCCACACTGCTTCTCTAAGTAATAATAATGTTGGCATTTGTTAAGCGCTTACTATGTGCAGGGCACTGTTCTAAGCGCTGGGGTAGATACAGGGTCATCAGGTTGTCCCACCTGAGGCTCACAGTCTTCATCTCCATTTTACAGATGAGGTAACTGAGGCCCAGAGAAGTTAAGTGACTTGCCCACAGTCACACAGTTGACAAGTGGCTTCGCTTCCAGGGACGGACTCTGGGTTTATCTCAGTTTCGGGGAGCAGTTTCTAAAAACACACTGAACCTGGACATCTGAGGCAGGGGCAAGGACATGCAGGGCAGCATGGGGGCAACCAGCCCAGATTCTGAAACCCAGAGAGGAGATTTGAGGATTAACCCTCCCCACGAGATGCTGCTCTTGGCCATCCAGATTGTGCCGGGAGACTCCGGCACCGTTCAGTGCGTTTTTAAAATGGGCAGGACACCTTTCTGTGTCACTGAGCCAATTGAATAACGCTCGGTCCAGGCGTGAAGTCTTAGATTTGTGAAACTAATTTCCGTCGGTTGGAGGCTTTGGCGTGAACAGCAGCTCTCGGGTCTGCAGGCAATCTCTCCCGACAGTTACGCGGTCTCACCGGTTCACTTTTGCAATAGTAATAATAATAATGGTGTTTGTTACGCACTCACTATGTGTCAAGCACTGTTCTAAGCGCAGGGGTAAGTTACAAGTTAATCGGGATGGACACACAGACACAGGTCGGCCTCACTTGTGGTGGATAACGCCTGCCGAAATAAGTGCACTAACTTTCTCCTACCTGTAACTGCTACTCGGGGTACCGAGATCTTTCCGAACACACGGCTTGGGGGGTGACCTCTGCCTCACACCTGCCCGCCTTTCAACCGCTCCTCATCTCGCAGGTTTAGGGGAAGCCCCTATCTGGATATTCTATTTATTGCTATTGTTCTTGTCTGTCCGTCTCCCCCGATTAGACCGTAAGCCCGTCAAAGGGCAGGGACTGTCTCTGTCTGTTACGATTTGTCCATTCCAAGCGCTTAGTCCAGTGCTCTGCACATAGTAAGCGCTCAATTTAAATACTATTGAATGAATGAATGAATTTCTCCATTCGTCCGGAAACATTACCAATTTATGGCGCTTCACAGAAGTCGTTAAAATCACACGAGCGCGAAGCCGAAAACTTGAGCGTATTAAAATAATTTCGTATGGATGACCGGGTGGGACATAAGGGTTGAATATTTCAGATATCTAAATGGCAGCTTCTTAACACACGAATCTGTGGAACAATCTTTTAGCTCCATGAGAGATTGGTCTATCAAAGAGCCGGAACCCACAACCTGCAAACTCCAGCGGCAAACCTAGAAGAGATTTAATGGAATGAAGGGAGATGGCAACAAGAGGCGGGTAGAAATGGTTTTTTTCCAACCCCCTCCAACATCCACGGCTGAGGTCACGTGATTAAAAGGTGAAGGATAATTTACCTCATTCGAGACAGGGACACGTGTGTCTTTGGTGATCATTATCTCTCCCCTCCACACTCCCAGACCCCATGCCCGAGCGCTCCGGGGAAGACCGACAGCGGCAGCTGCCGCCGTCTTAATGAAGATTCACTCGTGAAAATTCTGCGAGTTTATCGTCCATCCCTTAATGATAATCCGAGATGATCCCATTTAACAACCCGAAAAGCCATTACGAGCTTGTCGGTGCTTTAATTTCCCTAAATGATTTTAACGGTTTTTTATTAGGCAATTACCATTAACATCATTTCCTCTTAATACCAAAATATAACAAAATTAGCCCCCGTAAATTCGGACCTCTCTTGCTTTGCCAGCTTTTGGAAACGGAGGACGCTGGGGTGTTGAGAGGGTCTCGGTTTTCGTTTTAAGGAGAGGGTAATTCGGCATTTATGGGGGGATGCTGGGAGCAGAGGGTGGTCACCAGCAGCCTCCTGGCCTCGAGAGAGCGAGGGACGACTTTGCAGAAAGAGGTGGTAAAGAAGGGGGAGGCGAAGGCCGAAATCCAACTAGTTATAAAAAATCAGTCTGCCACATTCCCGCTCTCCAGTGCTATCAATCTTCTGAGAACAGAAAGGTGGAAGAAGGAGCAGAAAATAATAATAGTAACGGTATTTGTTAAGCACTTCATATGTGCCGGACACTGAAGTCAGGGCCGGGGTGGATACAAGCAAATCAGGTTGGACACAGTTCCTGTCCCACGTGGGGCTCCCAGTCTTAATCCCCATTTGACAGATGAGGTAACCGAGGCACAGAAAAGGGAAGTGACTTCCCCAGGTTCACGCAGCAGGCAAGGGGCGGAGGAGGGATTAGAATCCATGACCTTCTGACTCCCAGGCCTGTGCTCTATCCACTACCCCATGCTGCTTTTCTGAGATCCCTGCTTTCTCTCCCCGTTGAAATGAGGGACTGGGACAGCGTCTGACTCAAGGACCTTGTATCCACCTTAGTGTTCGGCACAGGGCAAGTACCGAACACCCAGGTGGATCCAAAATGCCGGGCTTCGTGGCTGTGAAAGGGCTGTCTTCTAGATAACCTAGACGGCCCGAGTGTTTCGGGGGTCTTCTGCCGTGGACTGTACGGAGCTCTTTCTTTCATTCATTCTTTCATTCAGTCGTATCTATTGAGTGCTTAATGTGTGCAGAGCACTGTACTAAGCACTTGGGAGACTACAATAAAACAGTAAAAAGTCACATTCCCCTCCCACAATGAGTTTATAGTCTAGAGCGGGGAGACAGACATCAATACAAATAAATAAAATGAAAGATATGTACGTAAGTGCTGTGGGGCTGGGGGCGGGGGGGAGAGCAAAGGGAGCACGTCAAGGCAATGGAGAAGGGCGTGGGAGATGAAGAAAAGTGGGGCTAAATGTTTTTGTAGAAAAATGATCCGGGCGGCAGAGCGAAGTATGGTCTGGAGTGGGGAGAGACAGGAGGCTGGGAGGTCAGCGAGGAGGCTGATGGAGTAATCCAGGCAGAATAGGATGAGTGATCATATGAATGTGGGAGCAGTTTGGAGGGAGAGGAAAGGGCGGATTCTGCGCATCACTGTGCTAAACGCTTGAGAAGTACAAAGCAGAAAAGTGACCGGTTCCCTGCCCACAAGGGACTCACACCCAAATGGAGGATTGTGATGCTTCAAGCCCCGCTCAGTGCGTTGCTCTGAACTGTAAGTTGTAAATCCTGCCTCCCTCACACGGGAGAGTTTTGAGATCCAGGCATTGTCTGTCCTGAAGTACTCACGGGCTCCAAGTTTCCCTGCTGAGACAAACCAGCGCCCCAGACCCGAGGATTCCAGTGATTCGCAAGCCGCGTACGACGCTCCCAAATTAGAATTTGCCGCGGATGAGAACCTAACCGCCAATTTCCACATAAATCCGTGCCTGACAGCAGTCCCTCTGTGCCAAGAATCTATCACAAAATGGGGGCTAATTAAGGAGCGCAGCAGAACTTCTGTTGGTAAACACGGGACTCCGAGCCCTCAGCTGCTCTGTTCCGAGGTCCCCGTTGGCAGGTGGCAACCGACTCTGTGAGTCCTGGACCCCCGGACACTAAATAGCCCTTTGGCCCCAATGCCAGGAAGGCCGCAGTTCTTTCCTTGTATTTCCTTAGGGAGCCGATACTGATTTTTGGTTGGGAATTTACCCCTCACGACAATCAACATCACTCCTTAGGGCTACGCATTGAAAGACACACTAAATCTTTCCGAATGCATTACAAAAGTATATAAGAAGAATGACACTTATTCTATTTACTATGTGCCAAACACTGTGCTAAGGGCCGGGGCAGATACAAAACAATCAGAGCAGACAGTCCCCGTTTTTAGGTTTTTTCATGGTATTTGTTAAACGCTTTATGATGTTCCAGGCATCGCACTAAGCACTGAAGTAGGTACGCGCTGATCAGGTTGGACACAGTCCATGTCCCACCTGGAGAACCACAGTATTAATCCCGACTTTACAGATGAAGTAACCGGGGCTCAGAGAAGTTAAGTCACTTGCCCAAGGCCTCAGAGCAGGCAAGTGGCAGAGCTGGGATTAGAACCCAGGACTTTCTGTGCCCCAATTCCGTGCTCTTCCCGCTAGGCCATCCTGCTTCCTAGTCCCTGTTTCATACAAGGATCACGGTCTGAGAGGGAAGGTAGAGCAGATAGCTTCACCTCTGGGGGCCTCAGTTTCCTCATCTGGAAAATGGACACAACTGACTTACCCAAGGTGCCCTGGAAGACTAATGGCAGAGGTGGAACCAGAACTTGGGTTCCCTGGCTCCCTACCATGGGCAGGGAAAGCGTCTGTTGACTTCCAAACGCTTAGCAAAGTGTTGTGCACACTGTAAGAACTCAGTAAATCTTGACAGACCACACTGCCTCCCAATAGACGTCACCGGTTTACTTCAGTAGCCCGTTCTTATTGTCCTTGGGCTCTTAAGCGTGGGTGTTTGTTTCTTCTGGATTAAACTATAAGGGACTGGACTGCACCATAAGAGACTCCCTCAGCCTCTTTCTATCTCTTTCTCATTTCATTTCAAAGAGGCTCCTCACCAATGCCTCCACAGGGCTACAACTCCTGGGAAGAGCCTGCCGGAAGCCAGAAACGACTACGTCACGGTCGCCACAGAGAATTAAGAATGAATAAAGTCACTTCGAATGCATAAGACGCCCTTAATAAATGCAAATTGCTTTTAAAGTAGAGTCTTCGTTATTAAATGTCACTGTCAATTTGCATTTGACTACGGAAGCCATGGTCAAGTCGATGTGCAATTGTATTTCACATCATTCCTTTATTAAATCTACCAGATTCGGGTTCCCTCATCCACAGCTCCGCCCCAAGGCAGTCAATCAAGCAATCAATCGTATTCATTGAGCGCTTACTGTGTGCAGAGCACTGTACTAAGTGACCGGAGAGAACAACATGACAGTTGGTAGAAACACTGGGACGCTTGTTAGCAGAATCAGGTTTATCACAGACCAACTCTGACTCTTCCTTTCTCCTTCCAGGCTGTACAAGTCCTGGGAAAACCCTCAAAGGGTCTTGAAAAGTTTTTTCCAGCCAGATGGCAATCCATCTATAGTATTTATTGATCACCTCTGCCCCCAGTAGATTGTAAACTCCTCTGTTATCATTAGGGAACACGTTAAGCAGTCATGTGAAAAACACTGTTCTAAGCTCTGGGGTAGATAACAAGTCGATCAGGACGGACACAGTTCCGCACCCACATTTGGGCTGACGGTCTAAGCAGGAGGGAGAACAGGAATTTTACAGATAAGGCAACGGAGGCCCAGAGAAGTGAAGTGACTTGCCCGAGGGCATACTGCAGGCAAGTGGCAGAGGAATGATAATGTTGGTATTTGTTTTTGTGAAGCGCTTACTATGTGCAGAGCACTGTTCTAAGCGCTAGGGGAGATACAGGGGAATCAGGTTGTCCCACGTGGGGCTCACAATTAAAACCGCATTTTCCAGATGAGGTAACTGAGGCACAGAGAAGTGAAATGACTCGCCCACAGTCACACCGCTGACAAGTGGCAAAGCCGGGATTCGAACCCATGACCGCGGACTCCCAAGCCCGGGCTCTTTCCACTGAGCCACGCTGCCTCTCATAGAATTAGAACTCAGGTCCTCTGACTCCCAGGCCTGTGCTCTTACCACTAAGCCACACTGCTCCTCCAGGGCCTGGATCTTATCTACAACTCTACTTGTATCTCAAGTCCTTAGTCGAGTGCTCTGCACACAATAGGTGCTCAGTAAGTACTCCTGATTGATTGACTGCCCGGCACTGTATTAGGCACCTGAGAGAGGACCACAGAAGCCAAAGGCAGCGTTCCCGTACAGTCTCTAAGGCTCAAAAATCCCCCCACCACCCCCAGGAGGGTTTCCCTGAACCTGGCTGGTCGGCTTTGGAAGGGACGTCTTGCCAAAATGGGACAGAGGACCCAGCATCCCCGCTTCTTTTATGGCATTTATGGTATCTGTTAAGTGCTTACTATGTGTCGGGCACTGTACTAAGCACCGGAGTGGCTATAAGCAAATCGGGTTGGACACAGTCCCCGGCCCACGTGGGGCTCACAGTCTTAATCCCCATTTTACAGATGAGGTAACTGAGGCCCAGAGAAGTGAAGCGACTTCCCCAAGGCCTCACGGCAGACAAGTGCCAGGGCCGGGATTAGAACCCAGGACCTTCTGACCCCCGGGCCCCTGTTCTTCCCCTTGGATGAGGACTACGTCCAATCCGATGGCCTCCCGTCTACTCCAGCGCTCAGCAGATAGGAGGTGCTTAATTCCACTTCTCTTGATAAAAATAATCAAAGGATTTAAAAAGGAAAAAATTGGCAGCAACGTATGTTCGACTCTCAAGCTTTTTGCTATATTTCTATGGGAGCAATTCAGATTGTTCTGCTAATTTAATATGCACTCATCATTTATTCATTTATCCTCTCTTCTCCTCTTTCTGCTGTTCCCTTAATCTCCCTGAGCCACATAAACAGTTGAAGCCACGGGGCTTCATCTTAGATTTTTCAAAGAGAAACTCAGGCTTGCTTTGGAGCTAATTCCTCCCTTCCCCCAGCATACAAAAAACACATAATGATGATAATTATGGTATCTGTTAGTGCTCACTATGTGCCGAGCACCGTTCTAAGCACTGAGCGCCGTATCACGTGACCAGACCCAACCACCGTCCCACATGGGGCTCGCGGTCTAAGGAGGAGGGAGAGCAGGGATCTTGTTCCCATTTTACAGCTGGGCAAACTGAAGATACTTCGCAGAGCCAGGGCTAGACAGGTTTCCCGACTCCCCGAGCTGTGCCCTTTCCACCCCCCGGCCCTAGAAACCCTGCTAAATGATTTTTTAAGTGATATCTGTTAAGCGCTTACTACGTGCCAAGCGCTGAACCGGGAGCTGGGGTTGATACGAGCTAATCAGGCTGGACAGTTCACGTCCCGACAGCTGAATCCCTGTTTTACAGATGAGATAACTGAGGCCTAGCGAAGTGAAGCTCCAGGTCACTCGGCAGACAAGTGGCAGAGCCGGGATTAGAACCCAGATCCTCCTGACTCCCAGCCCCCGGGCTCTATCCTCTCGGCCAGGCGGCTTCTCACGCCCAGCGGAGTTACAGGACGCACTGCTGGCAGGTGGAGTCTCGGGATTCTTCCTCCCTGGTGGGAGAAAGAGCCCAGCCGCCGGGAACGACGGGACGGCCTCCATTTTGAGATTTCGGGGCTCAGGCCTTGTGCGACGGAACTGACGGTTGGAGCGGTGCCAGGTTCACTCCCTCGCCCGATGCTGTCCCACTGGGCCACAGATTGCAAGCGGGCGTGGTGCAGCACGGGATTAGAACGCAGGTCCCCCGACTCCCAGAGCGGACAGTCACCCGTCTCCGTGAGGGGTGGGAAACCGGGCTCTGCCCCCGGGACCCGGAACAGAAGGCGACGGGCTCTGGGCGGAAAACGGGCGCCGGTTCCCTGACTCTGCCGGGAGCGAGAGCTTGCGGTGCTGATGTTTGCAACCGTTCACACCTGCCTTTTTGCTTGGCAACCGTCCTACTAATCCCGGGAAGTCTAATTGATGGTCCAATTTAGAGCAGCAGCAGCCCAAAGCTTTGGGAACGCCGGGAAGCTTTGGGAAGAGCGGAGGAAACAAACAAAAGAACTGTTTTATCACTACAGGCGCTAGACGGGCTCGGGTCTAGCAGATGGAACTAAGGGCGCGGCAAGAGGCCCCGGGCTCCTATCCCAACTCTACTGGTCTGCTGGGTGACCTCAGGCCCGTCACTTAACCTCTCTGGTCCTCCCGGTTGCCTCATCTATAAATTGGGGAGAGGCTATCGGGGAGACAGATACGGAAACATTTACAAATAGAGCTGTAATGATGAATAACTGAATAAATGCGTATACAATCGACTAAATGTATAGCGAAGAGGGTGAGCATAAAATTAACACCCATTTTCCAGGGTGGAAATTATAATCATGATCATTTCGATATCTGTTAAGTGCTTACTATGTTCTAAGCACTGGGGTGGATACGATCCAATTAGATCAGACACGGTCCCCTGCTCCTCATGGGGCCTCACAGTCTAAGGGGAAGGAAGACAGGTATTTGTCTCTGTTGCCGAATTGTACGTTCCAAGCGCTCAGTACAGTGCTCGGCACATAGTAAGCGCTCGATAAATACTACTGAATGAATGAATGAAAGGTATTTAATCCCCATTTTACAGAAGAGGAGACTGGGACCTACAGAAGTTAAGTGACCGGCCCAGGGTCACACAGCAGGCAAGTGGCGGAGCCAGGATTAGAACCCGGGACTCCTGACGCTCAGTCCTGCGTTCTCCCTGCTGGGCCACCCTGCATCTCGGTAAGATCGCAATGACACTAAAGAGGACCCTGCTCCCCTTTAGAGAGGCAGAACGGCCTGGTGGAAAGAGCACGGGCCCGGGAGTCAGAGGACCGGGGTTCTAATCCTGCCCCTGCCCCTTGTTTGCTGTGTGACCTCGGGCAAGTCACTTACCTCCCCGCGGCCTCAGTTCGTTCATCTGCAAAATGGGGATACAACTCCTAGTCTCCTTCCTGCTTGGACTGTGAGCCCCCATATGGGACCTGGTGCTGTATCGTCTACCCCAGCGCTTAGTGCAGAGCTTGGCACAGAGTAAGCACTTAAATACCACAAATTATTATTCTGCCCACAACAGAAGCCCGGCTCCTCTGGAGTTAAAGTATTTCTCTTGCTTGAGCCAGCCTGGTGCTTTGAGGTGTTGCAGAAGAAACTGTACCCGCCTGAGAGCACATTCTGTTCCTCTGTGTGAAATACAGTTGCCGAACAACCGGGCAGAATTTTCCAGCGGAGACCCTGACAGGATCCATGCCGCTGGGGATCGGCTCCCCGCGGGGCAGACGACTGAGAAAACGGTACGGAAACATTCCCGCTCTCCACCCCCCCTCCGGGTCTTTTCGAGGCCGTGCCGTCAAGTAGCTCGGAGGCCTGGCGAAGCCTACGACGCGCCCCAGACGGCCTGGTCTGACAGGCGGTGAAGTCACAGGGCCACCGGCCAACCAGCAGAAAACCCTGGCATGGCCTAGTGGAGAGAGCCCGGGGCCTGGGCGTCAGAAGGACCTGGGTTCTGATCCCAGCTCCGCCGCCTGTCCGCTGGGTGACCTTGGGCAAGTCACTTCATTTCTCCGCGCCTCAGTGACCTCATCTGTAAAATGAGGATTAAGCCTCTGAGGCCCACGTGGGACACAGTCTATCTCCTATCTCGGAACCACCCCAGCACTTTGTACGGTGCCTGGCACATAGTAAGTGCTTAAATACCACAATTTTCATTATCGTTATGACTCTATTATCATTGTTATCGCTATTATTATTTTTTAAATAGTAAAGGCCAAATTTCCCAGCCATCGGGGTCTCAGGGACTGGCCGGTCTTTAGGTGATACTGGAGAACTGACGATGAGCCTCAGTTCTGGGATTTTGGGCCCGAGACCCTGGGCAGAAGAATCGATGGGGCGCTAGGGGTTTGAGCGGGGTGCTCACCCTTCCCTACACACTGGGTTCCCGTCGGTGGGCAGAGCGCCATGTGCAAATCGGCAGGCAGGGGTGCCGAACAGGGGCGCTGGCCAGCTACAGACAGGATTGGAACTAGAACCCAGGAGTCCTGCTTCTCGGAGACGGGTTCTTTCTCCTGAGAGCGCGGGAACTAAATTCTCACGCGGTCATGGGCCCCAGAGGACGCTAGATTCGATCCCATGACCAAACCCTTTGGGGGCTTACCATCTGGGGTCCTGGAAAGCCTCTACACAAAAGGATGCGCCTTCTAAATGGCCAGAGAGGGTATGACATCCCTATTCAGGTTAATAAGTCAATTATATTATCCATTTAATAATGGTGGTGTTTGTTAAGGGCTTAGTACGTGCCACTGTGCTACGCGCTAAGGCGGATACAAGCAAATTGGGCTGGACGCAGTCCTAGCTGGGGCTCACAGTCTTAATCCCCGTTTCACAGATGAGGTAACTGAGGCAGAGAGAAGGGAAGTGACTTACCCGAGGTCACACAGCAAGACAAATGGTAGTGCCGGGATGAGAACCCAGGTCCTCCTTGCGCTGTCTCCTCTAGGCCACGCCGCTTCTCTACACTGACCACTAAAGATCAATAATGATGGACGGATTGATTGATTAGAGCACGGGGAAAAAGTTCAGAGGGGAGAACCAGCTCTCTAAGGCGGCTGGGTGACGAGAGGGGCAGCCCTCGGGCACTCTCCCGGGGAGCTGTGGCTCACAGGGCTCCTGACCGACCCCCGTGGGCATCCGCGCCAATGGAAGCGACTCCCCGACGGGGCGATGGGTAACCCCCGCCTCCGGGAGACAGTCGCCGGAGGCGATCCCCTCACGTTCAAAGGGGAGAAAAGAAATGAAGCCCGTTGAGAACGTGCCGGCCGGGACAGTGACGGATCGCTCTTCCCAACGGGGACGCCATCGGTCTCAATCCCTCTGGAACGCTCGGCCAAAAGCCGAGACGCGACGAACTCGCTGGACACAGTGTGAATATCGGAAGTAATTTACTAGGGTTTCTGTCACCGCTGCCTGTTGCTGGCTTCGACTGGGCTCCATCTGTGGGCTTAATTAGGGGAGGAGGAGGAGTCCTGGTGTTACGCATTTGACCCACCACTCTCACGCCGGTGCCCGGATGATCTAATTAAATTCAAATTCCCACTCGCCTGTCAAATGTTGCACGCAGAATAAGAATTTCAGGCAGGAGCAAAAAAAAAATAGGCCCATCCTCTATACATCTGCAATGGCATGAGGGTGGGAGGAGGGGAGGGAGCGAGAGAGAAGATGTGTGTGTGTGTGTGTATTCTGCCTTTATTTTGAAGCCAACACGGAAATGCTTCATTCAGAACCCAGACGATAAGACCTCGATTTGATACGGCACCAATATTTTCAAAGCAGCGTCACATTAGTCGATTCATTTTTGTCCTCACCACATCCCTGATGCGGCAGAGGGAAGCGGACAACCTCAAAAACCAAAGAGGGAGAGGAAGTGACTTGCCCAGGGTGACACAACCACCCAGGGGCAGAGATGGGACTAGGCCCCGGAGCCGCAGATTCTCGGAGACGTGCCCTACCGTGCCGAAGCATCTAATTCCTCCCGGGTCCCCATCACCCAACTGCCTCAAAACGGTGATTTAAAAATCCTTTGGCCTCGGTTTAATGGACTCCTATCTCCTTAGGTATCTCAGGTAATTTCGGATATAGTGTGGCCCAGTGGAAGGAGCACGGGCCCGTGAGTCAGAGGATCTGGGTTCTACTTCTGGCTCTGCCATTTGCCTGCTGTGTGGCCTAACTCCTCTGGGCCTCAGTTTTCTCCTCTGTAAGAAGGGACTTCAGTGCCTCTTCTCCCTCCTGCTTAGACTGTGGGCCCCGAGAGGAGCGGGGACTGTGTCCAACCTGATTATCTTCTATCTACCCCATCGCTCAGTACAGTGTCTGAAATACAGTAAGGGCTTAAAGCCGCTTTTGTTGTTATAATGAATTCGGTGAGGGCTCTACCGTGTAAACTTCACTTTGGGAATTTTGACACGGCTCAATCAATTAAGACGTGAGGGTCTGCGGTGTGGAGACCTGGCCTCGTAAAGACCGGCAGCACTATCCCATGGCAGCAGGGCTTGAGAGAAAAAGGAATATTTTCATAGAGCCGACATTACTGCGCACCTGATTGATTTTCTTATCAACGCCCATAAGCACCAGCCTATCCTGGCACTGGAGCCCGATTCACCAATCGAGCTTGGAAGCGGAATTCTATTTATGAGCCAAATGGAGCATTTATGAGTTCCCCAAACAAGTTGAGAGAGAGACCAATAGCCTTGGAAGTCAGCAACAGGAGAGGGAGCTGGCCAAGAGCACGTGCCCGAGGAGTTTCCCTCGATTTACGCTTCCATCAGCGAATGCGAAAGCTGCCACGGCATCGCAAAGTTGCACCGACCTCATCTGCCCGAGAATATCGTTTACAAAAAAAAAATCACCACAAGGGATTCTCTTGTTTTTTGAGGCAGTGTGGCACAGAACAGCATCCGAGTCTCTGAGGGGAATGGGACCGCAAATTTTAAAAAAGAAAAACGGAGTGAGGAGGGAAGGAAACAGAGTTCAATGGGAAGACGGGACACTCACCCAGTCAACCAGAAGCCAGGTTTTACTGCCATTGGTGACAATCTGCCCTGGAAGACAATCCCTCTCTGGAACCTTTAAAAGAGAAAACCAAAAACGGAAGAACAAAGGAAGCTTTAGAATACAGGTGACAAATTAATGAAAGCGCAATAGCAATTCCGTGTTAACAGTGCTCCCATTAAGATGAAATATTTCTCTCTAGAGTTACCCCTCTGTTTCCTCCAACTATTCATTCATTCAATAGTATTTATTGAGCGCTTACTATGTGCAGAGCACTGTACTAAGCGCTTGGAGTGGACAAATCGGTAACAGATAGAGACGGTCCCTGCCCTTTGCCGGGCTTACAGTCTAAGCCGGGGAGACGGACAGACGAGAACAATAGCAATAAACAGAATCAAGGGGATGAACATCTCATTAAAACAATAGCAAATAAACAGAATCAAGGCGATGTAGATTATCCCACGTTCCATCACAGTTCGCTGACCGCTTAGCGCTTTCAGGTTTTCCTGGAGAGAAGTCGGAAAAGCAATCTCCCGTCCGAATGTGGATCTAGGTAGTTCACAGCAGAGGTGCCCATCTCTCATTGCCCGGGGGAGGGCAGAAAGAGGAGTCGTTTTACGGGGTGGAGGGCCCGAGGCGGGCTCGATGCGCTAACAGGCTGGGGGGAGGCCGTTCTGGATCCTGTCGGCCTTGACTGGAAGTTTTCAGGGCCTGTCAGAGACCGGGGTGAGCACTCCTGCTGGTCGTCCCCGTGGAGTTGGCGCCTAAAGGTTCCCGCGTCCAATTAGAAATAAGCCCTTCACCCCAGAGCCCCTTCTTGCCAAGCCCTGACCATGGCGGAGTAGAGTTTCCCGTCGGAAACAACGGAGGAGCTCGCTCGTCATACCCCGAAAGAGACTAGCTGTTTCACGGCAGCTCCCCTCTCATTTTCTCGAGCTCCTTGTATTTCCCTATTTTCACAATTTACTGGGGCTTCGAGATAAGAAGCTCCGCAGATCACGTTAGTATTTCCTAGTCAACTCTCGGCCGGCTGGGAGAAAGCCTGATTCCTCACAGAAATGTCTTTTACTCGCTTAAACCACCGTCTTAAACATTTCAGGTGCGGGCAGCGGTAAACTCTTCGAACAATGCTTGACAGAGAGTAAGTACTTCACAAATACTATTACTATACCGTGCACTACCATGTGCCAAACACTACTGACAGCCGGGAAAGACACAAGATAATGAGAACAGACGCAGACCCAATCCAACGTGGAGTTCGCAATCTAAGAGGGAGGGAGGGCAAGTATTTCACCCCCAATTACAGATGAGGAAACTGAGGCCTAGAGTGGCTGATGTGCCCAAGGTCACACAGAAGGCCAGTGACAGAGCCAAAACTAGGACCCATCAGGTCACTCTCCCGGCTAAACGACGGAATCAAATTCTGATGATGATAATAATAATGTTGGTATTTGTTAAGCGCTTACTATGTGCAGGGCCCTGTTCTAAGCGCTGGGGTAGCGCTGCTTCTCCGATCATCTTAACGGCCTGCTGGTAGAGGCAAATTACAACCTGACACAATAAAAGCGTGGCTTTGTGGAAAGAGCCCGGGTTCCAATCCCGACTCCGCCACTTAATAATGTCGGTATTTGTTAAGCGCTTACTACGTGCAGAGCCCTGTTCTAAGCGCTGGGGGAGATACAGGGTGATCAGGTTGTCCCACGTGAGGCTCACAGTTAATCCCCATTTTCCAGATGAGGTAACCGAGGCCCAGAGAAGTGAAGTGACTCGCCCACAGTCACACAGCTGACAGGTGGCGGGGCCGGGATTCGAACCCATGACCTCTGACTCCCAAGCCGGGGCTCTTCCCACTGAGCCAGGTGGCTTCACTTGTCAGCTGTGTGACTTTGGGCAAATCACTTCACTTCCCTGAGCCTCAGCCACCTCATCTGGAAAACGGGGATCAAGACTGTGAGCCCCAGGTGGGACAACCCGATAACCTCGTATGTATCCCAGCGCTTAGAACAGTGTCAGCGCTTACCGAGTACCATCGTCATCATTACGTTTTTTTTTTTAAAAAAATCACTTCCCTAACTGCCGGCTGACACGTATCACCCAAAGTAAGCGGAAATGCATCAGGCACAGTAATATCAATTGCAACCCGTATCATTCTGCCGCGTGATTCCAGGGATCGAAGAAGGCTCTGCTGAGAACGCATGGTTAGCAATCACGGAATTACAGACGGCGAAGTCGCTGACCTTGGAAGACGGCTCTTTGGGTAAAGGAGCAATTGCCCGTCTCGAGCAGAGCGTACACCGAATAAGGGATCTCAACAACGATCCAGTAGAAAGATCATTAACGCGGGCCGATCTGCTATTACTTCTTCTGCCTCGTCGCTGAACCAGAGTGGGGCTCGGGCAAAATTCCTGCCTCGGCGCTTCTGAGTAGCCTTGCGCAGAGGGAATTCGGTGCTCCCATATTAACTCTTGAGCAGCGTGGCTCAGTGGAAAGAGCCCAGGCTTTGGAGTCAGCGGTCACGGGTTCCAATCCCGGCTCCGCCGCTTGTCAGCGGTGTGACTGTGGGCGAGTCACTTCGCTTCTCTGGGCCTCAGTTCCCTCATCTGTAAAATGGGGATGAAGACCGTGAGCCTCACGTGGGACGACCCGATTACTCGGTATCTACCCGGCGCTTACAACAGTGCTCTGCGCACAGGAAGCGCTTAACAAATGCCAACATTATTATTCCTCCGTGCTCCTCGCTCTACCTTTCCAGTCAACCGACCAATCGATCAGTGGTATTGATTGAGTGCTTGCTGGGTGCAGAACACTGTACCAAGCCCTTCTTTTGGGGTCACCATGGACCTGGGTAGGATCCCCCCCCCCCCCCGCCCAGCCACTTCACGCGCCAACCAAACCAACGGGAAGATTTCAAGGGCCCCCAGACTATTCTAACATTTAGGCCGCTGCCGACCCTCCCGTCGATCGGTAGACGACCTCTCGCTCGAGTTTCCTCCCTCGGTCCTCTGAGCCCCAGCGCCTGGAAGTCCGACTCCCTTCCCTCCCGCCGCCCTCCCCGTCTTCAAGAAATCACATCTCCGGGGTGGGGGGTGTCTTCCCCGATTCCTCCTCCACCTCCCCACCTTACAACGGCCACTTGGGCGTTTCGGTTTAGGAATTCCAGCCGGGCCCAGCACGGTAGCCCCCAGCGACCTGCTTCCTGATGCTACTGCGCTCCCGCGAGTGCTGAGCACAGTGTCCGGCGCACAGTAGTTACTTAGTAAATACTAACGAGGGATGTCACGGGCTGAGCATCGGACTAAGGGCCTGGGAGAGCGAAACAGAGGCAAGAGACTCATTTCCTGCCCTCGGGAAGCTTCCAATCTAATGTGGAGAGACAACCCCTCCATAATTCAGAGCTCTAACGCAGCTAAGCGAAGACTGGCGGGGGGCGGTCAGCCCTCCGACCGACGGCTACCGGAATCATCGTATGGCCCGGCGGAGAGTGAAAGCGGTCCTCCTGCCCCCGCTCCCAGAACGCAGAGCCACAGAGTCAGAGGTCATGAGTTCAAATCCCAGCTCTGCCACTTGTCAGCTGTGTGACTGTGGGCAAGTCACTTAACTTCTCTGGGCCTCAGTGACCTCATCTGTAAAATGGGGATGAAGACTGTGAGCCCCACGTGGGACCACCTGATTCCCCTGTGTCTACCCCAGCGCTTAGAACAGTGCTCTGCACATAGTAAGCACTTAACAAATACCAACATTATTATTATTAACATTATTAGAAGCCGCTGCAACTTTCACAAAAGAAACGAGAAGCCCCCGGGGAGACCCTCCCTCAGCTGGGCCACGAGTCAGTTTAATCACAGAAACCGGACGTGGAGGAGAGCTGGCGGATCAGAATCCGCTCGCAATGCATAATCGTCCCTCTGGGGATTTTCCATCGATCGATCGCTCGCATTTATTGAGCGCTGACTGTGGGAAGAGGACTGTGCTAAGCGATTGGGGGAGTATCATACAACGGAGGTGGGAGCCACGGTCCCTGGCCGCAACAGGCTTCCCGCCTAGAGGGAGCCTACGGTAGTCTTATTTTCATCATTCGCTTCACGGCTTATAGTGCTTTCCCGGAGTCAGAACCGGAGGGGGGAGAAGGAGCGCGGGAAGTACCCTGCTGGGGAAACTGAGTCCCTACGTTTCCTTTCCCCTGGCTCTTGAGGACGACACTACCGGAAAGAGCAGGGAAATGCGGTCTCCGATGCTCGCCCGAAGCCCCCTTTTCTTCTGCTTCTTCCCCCCCACTCCTCTCTGGGCCTCAACAACTCCCCCCCCCACCACGGTTCCTCCATCCTCTCTCCTAATGCTCAGCGGAAAGAGCCTGGGCTTTGGAGTCAGGGGTCATGGGTTCGAATCCCGGCTCGGCCACTTGTCAGCTGTGTGACTTTGGGCAAGTTACTCCTCGGTGCCTCAGTCACCTCATCCGTAAAATGGGGATGAAGACCGTGAGCCCCACGTGGGACAACCTGATTCCCCTGTGTCTACCCCAGCGCTTAGAACAGTGCTCGGCACACAGTAAGCGCTTAACAAATACCAACATGAGCTCCGCCAAAGAGTCACATCCAGCACCGGGTCACGAGGTTCTGAGTGTTATGCTGGGGTTTCAGCGGCCCCTCAGAGCCCTGGGTGCAGAGCAGTTTGAGCCCGCCGCTCGCTGGCCCGATTTTCACCTGCTCGCAGTTGAATGATGCAGGCTAGCGTGCATTTAAAAAAAAAAAAGGAGCAAAAAAACGGCAGCTTATTAAACCCGCTCCTCACTAGGAGTAAATATGGGGGGGGGGTGTAGGATGGATCAGAGGGGCCGGTAGAGCACCAGTGAGATCTCTAGAAAAGAGCTCGACACAGCGGCGAAGGAGTTCCCATTCAATCCTCTCGCTAACGCTCCTCCTTCCTCCCCGCCAGTCACCATCACCGCTGTTCTCTCGGATCTGGCATCAGTAGCTCATGGCTGGACTGAGTGTGATTTGAAATTCTCTTGTTGCCCTAATCTGGTTTTAACAATCTAGTTATGCATCGGTTATGTAAGGGGAAAAACCTGCCAGCATCGCAGGAAAACACACACACACACGTATACCCCACCATCTTAGCTCTTATGTAATCCTAACGGGTGAATAATTAGGCCATAAAACATCTCCTGCTACCGGGGGGGACCGGGACAGTCGCCGGAAAATATACAAGGGAAAAGTTGACAAGGGCGTTAAAGGGTCGGGGCCCGGGCAGAGAAATCTCGCGCCTGGGAGTCGGAGCACCTGGGTTCTAATCCTGCCTCTGCCACTAGCCCGCTCTGTGAAACTGGGCAAGTCGCTTAGTTTCCCTGTGCCTCAGTTCCCTAAATACTGGATCGATCTCCTTTCCTCTTAGAACTGTGAGCCCCATGGGGATGATGCGTGACCTGATTATCTCAAATGGGCCCCAGCACTTAATATAGTGCTTGGCATTCATTCACTCACTGAATCGTATTTACTTAGCGCTTACTGTGGCACATAGTGAGCGCTTAATCGGCACCACAGTTATCATTGTTTGCCGAATCCCCCAGCAGAATAGTCTCTCTTGGCGCCAACACGAGGAAACACTTCCTCTCAATGAAGCAAACATTAATAGGTTCCAGAAGGGCCAAAATCAACTCACGGGCAAGACGTCCACAACGGAATCGATCAGTTGTATCTACTGAACACTTACTATGCGCAGAGCACTGTTTCACTTGGGCGAATGCAAAGAATTGACCGACACGTTCCCCGCCCACAACAAGCTTACAATCTAGAGGGACAGACCTTCATACGAATAATTTATGATAAATAATTGAAAGATATGTACATTAAGCGCCGTGGGGCTGGGGAGAGTATCAGATGTCCAAAGATCGCAGATCCGAGCGCGTAGATAATGCAGAAGGGAGAGGGAGCCGGGGACAAGGGAGTTTAATGGGGGAAGACCTCAAGGAGGAGATGAGCCTGGAAGGAGAGGTGGGATTCAAGAGAGGAAAGGGTCAGGGAGTCAGCCCCCTCCTAACTTTCAGGACGGACGTTAAGAAAGACGCCGATCCCACATGCTTTTAAGCATCCTTTCATCGCAGACTGAATCCAAAGTACTAGCTTGGCTAGCCTGCAGCCCTGACCCCCAAAATCGTTGTCTCTAAGGTGGGTTGGGAGAGGTTGATCACCAACTTCCCTCATATTCAAGAACCCCAGAAGGTCCCCCAACACCATCTGCCCTAAAATGCCCCCCACATACCCCAACCGTGCTTCCATCGGGGAAGAAAGAACGACGAGGCGATCGTGCGAGGTCGTTATTTTTTTTACAGACACGCAAGGAAACGCTGCCCCGCGGTACCTAACTTTTCCCGGGAGCGTTTCCCGCTGAAATGAACTCCCTCTCAAGTAGACCCGTCCAACTAGGTCAGCCAGACGGAAGCGCGGGTCTCCGATTCAGGAAGAGTTTCGGGGTCAAAATCGAAAAGCTCCGCTCCCCCCCGCCTCAAGAGTGGTGAGGGAAAAATATGAAATGGCTACCGTGTTCAATTATTCTCTCATTCAATAGTATTTATTGAGCGCTTACTATGCGCAGAGCACTGTACTAAGCGCTTGGAATGGACAATCCGGCTCTCACTGACAGCCTTCTGCCACCTCCCTCCCCTCCAAACTCTGACGTCGTCCTTTGTGGAAATTCTTCGTTTCCTCGGGACCCCAAATTTCTCCGACTTGCCCTTCTCCCCCTTTTAAAATATTATTCCTGCTGGGGTCCACGTGGCCACCTCAGGGTATTTGTGATTTACAGTGCTCTGCACACAGTAAGCGCTCAATATATTTATTATATAAATATAAAAAATACATATTATTCTATTTATTTTGTTAATGACGTGTATATAGCTATAATTCTATTTATTTAGATTGATGCTATGGATGCCTGTTTACTGGCTTTGATGTCCGTCTCCCCCCTCTAGACTGTGAGCCCGTCGTTGGGTAGGGATCGTCTCTATCTGTTGCTGAATTGTACTTTCCAAGCGCTTAGTACAGTGCTCTGCACCCAATAAGCGCTCAATAACTACTATTGAATGAATTTTCCTCCTCAGTTTTAAGAGCACCGTCCCCTTTTTTCCTTCCCTGGAAGGCCACAGTGACAGAGCCTGGGCCTGGGGGTCGGAATAATAACGTTGGTATTTGTTAAGCGCTTACTCTGGGCAGAGCACTGTTCTAAGCGCTGGGGGAGATACAGGGTCATCGGGTCGTCCCACGGGAGGCTCACAGTTACTCCCCATTTTCCAGATGAGGGAACTGAGGCCCAGAGAAGTGAAGTGACTCGCCCTCAGTCACACAGCTGACAGGTGGCAGAGCCGGGATTTGAACCCATCACCTCTGACTCCCAAGCCCGGGCTCTTTTCCACTGAGCCACGCTGCTTCTCTGTCCTGGGTTCAAGTCCCGGCTCCGGCTCTTGCCTGCTGGGTGACCTCGGACAGGTCACTTCACTGGGCCTCAGTTACCTCATCTGTCCAATGGGGATTAAGACTGAGAGACAGGGACAGTATCCAGCCCAATTTGCTTGTGTCAATCCCGGAGTTTAGTACAGTGCCTGGCACATAGTAAGTGCTTAACAAATTCCACCATTCTTATTATTAGGCCTAAAACTTACACTGCCCGGTCACTTCACTTCTCTGTGCCTCAGTTACCTCATCTGTAAAATGGGGATTAAGACCGTGAGCCCCCTGTGGGATAACCCGATTTCCCTGTGTCTATCCCAGCGCTTAGAACAGTGCTCTGCACATCGTAAGCGCTTAACAAATACCAACATTATTATTAGGTGTCCTAAACAGCCACCTGGCGAGCAGAGAAGCAGCGCGGCTCAGTGGAAAGAACCCGGGCTTGGGAGTCAGAGGCCATGGGTTCGAATCCCAACGCCGCCACTTGTCTGCTGCGTGACTTTAGGCAAGTCACTTAGCTTCTCTGGGCCTCAGTCACCTCATCCGTAAAATGAAGATTAACTGTCAGCCTCACGTGGGACGACCTGATGACCCCGTCTCTCCCCCAGCGCTTAGAACAGTGCTCGGCACATAGTAAGCGCTTAACAGAGACCGACATTCTTATTATTTCACTTCTCTGGGTCTCGGTTCCCTCATCTGTAAAAAGAGGATTGGGACCGTGGGCCCCAGGGAGGACGAGGGACCCGAACTGCTTGCATCCACCCCAGCGCTTAGTACATAGTAAGTGTGTGGAAAGAGCCTGGGCTTCGGAGTCAGAGGTCATGAGTTCCGACTGCCGGCTCTGCCCCTCGTCAGCTGTGGGACTGCGGGCGAGTCACTTCACTTCTCTGGGCCTCAGTTCCCTCATCTGGAAAATGGGGATGAAGACCGCGAGCCTCACGTGGGACAACCTGATGACGCCGTATCTCCCCCAGCGCTTAGAACGGTGCTCTGCGCATAGTAAGCGCTTAACAGATACCAACATTATCATTAACAAATGCCATAATTATTATTACTATCTCCCCGGTGGACGCCTTGGCCGTGAGCAAGACGGGGGAGGTCCACCCTCGCGACCAAGGCGGGTCCCCCCACCAGGGACCTCTCCCTGCTCACACCTGTTGTTCGAACTCGGCTCCTCTGGCTCCGGGGAGACGGCGGAGCCGTTTCTTGCCTTGGATTTAATAAGCCCTTTCTAAATCTAACCAGGGAACAGGCACCGAAAATTGCACTTGCATAACAGGGGCGGGCGGGCTCTCGGTTGGCATTTTCTTGGGCAAGTTTCACTCGGGCGCATTCGCTCCCCGTCGGGGTTTAAAATAGAAAGCTGGAAACCTCGGTTGGGCAGCGTGGCTTAGCGGCAGGACCCCCGGGCCTGGGAGTCGGAGGATGTGGGTTCCGATCCCGCCTCCGCCGCGCGCCCCGGGGCGAGCCGCCTGACGTCTCCGGGCCTCGGTTACCTCGTCTGGAAAACGGGGATTAAAACCGACAGGCCCCACGTGGGACAACCTTGTAGCTTAGGACGGTGCTCGGCGCACAGTAGGCGCTGAACAGATGCCATCGTTATCATCGCTCCAGCGCTTGGAACAGGGCTCGGCACATAGTAAGCGCTTCACAAATAGCGTTATTATTGCTCCAGCGCTTGGAACAGTGCTTGGCACAGAGTAAGGGCTTAATAAATACCATCATTATTATTATTATTCCAGCACTTGGAGCACTGGTACATGTAAACACTGAACAAATGCCATCATTATTATTGCTCCAGCGCTTAGAACAGTGCTTGGCACATAGTAAGCGCTTAAAAACACCATCATTATTAGTCCAGGGCTTAGAACAGTGCTTGCCACAGTAAGCGCTGAACAAATGCCATCATTATTACTGCTCCAGCGCTTAGAACAGTGCTTGGCACATAGTAAGCGCTGAAAAAACACCATCATTATTATTCCAGGGCTTAGAACAGTGCTTGGCACATCGTTAAGCGCTGAACAAATGCCATCATTATTATTGCTCCAGCGCTTAGAACAGTGCTTGGCACATAGTAAGCGCTGAAAAAACACCATCATTATTATTCCGGCGCTTGGAACAGTGCTTGGCACATTGTAGGCGCTTAACAAATATCACTATTATTGATCCAGCGCTTAGAGCGGCGTTTGGCACATAGTAAGAGCTGAACAAATACCATCATTATTGCTCCAGAGTTTGGAACAGGGCTCGGCACATAGTAAGCGCTGAACAAATATTATTGCTCCAGCGCTTAGAGCGGCGCTTGGCACATGGTAAGCGCTGAACTAATACCATTATTGCTGCTCCGGCGCTTAGAACAGTGCTCGGCACATCGTAAGCGCCGAGCAAACAGCATTATCATTATTATTGCTCCAGTGACTAGAACAGGGCTCGGCACATAGTAAGCGCTGAACAAACACCATCGTTATCATTGCTCCGGCGCTTAGTACAGTGCTGGGCACATAGTAAGCGCTGAACATCGGTCCTATTTATCTTGATGATGTTGTCTTGTTTTTGTTTCGTTCTGCCGTCTCTCCCGATTAGACCGCGAGCCCGTCACTGGGCAGGGATGGTCTCTATCTGTTGCCCAACTGTCCATTCCAAGCGCTCAGTACAGTGCTCTGCACAGTCAGCGCTCAATAACTCCGAAACAGCGTGGCTTAGTGGAACAAGCCCGGGCTTGGGAGTCAGAGGTCGTGGGTTCCGATCCCGGCTCTGCCGCTTGTCTGCTGCGCGACGCTGGGCAAGTCACTTCACTTCTCTGGGCCTCAGTTCCCTCATCTGGAAAAATGGGGGTTAAAAAATGGGAACCCCACGTGGGACAATCTGATGACCCCCCGGATCTCCCCCCGCGCTGGGAACGGTGCTCAGCACATAGTAAGTGCTTAACAAATACCATTATTCTTATTACTATTGAATGAACGAGCAAATATTATTCATTCAATAGCATATATTGAGCGCTTACTACGTGCAGAGCACCGGACTAAGCGCTTGGAATGGACAATTCGGCAACAGATAGAGACCGTCCCTGCTCATGGACGGGCTCACGGTCTAATCGGGGGAGGCGGACGGACAAAAACAAGACAACTTCATCGCGATAAATAGAATCAAGGGGACGGACACCTCATTTACAAAATAAATAAGGGAATAAATATCTGTACAAGAGCAGAGAGATGAGGGGAAGGGAGAGGGGCAGAGGGAAAGGGGGGGAAAAAGGGGGTTTAGCTGAGGAGAGGTGAAGGGGGGACAGGGAGGGAGCAGAGGGAAAAGGGGAAGCTGAGGCTGGGAAGGCCTCTCGGAGGAGGTGAGGGCAGTGCTCTGCACAGGGTAAGCGCTTAAATACTATTTAAAAAAGGGGGGGGGCTGAGCTGAAGGGAGGGGAAGGGGGGACAGGGAGGGAGCAGAGGGGAAAGGGGAAGCTCAGTCTGGGAAGGCCTCTGGGAGGAGGTGAGCACAGTGCTCTGCACACGGTAAGCGCTTAAAGATCATTCAAAAAAGGGGGGACTTAGCTGAGGGGAGGGGAAGGGGGAGCAGAGGGGAAAGGGGAAGCTGAGGCTGGGAAGGCCTCTGGGAGGAGGTGAGCACAGTGCTCTGCACACAGTAAGCGCTTAAATACCATTCAAAAGGGGGGGGGGCTTAGCAGAGGGGAGAGGAAAGGGGGGGCAGAGCGGGAGCAGAGGGGAAAGGGGAAGCTCAGTCTGGGAAGGCCTCTGGGAGGAGGTGAGCACAGTGCTCTGCACACGGTAAGCGCTTAAATACCATTCAAAAAGGGGGGGGCTTAGCAGAGGGGAGGGGAAGGGGGGGTCAGAGAGACAGCAGAGGGGAAAGGGGAAGCTCAGTCTGGGAAGGCCTCTGGGAGGAGGTGAGCACAGCGCTCTGCACAGGGTAAAGCACTTAAAGACCATTCAAAAAAGGGGGGCGGAGGGGAAGGGGGAGCAGAGGGGAAAGGGGAAGCTGAGGCTGGGAAGGCCTCCTGGAGGAGGTGAGGTCTCCCCGCCCCCCCTAGAAACTGACCCTTCCTGCCCCCCCCGGTGCCCAGCCCGGGGGGCCGGACCCCCAGTTTTGCATCGGGGGGGGGGGGGACGGGACGGACTTGCAAGGTGGAAGTGGGGAGGGGTCGACGGCTGCGGGCTCCCCGGGGACCCCCCCCCCCCGCCCCCCCCGGGTGACCCCGGACACCCACCTGAGGCCGGGCGGCGGCTGGGCGACGGGGGTCTCCCCTTCCCTTCCCTTCCCTTCCCTTTCCTTTCCTTCCCCTGCCCTCCCCGGCGGTGCCCACTGCGGGCGAAACGCGCTGCGCCTCCCCCGTCCTGCTGCACGGTCCTGGCTGTCCCGGGGACGCGCCCGCCGCGCTCCCGCCGCCCAGGTGGGGGACGCGCGCGCGGGCGGGCGGGCGCGGGGACGAGCGCGGCTCCGGGAGGCGGCGCCCCCTGCCGGCCCGGCCGGGGCCCTGCAGGTGGCGGGAGCAGCCCCCCCTCCCTCGGCCGCCCCCTGGCGGCCGCGCGCGCGCGCTCCCTGCAGCCCGCCCCGGCCGGCCTCCCTTCGGGGCCTTCGCACAGTCACTCATCGTGAGCGCTTACTAGGTGCACAGCGCTGAGCGCTTGGAACGGACAAGTCGGCAACGGATAGAGACGTTGGACGGGCTTACCGGCTAATCGGGGGAGACGGACAGACGAGAACGATGGCAGTAAATAGGATGGAGGGGATGCACATCTCATTGAAACCATGGCAAATAAATAGAATCAGGGTGATGTCCACCTCCTTAGCAAAATAAATAGGGTAACGATGTACCTCTCATTAGCAAAATAAACAGGGTAATGAAACTATGTCATAATAATAACGTTGGTATTGGTTAAGCGCTTACTATGTGCCGAGCGCTGTTCTAAGCGCTGGGGGAGACACAGGGGAATCGGGTGGTCCCGCGTGGGGCTCACGGTCTTCATCCCCATTTTTCAGATGAGGGAACCGAGGCACCGAGGAAGTGAAGTGACTTGCCCACGGTCACCCAGCTGACAAGGGGCAGAGCTGGGATTCGAACTCATGACCTCTGACTCCAAAGCCCACGCTCTTTCTACTGGGCCACGCCGCTTCTCAAGGACGAGTACAGTGCTGAGGGGATGGGAAGGGAGAGGGGGAGGAGCAGAGGGAAGGTTGGTATTTGTTAAGCGCTTACTACGTGCTGAGCACCTTTCTAAGCGCTGGGGGAGAGACGGGGTCATCAGGTTGGCCTACGGGAGGCTCCCAGTGAATCCCCATTTGACAGATGAAGGCACTGAGGCCCAGTGAAGTGACTCGCCCACGGTCACCCGGCTGAGGAGGGGCAGAGCCGGGAGTCGAACTCACGACCTCTGACTCCGAAGCCCAGGCTCTTTCCACTGAGCCACGCTGCTTTAATAATAAGGTTGGTATTGGTGAAGCGCTCACTCTGCACAGAGCGCTGTTCTAAGCGCTGGGGGGGGAGACAGGGGCATCAGGTTGTCCCACGTGGGGCTCACGGTCTTCATCCCCATTTTCCAGATGAGGGAACTGAGGCCCAGAGAATAACAATAATGTGGGTATTGGTTAAGCGCTTACTATGTGCAGAGCGCTGTTCTAAGCGCTGGGGGAGAGACAGGGGAATCAGGTTGTCTCACATGGGGCTCACAGTCTTCATCCCCATTTTCCAGATGAGGGAACTGAGGCCCAGAGAATAACAATAATGTGGGTATTGGTTAAGCGCTTACTATGTGCAGAGCGCTGTTCTAAGCGCTGGGGGAGAGACAGGGGAATCAGGTTGTCTCACATGGGGCTCACAGTCTTCATCCCCATTTTCCAGATGAGGTCACCGAGGCCCAGAGAAGTGAAGTGACTTGCCCACAGTCACACAGCTGACGCGTGGCAGAGCGCCGGAATTCGAACCCATGACCTCTGACTCCCAAGCCCGGGCTCTTTCCACCGAGCCAGGCGAAACAACTCTGTCCTCTCAGGAAGGAGGGCGATCTAAAAACCCGGGATCCTATCCGGTTGCTGTCGGTGCATTAAACGAGAAAGATTCTTCCTTCTCTGACTTCCGTTTCTTCCATTCTTAAATTCTGAGCGCATCAAGGTCACATTCGGATTTCACCCTTTCAGGTAATCTGCTCAACTGAATCTAAAATTCGAATGGAATTAACAGGCTAATTTAATTGTGGCTAATTACCCCACACTTAATGAAGCCGAAATGCATCTCCCCTTCGCCGCCCGAACCCCCAAAGGATTTAGAAGCCAACAGTGACGTCTGGTGATCCCGCCCTGTGTATTTTGACAAACTAAAATAGCAGCGCCTCCTCTGAAGCTCGTCTAAAGGCCTTTCGGGGTCACCGTCTCAAACAGTCCCCGAACGGGTCTGATCCCCAACTCAGGATTGGAAACAAGTCACGGGGGGAGGTCGGCAGCCAGAAACGATTTCCAAAAGGTGGGAGCAGGAGGGCGGAGGTGGTGGGACGTCAGGATGAAATAGCTGAATTTAAAAAGTGACCATAAAAAAGTGACCACGTATATGTTCAGAAGACGGGTGTAAGAGCTAAAAGCGGCTGGCAGATGGATGTAATAATAATAATGTTGGTATCTGTTAAGCGCTTACTATGTGCAGGGCACTGTTCTAAGCGCTGGGGTAGACACGGGAATCAGATTGTCCCCCGTGGGGCTCACAGTCTTCATCCCCATTTTCCAGATGAGGTCACTGAGGCCCAGAGAAGTGAAGTGACTTGTCCCCAGTCACGCAGCTGACAAGTGGCAGAGCCGGGATTCGAACCCGGGACCTCTGACTCCCAAGCCCGGGCTCTTTCCACCGAGCCACGTAAAGTTGGCAGCGATGATCCCTCCAGGAGCTGAAATGGGGATAAGGTCTCTCTTTTTCCCCCCACCTCGTGTGCTGTGAGCCCAATCCGATTCTCTTCCGTCTATCCAGTGCTCTAACCCAGTGCTTGGCAAAGAGTAGGTGCTTAAGAAACGATGGCATTTGTGAAGCGCTTCCTATGAGCAAAGCACTGTTCTGAGCGCCGGGGAGGATACAAGCTGATCAGGTGGTCTCGCGTGGGGCTCACAGTCTTCATCCCCATTTTACAGATGAGGGAACTGAGGCACAGAGAAGTGAAGTGTTGCCGACTTGTTCTGTTCTGTTGCTCTGTTGTTCTGTTGCCGACTTGTTCATTCCAAGCGCTTAGTACGGTGCTCTGCACATAGTAAGCGCTCAATAAATACTATTGAATGAATGAATGAAAAGTGACTTGCCCAAAGTCACACGGCTGACAGGCGGCGGAGCCGGGATTTGAACCCATGGCCTCTGACTCCCCAGCCCGCGCTCTTTCCATTTAGCCACGCTGCTTCTGATCGCGCTTTTAATCTCATCAATACCAATCCATGGTATTTATTGAGTGCTTACATTAATAATAGTAACGGTATTTGTCAAGTGCTTATGTGTCCGTGCTTACGCTTTATTAAGCGCTTAATAATGTTATTTTATTATTATCTACTCCAGTGCGTAGATAATAATAAAATAACATTATTAATGAAGCGCTTAAATAAAATAAAATAAATGTTCGTATTTGTTAAGCGCTTACTATGTGCTGAGCACTGTTCTAAGCGCTGGGGTAGACACAGGGGAATCAGGTTGTCCCACGTGGGGCTCACAGTCTTAATCCCCATTTTACAGATGAGGGAACCGAGGCACAGAGAAGTGAAGTGACTTGCCCACAATCACACAGCTGTGCGAGGCACTGTACTAAGTGCTGGGGTGGATATAAGCAAATCGGATTCATTCAGTAGTATTTATTGAGCGCTTACTATGTGCCGAGCACTGTACTAAGCGCTTGGAAAGGACAGTTCGGCAACAGATAGAGACAATCCCTGCCCAATGACGGGCTCAGGGTTGGACACAGTCCCTGTCCCGCATGATTTTCCCGGCTCGCACACCTGGACTCTTCCCCCCGGTCCGCAACAGCAACATAACTACACCGGCACGTACAACAGCAGCCGGTCAGTCCGTCAGTTAATCGTATTTATTGAGGGCTCACTGTGTGCGGAGCACTGTACTGAGCGCTTGGGAGAGTAATAATAATAATCACGGTACTTGTTAAGCACTTACTATGTGTCAAGCATGGTTCTAAGCACTGGGGCAGATACAAGCTTACTCAGGTTGGACGCGGTCCCTGTCCCACATGGGGCTCACACTCCTCATCCCCATTTTACAGATGAGGCAACCGAGGCACGGAGAAATTAAGTGACTTGCCTAAGATCACACAGGAAAAAAGGGGGTGGAGCTGGGATCAGAACCCAGGCCCTCCCGACTCCCGGGGCTGTGCTCTATCCACTAGGCCAGGCTGCTGGTTTAGCAGCGTGGCTCAGTGGAAAGAGCCCGGGTTTAGGAGTCAGAGGTCGTGGGTTCGAATCCCGGCTCCGCCACCTGTCAGCTGTGTGGCTTTGGGCAAGTCGCTTCACTTCTCCGGGCCTCAGTTACCTCATCTGGAAAATGTGAGCCTCACGTGGGACAACCTGATGACCCTGTCTCTCCCCCAGCGCTTAGAACGGTGCTCGGCGCACAGTAAGCGCTTAACAAATACCAACATTATTATTATTATTATAACGGAACCCTGATAGGATACCCTATGACAGTTTATATTTGTTTTCTGAATGATTATTGATATCTGACTGCCCAACGTTCGGCTGTGTGCCTGGAATAGAAGATTTCCCCTCCAGGGTGGGGACTTAATTAACCGAACTGTCTTTCCACGGGACGGCTTACTCCATGGTGGGGTTTAATATTCAGCAGGAGGATAGATTTCATGCATTATTTAATTGTGGTTTCCTAGTCGCGATGCAAAGTGTAATTGCTCCACAGTCCAGAAATCTAGATCCTTTATCTGACCAACCAGCAAATACACTAACAGTCCACCTTAAGCACTTTCAGCCTTGAAAAACAAAACCTCAAGTGCCCTAAAATTGGGGGGCTCAGCCACCCCTCCTCGTTGACCTTGCGCTTCGATATTCACCCCCACCTCCAAGCACTTTGATCTTATGCTTCTACTCTACTATTTCCCCTGCTTGAAATTTATTTTAATGTCAGTCTCCCAGGGGAAAATTATAAACTCCTTGTGAGCAGGGACACTAATGTCCATTTTATTTTTCTCTTTTATGGTATATGTGAAATGCTTCCTATGTGCCATAGTAAGGGCTTAACAAATACCATTCAAAAAACCCCCAAAACCCGCCTCGTCTCACAGTCGGTCCCACACCTGGAAACAAGACAGCTCTGAGGCCTGTGTCGTAGTGAAAAAGCCCTGAAAGGGTGACTAAATGAATGAATTATTCTCCTAAACGGGCTTTTTTTTCTTCCCTAGACTGATAGTAATACCTGAAATTCCCAAATAATAATTCAGCCTTATTTGGGTTTAGTCTGTGCCAAGCGCTGGGGTGGATACAAGTTGGGACACAGTCCCCGTTCTTCACGGGGCTCACCATCTACTTTATCCCCACTTTATAGATGAAGACACTGAGGCCCAGAGAGGTTCCGTGACTCGCACGAGGTCACACAACGAGCAAGTGGCAGAGCTGGGACTAGAACCCAGCTCTCCTGGCTTCCAGCCCCATGCTTTTTCCACACTGCCTATAAACTGAGATATTCTTTTGCCTTCCCACGTTCTCTCCCTCTGCCTCTCTTGCCCCCGTCTTTCACGTGCACCCAAACGACCACTCCCACGCCGAGCATGGCTATCCCCATTTTACAGAGGGACTTGTTGATGGAGTCCTCAATAAACACGACCGAATCGAAACGGAGCGATTGAGAGCCTTGCCCGGGATGGATCCAGAAGTGGAATCCAGTGCTTCTTCCAGTCTGCCCACCTCGACCCCCCCTAACGCGATCCTGCTAAGCACTTGAGAAGCGGCGTGGCTCCGTGGAAAGAGCACGGGCTTTGGAGTCAGAGGTCATGAGTTCGAATCCCAGCTCTGCCACTTGTCAGCTGTGTGACTGTGGGCAAGTCACTTCACTTCTCTGGGCCTCAGTTACCTCATCTGTAAAATGGGGATTAAGATTGTGAGCCCCATGTGGGACAACCTGATTTCCCCCGTGTCTCCCCCAGCGCTTAGAACAGAGCTCTGCACATAGTAAGCGCTTAACAAATACCAACATTATTATTATTGACCGGCTTGTGTCAGCAAGGACACACGAGGCCAAGAGGCCTTCCCCGATTACGCCCTCTTTCCCCAGCTCTTCCTCCTTCCTGTGTCTTCCATGCACTTGGATCAATGACCTCGGGCATTTGATATCCGCCCCACTCTCAGCCCTCGGCGCTTATGCACATATTTGTAATTTATTTTGATTTCCCTCCCCCCGGCAGTTATGTCCACTATCGGTTTTCAACAGGTGGCGCCTTCCAGCAAGAAATCCTCATCCTACAAAACACCCGAGACGAGCCGGGGCCTAAATGCAGCTGACCCCGGCCTCTTCTCTTTCTTAAACCGCCCGCTGATGGCCAGCTGTACATGCCACGATGCATCATTTGGACTCCATTTCGGATTAACTAGCTGAATAGTTTCTCTCTTAAAAATAATCCCCCCCCCCACCCCGATAGAATCGATCAATCGTATTTACTGAGGGCTTACGGTGTGCGGAGCGCGGAACTAACGGCTCGGGAGAGCACAATTCAAGGGAGTTGGTAGACCTACAGTGAGGATTTGGGAGACTTGGGTCTAGAGGCCCCGTGCTCAATAGTTCAATCATAATTGATTCATTCGTATTTCGGCGCTTATTGGGTGCAAAGCACTGTACTAAGCTCTTGGGGGGCTACACTATAACAGTAAGCGGACACATTCCCCGCCCACAACGAGCTTCATGAGCGCAAAGTTGGCGGTAGAGTAGCCTCGCCTGCAGAGACGGAAATAAAAGTTTTCATGGATCTGTTCTACCCAAGGCGTGGGTTTCACGGAGCCCGGTGCATCGGCTCCATTTTCACTCCCGGAGTGACCCTGTGGCAAGAACTCGGGGAAAACTGGGTGAAACCACGGGGTGGGATTTTTGACCTGGTGATTAAGCATTCCTAGGGGCCTCCAAACTGACAGGTCACCTGATCGGGAAGTTGTCGTCTCTTGGAACATTTCTTCTCCAGTCAGAAAGTAACTAGTTTAGGTCCCGAGATGATTTAGGACAACAACCCTGACCGTAAATTTTGACCCCTGCAGGACCGTGAGCTCCTTGGGAGCAAGGGACACGTCTACCAACTCTGCTATATTACGCTCTCCCAAATTCTTACTTCAGAACTCTGCCTACAGTAAGTGCTCAATAAATTCGATTGATTTATTTCTGTTAATGAGCTGTTGATGCCGCTGTCAACATCTTCTCAACCTGAGCTCCAGTTTCTACCTCTTTCTCACCCTCACCCAGGCCGAACTTCTTCCCCGTTTCTAAAAGGGGGAAAATGGGAAAAAACTCAAGTATAATAATCCCCCTTTCCCCTTCCCCACCCGCTAGCTAAATAATTTAAACAACTCGCGAGACCGTTGTTGGGCAGGGACCGTCTCTGTTGCTGAATTGTGCAAGCGCTTAGTACAGCGCTCTGCACACAGTAAGCGCTCAAGAAATACGACTGAATGAACCAGAGAAGCAGCGTGGCCTAGTGGATCGAGCCGGGGCGTCAGAAGGACCTGGGTTCTAATCCCAGTTCCGCCACTTGTCAGCTGTGTGACTTGGGCAATGCCCTTAACTTCTCTGGGCCTCAGTTCCCTCTTCTGTAAAATGGGGATTAAGACTGAGGGTCCCATATGGGACATGGACTGCGTCTAATCTGATTATCTCGTATCCACCTACCCCTCCGCTTTGTACGGTGTCTGGCACATGGTAAGCGCTTCAGAAATATCGTTCCAAAAAACAGCGGACTCGGGGAGGATGCCTTCCCCAGGCTTTCTTTCGCTTTGGGGAAAAATGGTTCTTGACCTCAGGGCACCAGCTTGGTGAATAGCCAATAGTGTAACGTCCATAACTTTTCCCGTGCATGGCTCTGTTCCAATTTCTAGTCATGTGGCGGCAAGGAGCCCGTGAGTCAGCATTTCGCTAAGAGTTTGTAGTGTAAAGATCACGACTGACCAGAAAGGTTTTGGTTGGTGTGACGGCACTTATTTCTGAAGGTATTTCTGTGGAATGTATAAAAATACTTATTCAAGGTAAGATGTAGTCGGAGGCTCCTTCCTATTCTTATTCTCAGAACTGATTCATGTCTAATCCTCATCTCCGAGACATAAAACTTCCCAATTTAGCTCTAAGGAAAAAAGTTTCATGTCTTCAAAACAACTAAGAGATAAGAGTAAATAATTATAATAATAAGGTTGGTATTTAAGCGTTTACTTTGTGCAGAGCACTGTTCTAAGCGCTGGGGGAGATACAGGGTCATCAGGTTGTCCCACGTGAGGCTCACAGTTAATCCCCATTTTACAGATGAGGTAACTGAGGCACAGAGAAGTAAAGTGACTTGCCCACAGTCCCCCAGCTGACAAGTGGCAGAGGCGGGACTCGAACCCATGACCTCTGACTCCAAAGCCCAGGCTCTTTCCACTGAGCCACGCTGCTTCCCTCATCTCCAAGACATAAAACTTCCCAATTTAACTTTAAGGAAAAAAGTTTCATGTCTTCAAAACAACTAAGAGGTGAGTAAATAATCATAATGATAATGTTGGTATTTGTTAAGCGCCTACTTTGTGCCGAGCACTGTTCTAAGCGCTGGGGTAGATACAGGGTAATCATGATGTCCCGCGTGAGGCTCACACCCCATTTTACAGATGAGGTAACTGAGGCACAGAGACGTGAAGCGACTTGCCCACAGTCACCCAGCTGACAAGTGGCAGAGCCGGGACTCGAACCCATGACCTCTGACTCCCAAGCCCGGGCTCTTTCCACCGAGCCACGCTACAAGTAGTAAAATACTCCCCCTCCCACTTGCTTAACTGTGGGCAATTAAGCGATTTGGGGGAGCAGTACCTCCCCGCCCCCATCCCCCCGCCAACCATAAAGAGATTTGGTGGGAACCACTTCGTTTGGGCCTAGAGAAAGTTGAAAAGGGAGGAGGAATGTGTTGGAAAATAGGAAATGAACGATAGCCACGTCCGGCCAGTTCCCCAAAGCGCCTAAACACTGGCTAATTTTTCACAGGTAAACAAACCCTACTGATCGTGCCAATTCAAAATAGGAAGGCGCTCGGTATACATATATAGCATAGAAAAACAGGATTAAAGAAGGGCTGGAGCTCTAGTCTAAATAGAAGACACCCAGCAGGTTTTTTTTTTTTCCTTTTTGGCTTCCAGCGCAAAATATACATCATCTCCAAAAGAATGCGCTGAATTAACCCAAACAATCTCTGGTCCTGAGAGAGGTCGGCTGCGTAGTTTCTGGTGCGCGTTTATGGAAGAGCAGGAAGATGCGAGAATCCGAGGGATGGCTGAGAGACCCCGGAGAAGAACTAATGGAAGTCACGAATTTATTTTGTCCCCACAGAAGTTTGTTTATTGAGTGATTTCTGGGAAGCCACATCGGAGTGCTTTCAAAAATAATTCCGGGGCGTTGCACTGTCGACCGCCAGGATAAACACCATGTATCCCCCTGGATCAAAGACCTGATGCCATCAAAGGGAGAACGGACACCCCCAGGGATTTCCATAATAATAATAACGGTATTTGTTAAGCGCCTATTATGTGCCGGGCACTGCACTAAGCGTTGGGATGGATACAAGTAAATCGGGGTGGACACAGTCCCACGTGGGGCTCACAGTCTCAATCCCCATTTTCCAGAGGAGGTTCCTGAGCCATGGAGAAGAAGAGAAGCGAGTTGACCACCAGTAGAGCCGGGATTAGAACCCATGACCTTCTGACTCCTAAACCCGTGCTCCATCCACAACACTAGAGAAGCAGCGTGGCTCAGTGGAAAGAGCCTGGGCTCCGGAGCCAGAGGTCATGAGTTCGACTCCCGGCTCTGCCACTTGTCAGCTGTGTGGCTGTGGGCGAGTCACTTCACTTCTCTGGGCCTCAGTTACCTCATCTGTAAAATGGGGATTAACTGTGAGCCTCACGTGGGACGACCTGATGACCCTGTATCTCCCCGAGCGCTTAAAACGGCGCTCTGCACATAGTAAGCGCTTAACAAATACCAACACTATTACACCATTTCACTTCCATCTTTCCGACTCTAAAGAGCAATAGCTCCCAACCCGGAGGAAAACCCGAGACTTTTGAAAGGATGTGATCGGGGGGGTCCCCTAGACTCCGACCTTGAGAGTGTTCGTCCGCTGGGGTTATCTTAATCCCAAGCGGGGTCGACGAGACAGCAGTGAACGGCCTGGGTTGAACACGGAGGGAGCCGTGATCGGTCCTTTGGCAACTTTAGACTCCTGAGTAGGAGGGAAAAAAAAAAATGTTGAGGGATGACTTTATTATCAGCTGATGTTGTTATCCCGGGAAGTGAAACCAACGGAGAGAAGAAGTTTCTTGGGCTTAGTTTCTGTCAGCCACTCAGAAGAAGATTAGAAGAAGAAAATAGCAGAAGTGCACCTGGCTTCTTCGCTATTCTCCCTAACCCCGGGTCCTGCCTACTCCAATCACAGAGTTACAGTTCTGCATTTACGCGGCATTTCTAGGGCTCCCCAAAGTTGATTAGCGCACAAACTATTTAGGGGTTCCCTGAGGTGAACTCTTGTAGCTTTGCCCACCTCTGCTGAGCAGACGTTAGTCTTCCAACAGATGTCAATAATAACGTTGGTATTGGTTAAGCGCTTACTATGTGCAGCGCACTGTTCTAAGCGCTGGGATGGATACAGGGTCATCAGGTTGTCCCACGTGAGGCTCACAGTTAATCCCCATTTGACAGATGAGGTCACTGAGGCACAGAGAAGTTAAGTGACTTGCCCACAGTCACACAGCTGACAAGTAGCAGAGCCGGGATGCAGTCAATGGGAAGCAGTACGGCCTAGTGAAAAGAACATGAACTTGGGGATCAGAGGACCCTGCCCACAACGAGCGTCTAGGATAACAGTAGAAAAAAGAATGGAGGGGGTTCTCTTGGGAACTTGGAAAAGTAATATCATCCGCTGGGTGCAGGTGACCTTTCTGGGCCTTAGTGTCCTCATCTTATTTATTATTAATGTCAATATTAGCGTTATAAGCACTTACTGTGTGCCAAGCACTGGCCAAGGTACAAGATAACCAGGTTGGGCGGAGTCCTTGTCCCACATGGGGTTCCCAGTCTAAGTAGGAGGGAAAATGGGGTTATGAACACTGCCCTACCTCACAGGGATGTTGTGACAAAGTGAAATAAGTAACTTTGAAAGCAATTGGGAAGCATAAAAGGGGTTCTCCCAATTCAAAGAGTGGTTCTAAAGTTTCGCGGTACTATATCTTCCTCCCTCCCACTGTCTTTGTTCCTCTAGCTTCTTTTCAGTCTTCTATACCCTCAACTCGTCTTCTAGACTGTAAACTCACTGTGGGCGGGGAATGGGTCTGTTATATTGGTATATCACACTCTCCCAAGCGCTTAGTACAGTCCTCTGCATACAGTAGGTGCTCCATAAATGCGATTGACTGTCACAGCAGCAGCACCCTAAGGCCAGGGTGAGTTGCGAATCGCATCCAGCCGCTGCTCCTAAACCTGGACTGTCAAAGCTGACACCCTCCTCTCCCTCCCCCCACTGAGCTTACTATCGCCTGGAGAGTGGAGCTCTCTCATGGGACATAGACAACAACAACGTAAGCAGAGAATTCAATTTTCATTTTGCAATCTGTTCAGAAAGTCCAGAGAAAGATAAACAAGATAGGCAAGAACTTTGATCCCCGGGGTGGCGAGAGCAGCATCTGACCAATTCTCTGAGCGCCAGGCGGGTCTCGCTTAAAGGCCCCGGGCATGTCTCTTCTCGCGGCACCCGGAGGTAGTGACCAGAATGATTTAAGGAGATAGAAAACAGGATGAGGAAAAGCTGGAGGAATTGGGGTAGTCTCGCAAAACCAAGAGACATGGGTGACGAGTTAAATCTCTTCAGAGGTCTGGGGTTGGATTGGCCAGTTTTTCTCCTTCCTGGATATGGGATAATTGTTTTCCAGCCCTAGGCTCACTTTTCCTATTGAATTCCATCCTGTTTGCATAGAGCGCAACTTTGAACTCTTTTCCTGCCAGCCGACACGGACCCTCCTTGCCTGACTTACTGTCACTTGCAGAATGGACAACCAGGTCCTCGGTCCCTACTCCTGCTTTATTAGTAACTGTTAAAAATGATAATTAGGGGAGTGGCCCCTGTGAGGATTGCTTCCGTGATTCAGGATCCATAATGGTCCCTACTCCTGCTTTATTAGTAACTGTTAAAAATGATAATTAGGGGAGTGGCCCCTGTGAGGATTGCTTCCGTGATTCAGGATCCATAATGCATCCACATTTATCTAGAAAGGGAAGTGAAAAGACCAGGAAAGCCCCTTTACTTCTTTTGCGGGTCACCTGAACTGGTGTCTCAATTCCTGTCCCTGGCCCTTCTCCTAACTTCATTCGTTCAGCGGTATTTATTGAGCACTTTCCTGTGTGCAGAGCACTATGCTAAGCGCTTGGGAAAGTCCACTACAACAATAGACACATTCCCTGCCCACAGTGAGCTTGAAATAACAGTTTTTGTTTCCTGTTCACATCTGGGGAGAGGTGCATCGCCTGGCCACTTTTGTCTCTCTATCATTCGCTCTATCGGTGGTGCTATTTTTTAAGATCTGTAGCAATCTGGCTTGGGGGACGATTTTCATTGCTTTCCCAATTGTCCTTCAAGTCTCCGAAGAATTCTCGGGTCAGCTCGTTGACTTGGCCTTATCCTTAGGGTGCCGGGCTTCTGCCCGGGCACCGGGTCTGCCTACCTTCCACGGGGCCTTTGTTGAAACAGCTGGAGGGACGAATCCACCCAACCACCTGAAATGTGTGCACCAACGGATATTTTTTCCCCTCTTTTCCCAATCCTGTATTGACTTAGGCAAGCGCATTCAAATAGTAAGTTCCGATAGCCCCCTCTTTTCCGCCCCTGACGCTGCCAAATAAGGAATGGATGAAGGCAGTTTGAACGGCGTAAGAACTTCGCTTGGAATCTAAGATCGCAAATATGGGCTACTTGGGTTTTGGGGTGGTTTTTTTTTTTTTAAGATTTACGGTGGCTGTCTGGACAATGTCCTGCAATGATATGTTTATCTTTTCCTGTCTAATATTTCTGTCCGAGTGCCAAGTATGATCACAGATGCTTAATAATAATAATTCTGGGGTTGGTTAAGAGCTTACTATATGTCAAACACTGTACAAATCCAGAGGTAGATACACGATAATCAGACTGAACACAGTTCCGGTCTCACAAGGGTCTGGCAATCAACGTAGGAAAGAGAACAGTGCTAAGAGCTTAATACATTGCTAGATATCTGTAATTTATTGATCTATTTATTTATATTAATGCCTGTCTTCCCCTCTAGACTGTGAGCTTGTTGTGGGCAGGACTGTGTCTGTCTGTTGTGTTATAATGGACTCTCCCAAGCACTTAGCACCGTGCTTCGCACACAGTAAGCACTCAGTAAATACGATTGAATGAATGCATGCTTTGCTCACAGTAAGCGCTCTATAAATACGATTGAATGAAAAGTATCTATCCCCATTTTAGAGAGGAGGAAACTGAAGCCCAGAGAAATAAATCAGTGAGCTCCATGTGGGGCGGAGATTACGTCCAGCTCGATGGTCTTATATCTACCCCAGCGCTTAGTATAGTATTTGGCACACAGTAAGCGCTAAACAAGTTCCATATTAATAATAAAATACTATGTAACCTGCCCAAAGTCACACAGCAGATAGGAGGCAGACCCAGGATCAAAGCACAGGATCTCTGATTCTCAGGCCCAGGCGCTTTCTACTAGTCCAAGCTGCTAAATTTGCATACCCGAAAAAACCCCAAAAAACTCACCATCAAATCATTTTGTGGCTGCTCTAAACTGATCTGAAGGCAGATGGGCTTGTGTCTAGGAAAGGTTTATCATTCCCAATCAATCAATTAATTGTATTCACTGAGTGCTTACTGTATTCAGAGCACTGTACTAAATAATGGTGGTATTTGTTAAGCGCTTACTGTGTGCAAAGCACTGTTCTAAGCTCTGGATGATTAGGATATAACGGAGTTGGTAGACACATTCCCTGCCCAAGGCAAGCTTAGAGTCTAGAAGTGGGCAAACGGCATCTTTCCAAATAGGAATTTTTAAGCTCCCACCTGCACCTGGGAACTCATAAAGAAAGACAAACACTGTGACTTCTGGCCTTTAGGACCATTGACTATGGATGTATTTCATCCATCATGAATATTTCCCGCTGCCCCTCAGGCACGAGCCGCACCGAAGCGGGGGCTTCGGAAAGCCGCGGTCAACTTGCCCTGTAACACTGTCTGATGCCAGGGTCTTAAAACGTGGTCCTTGGAGGGTCCGTTTGCCTGACACACTGTTCCCCTGCCCCGTCCACACTGCTCCTTGGGTGGAATGAAAAAGCGACCAGATGGCAAGGAGGAGGGAAATGAGCTGACGTCTGGACGTGATGTGGCACTCATTTTTCTGAAATGAGGAATCTTGGGAGAAGAGGAATTAGGACCAGTATTTATAACCACCTTGCAAAAACATCCCCGAATTCCCAACGCAAGACAAAAGACATGAATCACCTCACAGCAGGCGTTTCAGCTGGGGAAGTGGCCCTTGTGAGGATTGCTTCCGTGATTTGGGGTCCATAATGCGTGAGAATTGCTCTTAGGAGATCTGTAGGAAGCTGATAATGGCCTATTTGTCCTATTGCTAAAAATCCGGGTTTTGATCAAGAGCATTTCCTTAGCTAAAATGTCATATTTCCAGCCAGTGCTTGTGGTTGGAAAAGCTAAAAGTTGGGAAACAACCTTAAGGGGGATAGTTTCTTCAAACTGCCCTGTTAACTTGGGAGTGAGGCCAGGTCGACTGGGTGAGAGCATCGCAAACAGCAGTAAAAAGGGAGATCAGGAGAAACACGTCAAAGACACAGCGGAGCAACACTCTAATTAATACGGCAAAGGGGCCAGGAGGCAGAAGCGAAACATGGATCAACCTGGAGCACAGGAATTAGACTTTTGGAGCAGAAGTTTCAAGAAGATCATAATAGAGAGAAACAATAGGGACTGGGAACTTGGGGCAGCAAACGCAGAGGTGCAGCAAGAAACCTCTCGCTTCTCTGTGCCTCAGTTCCCTCACCTGTAAAGTGGGGATTAAGACTGTGAGCCCCTTGAGAAACCTGGATGGTGTCCAACCTGATTAGCCTGTATCCATCCCAGTACAGAGCCTGGCATACAGTAAACACTTAACAAGTACCAGAGAAGCAGCGTGGTTCAGTGGAAAGAGCACGGGCTTTGGAGTCCGAGGTCATGAGTTCGAATCCCGGCTCTGCCGCTTGTCAGCCGTGTGACTGTGGGCAAGTCGCTTAACTTCTCTGTGCCTCTGTCACCTCATCTGTAAAATGGGGATTAAGACTGTGAGCCCCACGTGGGACAACCTGATTCCCCTGTGTCTACCCCTGCGCTTAGAACAGTGCCCTGCACATAGTAAGCGCTTAACAGATATCAACATTATTATTACCACACACCAAAAAAGACAGTTTATCCGTTAAACTGGCACACGTACTCTAGATTGGAAATTCATTCCATGCAGAGAACGTGTCTACCAACTATGTTATAAACCCTCCCGGGGACTGATTCGAGGTGAACGTGTCGGAAGGTATATGGGTGTGAGAGAAAGGTGTCAGTGTGAATTTGTGCATGGAAATATATAGTTTTGTGAGTAGGTGTGTGACCACAGATACACTCACAAACATACACATTGTACCAATCACCAGGAGGATGTGTGTGTACGCCCCCACTAGACTGTAGATTCATTACGGGCAGGGAACCTGTCGGCTAATTTACTCTCCCAAGTGCTTAGTATAATAATTTGGTATTTGTTAAGCGCTTACTATGTGCAGAGCACTGTTCTAAGCGCTGGAGTAGATACAGGGTAATCAGGTTGTCCCACAGTTAATCCCCATTTGACAGATGAGGTAACTGAGGCACAGAGAAGTGAAGCGACTCGCCCACAGTCACACAGCTGACAAGTGGCAGAGCTGGGATTTGAACTCATGACCTCTGACTCCCAAGCCCACGCTCTTTCCACTGAGCCACAGTGCTCTGCGCATAGTAAGCACTCGGTGAATACCAATGATTGATCGATTATGCAAAATCCTGGTGCCTTGTCCACCAGATGGCACTTGCAGAAAGAAAATGATTTCCCCCTTCCTCGGTATTCCCACTCCAAACAGCCAAGAAAACAATTCCTCACAACCCAGGACATCCACTCCACCCCACATAGAGACATCTGGAGGATGTCAATGGCCCTATTTTTAATTTCACCTTCTCCCACTCAGAGTTACAGACAGTTTTTCATCTTTCCTTTTCTGGGTAAACTTCCAACCCGCAATAATCAATGTTGTTCATTGAACCCTATTCTAGGCACCTGGGAGAGGACAATAGAGTTATTATAATAATAAATACTAACACTGTGTTATTTGTGTTACTATGTGGCAAGCACTGGGGTGTACATTGTACTTGTATATTGCACTTATATTGTTCTCTCCCAAGCATCTAGTACAGTGATCTGCACACAGTAAGCACTCAATAAATGCGATTGATGGGTGATTAGATGCAAGATCATCAGGTCCCACATGGGGTTCACAATCTAAATAAAAGGGAGAAACGAGGATTGAATCCTCATTTGCCTATGAGGGAATGGAGGCAAAGACTCCACACACAGTGACTGGCCTCTAGACTGAAAGTTCATCCTCTAGACTGCAGACTCCTTGCAGGCAGGGAACAAGTCTGCCAACTCTGTTGTATTGTACTCTCCCAAGTGCTTAGTACAGTGCTCTGCACAGAGTAAGCGCTCCATAACTACCATTGATGATGATGATGATGAGTGGCTAAGGCCCCACAGCAGTCAGGTGGTGGAGCTGGGATTAAAAGCCAGATTAAAAGCTGACCTGAATTCTTCCCACACTGTTTTCCTCTTCCTATCCTACATGGGGCTCTCAATCAAAGAGGGAGGGAGAACGAGTACCTTACCCCCTAACACAGATAAGGAGACTGAGGCACAGAGGGGATAAGTGGCTTGCCCAAAGACACACCACAGGCCAGTGGCCGAGCCAGGATTAAAAGCAAGGTCTCTTGGCTTCCATGCTCCTTCCACATAGGTGATTTGTGACGGGGCCAACTCAGCCCTGCTTCTGGCAGACACGGACCCCCCCTCGCTTCTCACTTCTTGCCTTTTGGGTTTTCTGCGGAGTTGCCCACCCTCTTCCTCATCAAACAGAAACTCCTTACCATTGGCTTTAAAGCACTCAACCAGCTCGCCCCACCTTACCTCATCTCACTAATCTCGTACTACAGCTCAACCCACACATTCCGCTCCTCTAGTTCCAGTTTACTCACCCTTCCCCAATCTCATCTATCTCGCCGCCTACCCCTTTCCCACCTCCTTCTCCTACCCTGGCACTCCCTCCCACTCCATCTCCGCCACACCTCTCCCCACCTTCAAACCGCTATTAAGGTCACACTTCCTCCAAGAGGCCTTCCCCGCTTAGACCCTCGTTTCCCCGGCTCACTCTCCCTCCTGCATCATCTACGCACATCAATCTTAGGACACTTGATATCCTCTCTAGCCACACAGCGCTTACGGACATAATTTTATATTATATATTAAAAATTACTTAGTCATATTAATGCCCATCTCCCCCTCTAGAATGTAAGCTTGCTATGGGCGGGGAACGTGTCTGCTAATTCTGTAAACTCGCCGTGGGCAGGGAATGAGTCTGTTATATTGTACTTTCCCAAGCACTTAGTACTGTGCTTTCCACACAGTAAGCATTCCATAAATACGATTGAATGAATGTTGTATTGTACTCTCTCAAGTGCTCAGTACAGTGTTCTGCACATATAAGCCCTCAATCAATATGCCTGATTAATTAGTAAACTCTGTTCACGTGGAGAAGAAGCAGCCATTTTGGACTGAAGGCCAAAAAAATGTCTTCATGAGTGGATTTAGCTGTGTTTGAGACCGTCGGATGGTTGGCAGGGGGTGGAATGGTCACTGAGGGCAAAGTAGCGTCTTCTAACGCCACTCTATTCTCCCAAACCCTTAGTACAGTGCTCTAAAGACAGTAGGGATTCGATAAATACTACTGACTGGTGGTAGAAGAGGGAACAAGCACTCAAAGGATCATGATTTTTTAATTCGTCTCCCACCAATTTTACTCACCTGGGAGGAAACTGTCTGAAGACCCTGGGAGATGAGCCAGGTGAGCTTCCAGGTCTCTGGTGGAATCATGGTCAGGTTGTCATGCCAAACTGAGGTTGTCTTCCCTCCTTCTTCCCCAGGAGAAGAGCGGGGCTCAGTGTAAATCTTCAAGGTCCTCTATAAGGCTGCTGAAGGAAACAGGACATATAATATACTGGCTGTCTGTTGAGGTTCCTAATATTATGAATCAAATACACATTTTTGGATATGCCATCTTTGGGTATATCTTGACCGCTCTTTGGATTGGATAAACTTGTACTTCTACAGAGAATAAAGGGGTGTACAGCCACACATTCCACTTTCCCATTTCTGGGATTGAGCAGGCATCCCCAGCTGCTTACCATCTAACAATCAAGAGAAACTGAGGCACTTAGGAAAATTACTACCCACCTGTATGGCTGAGTAGCATGGCCGCAGTGAGAATTTACTTCTCTGAAATAAGAGTGGGTATTCACTGTCTGCCACTAACATTCCTCATAATTCTTTTGACCCTTTACTATTTAAAAGAGAGGACGTAGGGGCCGAGAGACAGCAGAGGCTGTGGGCGGCGAGCCTTGCTGAATGTGACCTACTTCTCCCAGTCTTCATTGCAGAGAAAAGTACGGCTTCATTTTTTTTTTAGGCATCTGTTGAACACTTACTATGGGCCAGGCTTAGTACTAAGCACGGGGGTAGTAAGCGCTTAAATACCAACATTATTTTTATTATTACAAGCTAATCAATTTGGACACAGTCCATGTCCCCCAAGGGGCTTGCAGTCTTTATCCCCATTTTAATAATAATAATAATAATAATGTTGGTGTTTGTTGAGCGCTTACGATGTGCAGAGCACTGTTCTAAGCGCTGGGTTAGATACAGGGTCATCAGGTTGTCCCACGTGAGGCTCACAGTCTTAATCCTCATTTTACAGATGAGGTAACTGAGGCACTGAGAAGTGACTTGCCCTTCTCTTTTACAGACGAAGTAACCGAGGCACCCAGAAATTAAAGCACTTGCCCAAGGTGGTGCAGAAGACAAGTGGCAGAGGCAGGATTAGAACCCAGGTCCTCTGATTCCCAAGCCCGTGCTCTTTCCTCTAAGCTCATCTCTATTTATGAAAGTAATATGCCACATTCTGGCACATCTACAACAAAGCTACAACCCTGCTGTGTGCTTTCCCAAGCCTAACCAAGATCAAAATGGTTTCCTCCTTTGCTTATGACTAATCATGCGGAGACAGACAGCAGCTGCTCCCATTAGCCTCATATTCATCCATTCAATAGTATTTATTGAGCGCTTACTATGTGCAGAGCACTGTACTAAGCGCTTGGAATGGACAATTCGGCAACAGATAGAGACCATCCCTGCCCATTGACGGGCTTACAGTCTAAGCGGGGGAGACAGACAAAAACAATAGCAATAAATAGAATCAAGGGGATGTCTATCTTATTAACAAAATAAATAGGGTAATAAAAATATATATAAGTGAGCAAATGAGCACAGTGCTGAGGGGAAGGGAGAGGAGCAGAGGGAAAGGGAGGGAAAGGGGGCTTAAGTGAGGGGAGGTGAAAGTGCGGCAGAGAGGGAGCAGAGGGAAAAGGGGAAGCTCAGTCTGGGAAGGCCTCTTGGAGGAGGTGAGCTCTCATACGAGTCAGTGGGGCCATAAAACAGGCTGTAAGCCCGTCAAAGGGCAGGGATTGTCTCTATCTGTTGCCGATTTGTCCATTCCAAGCGCTTGGTACAGTGCTCTGCACATAGTAAGCGCTCAATAAGTACTATTGAATGAATAAAACATCTCTACGGAGAAAACGTGTCTCCTACAATACTCCTTTCTCCTCTTTGAAGACTGGCGGAGCTGAGGGCTTTTCATCAGGAGTTATGTTGCAAGTCTGATTAAATAAGAAAAATAACTTTCTCCGGGCATGCAAACCAACCTGTTATGGGCTTCTCTTCGACGGAGCTTTTCAGGGGAACCCTATTTAGGGTACAATCCCGTTTCTGGGTGAAACATCCCTCCTCCAGGGTCTTCTTCTAGTCATCTAGGAGCAACGAGGAGCTGCGAGTAGAGAAGCAGCGGGGGCTCAGTGGAAAGAGGCCGGGCTTGGGAGTCAGAGGTCATGGGTTTGAATCCTGTCTCTGCCCCTTGTCAGCTGGGTGACTGTGGGCAAGTCACTTCACTTCTCTGGGCCTCAGATTCCTCATCTGTAAAATGGAGATTAAGACTGTGAGCCTCACGTGGGACAGCGTGATGACCCTGTATTCATTCATTCAATAGTATTTATTGAGCGCTTACTATGTGCAGAGCACTGTACTAAGCGCTTGGAATGAACAAGTCGGCAACAGATACAGTCCCCGCCGTTTGACGGGCTTACAGTCAGTATCTACCCCAGCGCTTAGAACAGTGCTGTGCACATAGTAAGCGCTTAACAAATACCAACATTATTATTACTAACTTGCTCATCATTTCAAACTCCTCTTTATTTAGCCTTGACTTTTCTTTTTTTCTCTGACAGGCTGTCCTCGGCGTAGTCCACAATCCTGCCTGCTAAGGAGTATAGATGGCCGATTTCTATTTTGAGTGTGGGGATGGAAAAGGGGCAGCGATTTTTTTTTTTTGGTTTTTGCTGCAGGAGGGGAGGAGAGAATGGGAGGAGTCTGGCTTCATGGAGTCAGACAATGCCCCCCCTTTGGACCTTTTTGGCCCTGGTTTGAGACGCCCGGGTTTTGCCAAATAGCTGAGGCGAGCAAGGCGGGGAATCTAATTCAAACAGATGTGGAGACCCCGCCCTGAAGTTAAGGGGATCATTTAACACTTCGAGTATAAATATCAGAAGCAGCGCGGCTTGGTGGAAAGAGTTTGGGTGTTAGAGGTCATGGGCTGCAATCTCGACGCTGCCCCATCAGCTGTGTGACTGTGGGCAAGTCACTTCACTTCTCTGTGCCTCAGTTCCCTCATCTGTCAAGTGGGGATGAAGACGGTGAGCTTCACGTGGGACAACCTGATGACCCTGTATCTCCCCAGCGCTTAGAACAGTCCTCTGCACAGAGTAAGTGCTTAACAAATACAAACATTATTATTAGCCCTAGGCTCCAATTGTGGTGTTTGTGAAGGGTTGAGAAGGGGTCTCTAACCCTAACCCTACGTGCCAACTGTGGTGTTTGTGAAGGGTTGTGTGTGGGGGGGGTCTCTAACCTTAACCCTAATCCTGGGTGCCAATTGTAGTGTTTGTGAAGGGTTAAGAAGGGGGGTCTCTAACCCTAATCCTAGGTGCCAATTGTATTTGTGAAGGGTTGGGGGGGAGTGGTCTCTAATCCTAACCCTAGGTGCCAACTGTGGTGTTTGTGAAGGGTTGAGGAGGGGGTCTCTAACCCTAACCCTAGGTGCCAATTGTATTTGTGAAGGGTTGAGGAGGGGTCTCTAGCTCTAACCCTAACCCTAGGTGCCAATTGTGGTGTTTGTGAAGGGTTGAGAAGGGGGTCTCTAACCCAAATCTTAGGTGCCAACTGTATTTGTGAAGGGTTGAGGAGGGGTCTCTAGCTCTAACCCTAACCCTAGGTGCCAATTGTGGTGTTTGTGAAGGGTCGAGGAGGGGGTCTCTAACCCTAAGTGTCAATTGTATTTGTGAAGGGTTGAGGAGGGGGGTCTCTAACCTTAACCCTAATCCTAGGTGCCAATTATGTTTGTGAAGGGTTGAGAAGGGGGTCTCTAACCCTAACCCTAGGTGCCAATCGTATTGGTGAAGGGTTGAGGAGGGGTCTCTAACCCTAACCCTAGGTGCCAACTGTGGTGTTTGTGAAGGGTCGAGGAGGGGGTTTCTAGCCCTAACCCTAGGTGCCAACTGTGGTATTTGTGAAGGGTTGAGAAGGGGGTCTCTAACCCTAATCCTAGGTGCCAAGTGTATTCGTGAAGGGTTGCGGAGGAGTTTCTAACTCTAACCCTCACCCTAGGTGCCAATTGTGGTATTGGCGAAGTTTTGAGGAGGGGTTGTTTCTAACCCTAGATGCCAACTGTGGTGTTTGTGAAGGGTTGAGGGGAGCCTGGTGGGGCCCGAAATAAAGCGTAAGGGAAAGGAAAGGGAAAAGGAGAAAAGAGAGGATAAGGGAAAGGACAGAGCAGGGCAGGGCAGGGCCGTGTGGGTCGGTGGCCCGGGGAGGCGGGCGGGGCGGCTGGAGGCCGCGGGGGGCGGGATGGTCGCAGCCAATCCCCGGGGGCGGGCGGGCGGCGGGGACCAATCAGAGCGGGCGGGGGGCGGGGCCAGGCGGGATTGACGTGCCGTGCGGCCCCGGCCCGGGGTCAGGGCGGCGGCGGCGGCAGCAGGAGGAGCCGGACCCCCCGGACCCCCCCGGACCCCCCCCCGGACCCCCCGGACCCCCCACCTCCCACCCGTCCAGGGCCGATACCCCACTGAGGGCCCGCTGGGGGGCTCGGCCGATCTCCCCTCCTCCTTCTCCTCCCTTGTCCACCTGCCCCTGGCCCTTGGCCTCCTCCCCCCTGCCCCTTGGCCTTCTCCCTTGTCTGCCTCCTTCTGTCCCTTTGGGCCTCCTCCCTCTGTCCCTTTGGTCCTCCTTCCTCTGTCCCTTGTCTGCCTTCCTCCTCCTCCTTCCTCTGTCCCCTGTCCTCCTCCCTTGTCTTCCTTCTCCCTCTCTGCTCCTTCCTCTGTCCCATCTTCTTCATTCTCTCCCCTGTCCACCTCCTTCTGTCCCCCTTGTCCTCCTCCCTCCGTCCCTTGTCCTCTTCCCTTGTCCTCTTCCCTCTCTCCCTGGTCTTCCTCCCTCTGTCCCCCTCCTCCTCCCTCTGTCCTCCTCCCCGTGTCCCTTGTCATCCTCCCTTTCCCCCTTGTCGTCCTCCCTCTGTCCCCTCCTGCTCTCTTGCCCTCCCTCTCTCCTCCTCCCTTGTCCTCCTCCCTGTCTCTCTCATCCTCCTCCCACCGTCCTCCTCCCTCTGTCCCCCTCCTCCCTTGCCCTCCAACTTCTCTCTCCCTTGTCCCTCCTCATCCCTCTCTCCCTGTCCCTCTCCCCTCTGTCCTCCCTGTCCTCCTCCTCCCCCTCCTTCTCCGTCCTACGCCTCTTCCCCTCCCTCCCTCCCTCCCTCCCTCGTAAACTCATGGGTCGGCCGGGCCTCGGCCCTGCCTCCTTCCCACACGCATGTGATCGCGGGAGCGCCGGTCACCGGGGTTCCCGGCGGACAGCTGGGCTTGGGGTCATTCTGCTCGAGCCCTGAAACCCTCAGTCCCCCCAGGAAGAGCTAAACGGGGTGAGTTGGCATCCCCCACTTTGCTTCTATCCGGCCCCAGAGCGGGGGGTGATACCCGGAGGAGAACCTCATTTATCGACCTTAGAAAAATCCAGAGATTGCCAACAGAAAGAGTCTCCCCGTTCCCCAATCCTACCAGAGTTGAGTAGTTAAGTAGAACTAGTATAACTTATTAGAGATGTTTTCCTTGGAATCAGGTATCCCTTCACTTACAAGAGCTGTCACCCCAACCTTTATTGCATTTTTGTTCCAAACCGAGGACTTCAAATCGGATCCAGTGGTTCGAAAGAGGGTGAACGAGACCCCTGGGTCAAATAGAAACTTTCCCTCCTGGAACCGGGTTTCTCCTCTATTCAAAAAAGTTAAGCTAACAAAGCCCAAACTTCATTTTCACTTTTTCCAAACCTTCGGAAACCAAAATCTTTCTCTCCCAAAGTACCTGATTTATATTCCACTGTGTTTTTGTTTTTTAAATTCAGATCATTAAACCAAACCTCCAAAATGAAGAAGATTATGTTCGTAGAACCTGCTGTTTTTCTTCATGCCTTTGCCATGTCTCTGTCCTCACCGCTGGCAACACAGTACGTCTATCGGAGAATCTGGGAAGAAACAACCAACTACAGTTTTGCACAGAATAGCAGTATTTCAGAGTGTGGAGGAAACAAAAGCAGTCCAATCTATATCATTCAGAAGGTAAGAAATATCAAAAGGTGCAGAAAAGATCATGATCGTGTGTATTTTTAAAGTTGCCGTACAAGAATGAATGGATTATATCTGATTTCTATTGCACGTTTAAAATACCTTTACATGGGCATGGAATGATGGAAGCTGAGTGATTTCTCTCCCCCTCCCCCCCCCCCCCCCAATTCAGACTACAGACAATTAGGGATAATTTGGGCAAAAACTTCCCAGTTTTCCTCATTAGCAGATTACCTTTTAACCTAAAGTATCCAGGTAATTGTCTGAAATTCTCCAATTCACTTTGCATGAGTATGAACGGCTTTCCCGACTGCAGAAAGCCATTCTGTAAACAAGTGAATGACACATTTTACGGCACCTGAAATTAAAAAGTAAAAACACAATGTATCCAGGAACCAAGACTCCCCCTTTTCGACACTGCTCTGGTCAGTTGATGTGGAAGGTGTTTTTGAGGATAGAATGACTTAAATGAAACAAATGACTTAAACCTACTTGGGACAACTTCCTCCTGCCACCTCTGAGTGGACTGGAATTTTGCCAAACCCAAGCCTGTGTGGATACTGAGCAGAACCAGTTTTCCCTCTGAGAAATGTCATTCTCTGAAGCAGAATCACACACAACGATGGAACGCGAAACCAACCGGCTGAAAGACGGGAACGAGAGGAGGCCTTAAAGATAGAACCACAGACAGGAATCAGATTTCTTCCAGGTTCCCAATGCATTTCAGAATCGAGCCCTGCCCTAAATGGGATAGCCAGGCTGCTTTATTCTTTCCCGTCTCACTCAAGACTCAGAGAATAGGTGGAGTCAAAAATGGTTTTACTATTAAAGGGATTCCTTGCACTGGAGTAATAAGTAACTTAAGGGCAGAACCTGTGGCAACTAACTCTTGGGCTCGCCCAAAGGCCCAGTCCAGTACTCTGCACATGGCAAGTGCTAAATAAATATTCAATAGTATTTATTGAGCGCTTACTATGTGCAGAACACTGTACTAAGCGCTTGGAATGGACAAATCGGTAACAGAGACAGTCCCTGCCCTTCGGGCTTACAGTCTAATCGGGGGAGACGGACAGACAAGAACAATGGCAATAAATAGAATCAAGATACTAAAAGTATCAAAATACTTTTGATTGGGCCTTTCTAGAATCATGGAGCCAGAAGGAACCTTGATAGATTATCTGTCCAGCTTCCCGCTGCTAGACACATAATAGAATGATCTAGATCAGGTGGTTGTACAGTTCTTTAAGACCTTCTAGGTTCTCGAGCTCCTCTGAGAGCCTTTTCTAGGTTATCACCTTGATAATCGAGACTTAGAGAAACACCGGATGGTTTGGGAATCTTATTCCCTGTGGTTGGGTCTTCAGCGGTCCCGGGAACCACTCGAGGCCAGAGGTTTTGTGGGACAACTAACCAGGCAGCATCTCATTGATAAGGATTCTCATTTAAATCTAGTGTCTGTTTTATGGCACTTGTTAAGCGCTTACTATGTGTCAAACACAGTTCTAAGCGCCAGAGTAAGTATAAGTCAGATCAGACATATTCCCCGTCCCACAAAGGGCTCACAGTCTGAAGTAGGAGGGAGAACAGGCACAGAATCCCCAATTTACAGTTGGAGAAACTGAGGCACCGAGAAGTCAAGTGACGTGACCAACGTCACCCAGCAATTGGCGGAGCAGCTGGCCGAGCTGGAGTTAGAACCCAGGTCCTCTGACTCCCAGGTCCCTGCTCTTTCCACCGGGCCACGCTGCTTCGGCTGCGAGAGCCCGCGGAGCCGCTGGTGGGCGGGGGAGTTACCGGGAGGGGTACTGGGGCAGGGTGGGGGTTCGAGGGGAGCCCACATCTCCAGGTGGCCGTTGGTGCTGCTGGGAAACCCGACTCTCCCTCTTTACTTCAGAACCACCTGCTCCCAGGCTCTGCCTCGGACGTGGAGGGATCCTCAGATTCAGATGCGAAGGTCACACGCCCCTGAAAAATGTCGTTAGGGGCTGCATCTGGTCCCTTTATTCTCCCTACCAGGCTCTTATCTAAACTCTCTTCTTGCTAAATTATCCAAGCTCCTTGGGGACATATTTAGGAGAGAGTTGGCCTGCATCGAAGAGAGTCAAGCCTTTGCAAAATGATCATTAGTTTGAATTTCTGCTAAATGAATTCCAAAGAGAACTCTGCTTAGACCAAGGCCCTTGCCTTGGGTGGGATTGGGAAAGTGACCCCACAGGGGCAACTAATTCCTAAAATCATACCTTTCTCTGACACTGGGAAAGCTTGAAATTTGATATACCCCACAGGCAGCAATAAAGCCAGAAAGGAGGGTCTATCAGGTATCAACTCTTCAACCCTGTGACTCAGTCATGTCATCTTCGGCTCTCATGAGGCAGAGAAATTGCTTTCTGACCATTCATCTCCGTAAAGCGATTCCCCTGCAGACAGATTGGCAGACTTTCCTTATTGCCAACCGCGGTTTAAGTCCTGGGTGGAAGTACTGTTATAGTGTCCTCTCCCAAGTGCTTAGTACAGCGTTCGGCACACACTAAATTAATAAATACCAGTGACGGGTGGGTTACTGTTACATAAAAAAAAAACCAGCCATTTTCTCTACATCTCCACTGGGCCACCTTTAAAAGCCCAGGTCGAAAGAGATTGCATCACATTTGCTTCTGGCTAGAAGAGGGAAAGCAGGTGAATCATCACGCTGCCTGAATAACTGTTCTAATAGGTGGGCTAGTATTAATAATATTTGTGGAATTGAAACACTTCCAATTACCTAGCACCGTAATAAACGCTAGGATAAAAAGGTTAGACGCAGGTCCTGTCCCAGTCTAAGTAGCTGGAAGGATGAGGATTTAATCCCTTTTTTTACAGGTGAGGAAACGGAGGCACAGAGAAGTTAAGTAGCAGCAGCCAAGTGATGGAGCCTGGATTTTAGATCCCAGGTCACGCGGCAGACAAGTGGCAGAGGCAGAATTAGAACCCAGTTCCTTCTGACTCCCAGGCCCATGCTCCCTCTTAGACCATGCTGCTTCAATCAGTTAATCGAATTGTGATCCAGTTGTTTCATGTCTTTGCAGGAAGTTCAGAAAAAGGCCTCCCTATTTAACCTGCAGGTGGACTTGAGCGGATTAATCCCCGGCCTCGTGGTCACCTTGGTTCTCCTATCCAACAGTGACCGTCGAGGACGCAAGCACCCTATCCTCCTGTCTTCCCTGGGCGCCCTGGCCACCAGCGTTTGGCTCAGCGTGCTCTCCTATTTCTCCTTGCCCCTCTACCTTTTGATAGCAGCGTCCTTCCTGGGGGCGCTCTTCGGCAATTTCGCGACTTTCTTCGGAGGGTGCTTGGCCTTCATCGTGGACCAGTGTAAGGAGGAGGAGAAGAAGACGATCCGGATTGCGATCGTTGACCTAATCCTCGGACTGGTCACGGGCCTGACGGGGCTGTCCTCCGGCTACTTCATAAGGGAACTAGGTTTTACGTGGTCGTTTTTGATCACTGCTGTGGCGCTGGCGTGTAATTTGATCTACCTTTTCTTTTGCCTGGAGGACCCGGTCAGCCCACCTCCGACCCAGGATGCCTCGGGGTCGTGCGGCGAGGGCCTCAAAAAACTGTTCTCCAGCATTCACGGCCTTTTTAAAAACGCTTCCCCCAGGCGACGGACATTGATCTCCCTGTTGCTCTTCACCATGGTCACCTATTTCACCGTCCTCATCGGGGAAAGCCCCATCTTTATTCTTTACGAGCTGAACGCGCCTCTCTGTTGGAATGAGGTCTTCATAGGCTACGGCTCGGCCCTGGGAAGCATTTCTTTTTTGAGCAGTTTTATCAGGATCTGGGTTTTCTCTTACTGTCTCAAAGACAGTCACATGGCCTGCATTGGGATCCTGACTACGATCGGTGGAATGGCCATGGCAGGCTTCGCCACGACGACGTTGTTGATGTTTTTAGGTGAGAACCCAAACTCCAGTCCTCGGATGCGATTGCGCCCAGTTCTCCGAGAGCCCGCGGGAGCCGGGTTTTCGAGGGTCTTGGGGCTCTGGGAAAACGGTGTTAACAGGGGCCATCGACTCATTGGGAGTTGATGGGTTGCGGGGTGGGGGTAAATAATAATAATAATGTCGGTATTTGTTAAGCGCTTACTATGTGCAGAGCACTGTTCTAAGCGCTGGGGGAGGGTGATCGGGTTGTCCCACGTGAGGCTCACCGTTAATCCCCATTTTACAGGTGAGGTAACTGAGGCACAGCGAAGTGAAGTGACTTGCCCACAGTCACACAGCCGACAAGCGGCAGAGCCGGGCTTCGAGCCCATGACCTCTGACTCCCAAGCCCGGGCTCTTTCCACTGAGCCACGCTGCTTCTCTGATCAATCGGCCGCTCAATCCGTGGTATTTACTGAGCGCTTTCTATGTGCGGAGCACCTTACTGAGCTCTTGTGTATGCAGACGCTGTACCGAACGCTTGGGAGAGTGCAGTATAGCGGGGGAGCTTAGCGACCAGAAACCGCTGTCCACCAGCCTGTAGAGCTTGGGTTGTCATCGGTAGTTACTTCTGAGAACAAGAGGCATTAGAGAAGCGGCGCGGCTCAGTGGAAAGAGCCCGGGCTTGGGAGTCAGAGGTCACGGGTTCGAATCCCAGCTCTGCCACTTGTCGGCTGTGTGACTGGGGGCAAGTCACTTCACTGGGCCTCAGTGACCTCATCTGTCAAATGGGGATGAAGCCTGTGAGCCTCACGTGGGACAACCTGTGTCTACCCCAGCGCTTAGAACAGTGCTCGGCACATAGTAAGCGCTTAACAGATACCAACGTTATTGTTATTATCGTGGGTGGCCGACAAATTAGTGCTCCAAAGCCAAGAAATTAAATAGAAAATGACAAATGGGGGGTTAATGGCGAAGGTGATCATACAGTGGCAGTTTTTAGAGCCAGCTGCCTCTGAGATGGCACATCCCAAGACTGTGCCCAAGGATTAGAGGGGCAGAGGGGGAGATCGGTTTCTAACCTTAGCGTCCGACGGTTTCTTTACTTAATGTGGCTCTTCCGATGATGTTTTGCAGTCAGGCTGCTGTTCCTCTTTGCCGCCATACCCATGTCAGTCTTACGGGCTATGCTGTCCAAAGTGGTTCGAGCTACAGAACAAGGTAAGTCGAGTTTGCTGAAGAAATATCAGTAACAGAAATAGATGCCGTCGTTTCACTGTGCGAATTCCAGGCATGGAAGGAAAATAAGTCAGGTGCAAACCCCCCTTCCCTCCCCGCCCCCAAACCCTTGCTTCTACAGCACAGATAGATTTTTTTTGGTTTTTTTTCAGGAGAGCATTACTTTCATTTAATTTCTTCTTCATACACTAGGTATTACTGATCCTTGCCTTCACAGGCTAAAGCATTCCCATTTATTTTCAAGTGGCTCATTTATAGTTCAGAATAAAAACTCTAAGTAGTACTTAGTCGCCAAATGATCTTTTATGCAGCAGCTCTCTCAGTTTTTTAATTCTGAATTTTAGTGCTTTGAGATGACCCAGGAGTAAATGTTTATAACTCTAAGGGAAAAAAAAAAAAAAAGCTACATTAGGACCATAATGCAGGCTGGATTTTTAAGACAGAAAACTTCGATTCTTTTGCTTATACAGCCATTGCCAGTGGGCTGGCTTAAAATCCGCTTCAGAAGTCTTCCCGGCACTTGTAAAGATGAAAACCAGAAATTACAATATGGAGGAGATACTTGTCTTTGCTGCTTGATGAAAATACCCCCATGAGAGTGTTTGATTAATTTATTCATTAACCCAAATATCCCCGGTTTAAAAGGGGCGGTAGGAAAGAAAGTATGGAGCAGTCAGATGGGCGGGAGGAATTTCCCCCAAAGAGTGTGGTAATGTGGTTGTGATAGGTGTGAGGAGGGAGGGAAAGGTGTGAGCAGAATTTGGTTTTGGAAAGGACCAGGCCTCTGGAGGTGAAATTGCAGTCAAAGAGGACGGAGTCAAGACTAGGAAGCGTCTTACTTAGATACTTGATTCTATTTATTTGCTATTGTTTTAATGAGAGGTTCATCCCCTCGATTCTATTTATTGCCATTGTTCTTGTCTGTCCGTCTCCCCCCGGTTAGACCGTAAGCCCGTCGAAGGGCAGGGACCGTCTCTATCTGTTACCGATTTGTCCATTCCAAGCGCTTAGTACAGTGCTCTGCACATAGTAAGCGCTCAATAAATACTATTGAATGAATGAATACCCTTCTTCCTCCAAAACCTTATTGAATGTACATCTCCTCCAAGAAGCCTTCCCTGACTAAGCCCTCCTTCCCTCTTCTCCCACTCTCTTCTGCGCTGCTCTTACTTGCTCCTTCTTTCATCGTCCCTCCCATCCCTACAGCCCATATGTGTATATATAGGTATATATACCTGCAATTTATTTAATAATAATTTGGTATTTGTTAAGCGCTATGTGCAGAGCACCGTTCTAAGAGCCGGGGTAGATACAGGGTAATCAGGTTGTCCCACTTGAGGCTCACAGTTAATCCCCATTTTACAGATGAGGTAACTGAGGCACAGAGAAGTGACTCGCCCACAGTCACACAGCTGACAAGTGGCAGAGCCGGGAGTCGAACCCATGACCTCTGACTCCCAAGCCCGGGCTCTTTCCACTGAGCCACGCTGCTTCTCTACTTATACTATATTATTATATATACACTATATACTAATATTATGCTATACTTAATGTCTGTCTCCCCTTCTAGACTGTTTGTGGGCAGCTGGTTGTGGGCAGGAATATGTAAGTTTGTCATTGTATTGTACTCTCCCAAGCGCTTAGTACAGTGCTTTGCACACAGAATGAATGAACCCCTCCCACTCACACAGCAATTACGTATGTAGGCATTCACGCTACAATTTTCCCTATCTGTAATTTATTTACAGCGCTTAGAACGGTGCTTGGCACATAGTAAGTGGAAAGAGCCCGGGCTTCGGAGTCACAGGTCGTGGGTTCAGATCCCGGCTCCGCCACTTGTCAGGTGTGTGACTTCGGCCTCGTCACTTCACTTCTCTGTGCCTCAGTTCCCTCATCTGTAAAATGGGGATTAAAACCGTGAGCCCCACGTGGGACAACCCGATCACATTGTATTCCCCCCCAGCGCTTAGACCAGTGCTTTGCACATAGTAAACGCTTCACAAATACCACCATTATTATTCTCTGGGCCTCAGTGACCTCATCTGTCAAATGGAGATGAAGCCTGTGAGCCCCACGTGGGACAACCTGATGACCTTGCATCTCTCCCAGCGCCTAGAACGGTGCTTGGCACATAGTAAGCGCTTAATATTAATAATGTTGGCATTTGTTAAGCGCTTCCTATGTGCAGAGCACTGTTCTAAGCGCCGCGGTAGACACAGGGGAATGAGGTTGTCCCACGTGGGGCTCACAGTCTTAATCCCCATTTTACAGATGAGGTAACTGAGGCCCAGAGAAGTGAAGTGCCTTGCCCACAGTCACACAGCTGACAAGTGGCAGAGCCGGGATTCGAACCCATGACCTCTGACTCCAAAGCCCGTGCTCTTTCCACTGAGCCACGCTGCTGCTTTTCTGCTTAACGAATACCATCATTGTTATTATTTTCATGTCTCTCACCTCTTGTAGACAGTAAGTTTGTTGTGGGCCGAGACCGCATCTGCCCAGTTTTATCATTATTGTACTTGCCCAGGGGGTTAGGCCAATGTGCTCAGCACAACATAAGCGCTCAAAAGATAGCCCTCATTTAGCCTGAATGTCACCCTCCCCTCCTGGGAACTACATTTCCCAGAAGCCTCTGGGAAACCAGGACCTTCTGGATGGGTGAACTACACCTCCCAGAATCCTTTGAGAAACCAGAACCCTTTGGGGGGAGGGTGAACTACATTTCCCAGAATCCCTTGAGAAACCAGAACTGTTTCGGGGGGGGTGAACTACATTTCCCAGAATCCTTTGGGGGGGAGGATGAACTACACTTCCCAGAATCCTTTGGGAAAGCAGCCCTTTTGGGGGGCGTGAACTACATTTCCCAGACTCCTTTGGGAAACAGCCTTGTTGGGGGGAACCACGTTTCCCAGAATCCTTTGGGAAGCCACCTTGTTGGGTGGGTGAACCACATTTCCCAGAATCCTTTGGGAAAGCAGCCCCCCCCCCCCCCCTTTAATAATGTTGGTATTTGTTTTAAGCGCTTACTATGCGCAGAGCACTGTTCTAAACGCTGGGGGAGATCCAGGGTCATCAGGTTGTCCCACGGGAGGCCCCCAGGCTTCATCCCCGTTTTCCAGATGAGGTCACTGAGGCCCAGAGAAGTGAAGTGACTTGCCCACAGTCACCCTGCTGACAAGCGGCAGAGTCTGCATTCGAATCCAAGACCTCAGACTTCCACTGAGCCATGCTGCTTCTCCTCTTCCGGCAGGATGACCCAGTCAGCTAGCTGGGCCAAACTAAGAATTTAATAATAATAATAATAATGATGATATTTGTTAAGCACTTACTATGTGCCAAGCACTGTTCTAGGAGAAACCCTACTTAAAACTCACCTCCTCCAAGAGGCCTTCCCAGACCGAGCTCCTCTTCTCCCTCTACTCCCTCTGCCACCCCCGCTTTACCTCTCCGCAGCTAAACCCTCTTTTTCCCCTTTTCCCTCTGCTCCTCCCCCTCTCCCTTCCCATCCCCACGGCACTGTACTCGTCCGCTCAACTGTATATATTTCCGTTGCCCTATTTCTTTTGTTAATGAATCGAACATCGCCTCGATTCTATTTAGTTGCCGTCGGTTTTTACGAGACGTTCTTCCCCTCGTCTCTATCGCCATCGTTCTCGTCTGTCCGTCTCCCCCGATTAGACCGTAAACCCGTCAAAGGGCAGGGACCGTCTCTATCTGTTGCCGACTCGTTCATCCCAAGCGCTTAGTACAGTGCTCTGCACATAGTAAGCGCTCAATAAATACTATTGAATGGATGAATGAACGAGAGCAGGGGCTTCCTGTCCCCTTCCAGCGTCGCTTTCAGGTGCAGAAGGGTTCGGGTCAAAGCGATCACAGGCCCGGTTTTTCCATTTTGCCCCCCGCGTGTGACGGGGCCACCCTGCCCAGTGTGAGGCTTCCCTATTTTTCCTATTTGCTTTATCTCTTTAGGGGTGGACGTTTGGCGACCCCGAATTTAGAGATGTGAAAGAAGAAGCGGGGGCGGCGGTGGCTTTGCCCTTAGCTCTGTCAGTCACCGTAGCCAAGGGGAAGGCGAAAAACCGAGCGATTTTTGAGCTACGTCAAGCAAAGGCGGGTTTGGTTTAGATTGATTTGGATGAGAAGCAGCATGTCTTAAGGGAAAGAGCCCGGCCTCGCGAGTCGGAAGTCGTGGGTTCCAGTCCCGGCCCCGCCACTTAGCGTTGGTGCTCGTCAAGCGCTTCCTATGTGCCGAGCGCTGTTCTAAGCGCTGGGGGAGATACGGGGTCGTCAGGTTGTCCCTCGTGAGGCTCACGGTCTTCATCCCCATTTGACAGATGAGGTCACTGAGGCCCAGAGCAGTGACTTGCCCACAGTCCCACAGCTGACAAGTGGCATTCATTCAATAGTATTTATTGAGCGCTTACTATGCGCAGAGCACTGTACTAAGCGCTTGGAATGGAAAAATCGGTAACAGAGACGGTCCCTGCCCTTGGACGGGCTTACGGTCTAATCGGGGGAGACGGACAGACGAGGACAGTGGCGATGAATAGAATCAAGATTCGAACCCATGACCACTCGTCAGCTCTGTGACTTGAGACAAGCTGCTCTGCGCCTCAGTGACCTCCTCTGTAAAATGGGGATGGAGACTGAGAGCCCCACGTGAGACAACCTGATTGCCTCGTATCTACCCCAGTGCTCGGCACGATAGTAAGTGCTTAAATACCGTCATCATTATTGTCAAAAATCGCATGGAGCCACCTATTTTTTTCTTTAAGAGTATTTAAGCATGTGCCAAGCCCTGCACTGGAATAGATATGAGTTTATCAGTTTGGACACAATCCCTGTCCCACATGGGGCTCACAGTCTTAATGCCCGTTTTACGGATGAGGTAACCGAGGGCACAGAGAAGTTCATTTATTCACTGTCGTATTTATTGAGCGCTTACTGTGTGCAGAACGCTGTACTGTGCGCTTGGGAGAATGCAACGATAGAGAGAGACATTCTGGGCCCATGACGAGTTTACGGTGGAGAGGCGACTTGGCCCAGGTCACGCCGCGGACACGTGGCGGCATAGCTCAGTGGAAAGAGCACGGGCTTGGGAGTCAGAGGTCATGGGCTCGAATCCCAGCTCCACCACTTGTGAGCTGTGTGACTGTGGGCAAGTCACTTCACTTCTCTGTGCCTCAGTTCCCTCATCTGTAAAATGGGGATGAAGACTGTGAGCCCCACGTGGGGCAGTCTGATGACCTTGTATCTCCCCCGGCGCTTAGAACAGTGCTCTGCACATGGTAAGCGCTTAACAAATACCGACATTATTATTAGGCGGCAGCCGGGGAATTAGAACCCAGGGCCTTCGGACTCCCAGGCCCGTGCTCCACCCACCGGGCTACGCCGCTTCTCGATTTCCCCTTGGTGTTTCCAGCGGCTTTGGGAAGAAGCCGCCCCGTCCCAACCCGCCTGGGAGATCAGGAACCGGGGAGTTGATGGGGAGGCTGAGCTCCGTTTGGAAAAGTCCCCTCTGCCGCCGGGAACGTCACACCCTCGACGGGAACCGGCCCCATGGAGGATGGCTCGTGTGGCCTGGGGGAATCGATTCCCCCCCCCCCCCCGAGCTCTCTGCAACTGCCCCAACCCTTTCTGTTTTCTCTTTTCCAGGGACCCTGTTCGCCTGCATCGCCTTCCTGGAGACCCTGACCGGAGCCACCTCCGTGTCGGCTTTCAACGGAATCTATTCCGCCACCGTCGGGTGGTTCTCCGGCTTCACCTTCCTCCTCTCCGCCGGCCTCTTGCTGATTCCCCTGACCAGCCTGTGGTGGGTCCTTTATTAATAATACTGATGAATAATTACGGTATTCGGTATGGTATTATGGTATTCGTTATGCCCTCATCGTGCGCCAGGTACTGTGCTAAGCGCTGGGGGGGGATCCAGATAAATCCGGGGGGACGCGGTCCCCGGCCCGTGTGGGGCTCACAGTTTCCATCCCCATTTTAATAATAATAATAATAATGGTGGTATTTGTTAAGCGCTTACTATGTGCCGAGCACTGTTCTAAGCGCTGGGGTAGACATAGGGGAATCAGGTTGTCCCACGTGGGGCTCACAGTCTTAATCCCCATTTTACAGATGAGGGAACTGAGGCACAGAGAAGTTAAGTGACTTGCCCACAGTCACACAGCCGACAAGTGGCAGAGGTGGGATTCGAACTCATGAGCCCTGACTCCAAAGCCCGTGCTCTTTCCACTGAGCCACGCTGCTTCTCCTGGGGCACAGGGAAGTGAAGGGACTGGCCCACAGTCACCCAGCTGACAAGGGGCAGAGCCGGGGATTCGAACCCATGACCTCTGACTCCCAAGCCCGGGCCCTTTCCACTGAGCCACAATCATCATTATTATTACTCAGTGGGGTGTCTTTCTTTTGATGTGAGCCCGTCACTGGGCAGGGATGGTCTCTATCTGTTGCCGAATTGTCCATTCCAAGCGCTTAGTACAGTGCTCTGCACGTAGGAAGCGTGGCTCAGTGGAAAGAGCCCGGGCTTGGGAGTCAGAGGTCGTGGGTTCGACTCCCGGCTCTGCCACTTGTCAGCTGGGTGACTGTGGGCGAGTCACTTCACTTCTCTGTGCCTCAGTTCCCTCGTCTGTAAAATGGGGATCAACTGTGAGCCTCACGTGGGACAACCTGATGACCCTGACTCTCCCCCAGTGCTTAGAACAGTGCTCTGCACATAGGAAGCGCTTAAATACCAACATTATTATTTCAGAGAAGCAGCGTGGCTCAGTGGAAAGAGCCCGGGCTTGGGAGTCAGAGGTCATGGGTTCCAATTCCGGCTTGTCAGCTGTCTACCCCAGCGCTTAGAACAGTGCTCTGCACATAGTAAGCGCTTAACGAACACCAGCACGAGTAAGCGCTCCATAAATACTGGGGAATGATGTCTCTGGGAGCCGCATGCCCCCTCCGGAGCGATCCAGGTCCCCGTAGCGTAGACCGGGGGACAGATTCGGGGGAGCCGCTAACGGGGGTGCTCGGCCCCGACCTCCGTACCCTCCCCTCTCTCGGGCCCTCGGCCGGGGAACGTGCGGGAGGCCGTCTGATCGGGGCGGGCCTGGATTCGAGGCATCCTCTCTCAGCAGCCCCAACCCCCTCGGTTCCCGTCTGTCTTTGCAGCGTCGTGATGTGCGTCAGCTGGGACGAAGGGGACGGGACCCGCCTTCTGCAGGACGAGGAGCCCGAAGAAAGCCCCCGCAGCTGACCCGCGGCCCTCCTGTCCCGCCCCCAGCCCAGGGGAGCCAGGGGGCCTCGGATGGCAGAGAAGCTGCCCGCGCCGGGAAGGAAGCTCTCCGGGGGCGAGAGCCGTTCGCTTTTAAACAGAAAACTTGAAAGAGATGGGCTGTTCTGAGCAAAGAAACGCAGCTTCCGAGAGTTCCGATGCTGGGAGGGTCACCTGTGTTGTCTATCACAGTGCCTCACCTGAAAATGAATGTAATCGATGACCCTACCTAGCCCAGACTGTCCAGAGGGACGGAAGAGGACAGTGGGGGTGTCTACAACACACACACACCTTGCATGGGGCTACCAGGTTCCACCCCCCTACTGTACCCTGCCCCCCGTCTTTTGTTTTAATATTTGCTAAGCACTCGCGGGGCTCACAAGTCAACCCCCGTTCGGCAGGTGAGGCAACGGAAGCACAGAGAAGTTACGACGTGCCCGGGGTCACACAGCGGCCAGGTGGCGGAGCAGGATTAGAACCCAGGACCTTCTGCCTGCCAGGCCTGCGCTGTATCCGCTGGACCACGCAGCTTCACTCCTTCCCGCTGGGTCCCTAGAGATGCTCTTCGGCTCCCACGGTTTTTGGGGGGGGGCAAAATTCCCGATCCTAGTAGAGGCGGCCTCGGTTTTCTGATTTTTTTTTTTTTTTCCCCCTTCATGCTTTATCACCGAAAGGAGTACAATCCATCGGGGATGTACAGAAGGGGTAGAAACGGAAGCTCGTATTTAAAATGGAAAGAAAAATTCAAATGTTTTTCAAGGCAGGCACGAAGGATTCGATTTTTAAGATCAAACCATTGAGAGAGGATGTCTTGTCTAACTGAATGAAGCGGCATGGCTTAGTGCGGCGGGCCTGGGGGAGAGATCTGGGTTCTAATCCAGCTCCACTACCTGCCTGCTGGATGTCCTCGGGCAAGTCACTTCAGTTCTCTATGCCTCAGTTTCCTCATCTGTAAAATGGGGGTTCAGTGCCTGTTTCTCCCTCCTTAAACTGTGAGCCCCACCTGGGACAAGGACTGTGTTCAGCACTACCCCAGTGCTTAGTACAGTGCTTGGAACATAGCACTCAACGAGTACCACCGTCATCGCTATTATTATTATCGTTAATGATAACGACTACTATTATTACGAATGAGCTCAGGACCGGGAGGCAGGAGACCCAGATTCTAGTAGCAGCCCTATCACTGGCCTGTAGTGTGACCTTGGGCAAGTCATTGAACCTTTCTGGGCTCCAGTTTCTTCAACTGTAAAATGGGGGTAATATCCTTGTTTTCCCTACCTCTTTGACCGTGAGCCCGGCGAAGGACAGAGATCCGGTCTGATCCGATCGGCTTGTATCAAACCCAGGGCTTAGCACTGTTCGTCGCACACAAGCAGCACTTAATAAATACTGGGATTGTCATCTGTGTCAAGCTGTATTACATTATTTTCTTCCGTAAAGAAACCTCTAGAAGGTAAGCTCGTCACGGGCAGGGAACGTCTCTGCCGATTCTGCTGTACTGTACTCTCCCGAGCGCTTAACGTTGTGCTCGGCGCGTAGTAAGAGCGCATTAAATATCACGGATTGATTCAGGATCAGGTACTTGGAGAAACAAATGAAAACAGATCGAGAGCCCACTAGATAGCGAAATAAAGTCAGGTTGGAATATTCCGTTTTGCCCCAGAGGAATTACTAGCTGGCAGAAACTATTAAATCAACCTAAGACGAGAAGACCCCGTTGGGCTGCCAATGCTTTTCTAAGCAGCCTGCAAAAAACTTTCTCCGTTTCCATACGTATCAGGGTCAGGGAGGTGGTGTTTTTGATAGCAGTTGGCCTCACCAGCTAGCGTTGGCCACAATTCCATTCCTGATGAAACTTTTCTTTTGCAAACATAAGTTCTATACGGCTCAGGGTCCGGTTTTTTAAGCCTGGGCCTTTGGCCCCGATTAATCTGCACAGCTATTTTCACCATTAAATTAGTGGTCTCAAATCCATCAAAGCCGAGGCCAAGGAGTGTTTCCCTCTCTGTCTGGTTTATTGCCAGCAGATTGTAACCCCCCCTAAAGAACATCTTTGTCTTGTTCAGCAGGGGCTAAGTTCGAGCACACCCTAAAGACAAATTTGGAATGCCATTCCTTCTTTTACGGCCCTCTATTACCTTTTATAGCCGCCGCTCTTCGGAAGCCCGTTGAAATCGGAAAATCCTTCTCCGATTGTTTCAGAAGACCCTTCGTTCACAGTGGAAGGTTTTTAATCCTGACAAGAGCCCAGCCTCGCTAAGGAGCCCAGCCTAGCGGAGAGAGCGTGGGCCTGGGTGTCAGAGGACCTGGGTTCCAAATCCCAGCTCCTCAGGCGGTCACTTTTCTGTTCCTCGGTTACCTCCTCTGTAAAATGGGGATTAAATCCTACTCCTTCCTACTTAGACTCTGTGCCGGATGTGGGACCGGGGCCGTGTCCAACGTGATTAACGTGTTCCCAACCTAGCACTTGGAACAGTGCTTGGCACCTAGTGAGTGCTTAACTGACGATCACTATTATTGTCAGTGGTGTCAACCAGTGTTTCTAAGTACTGGGGTAGGTACAAGTTAATTAGGTTGGACCGTCCCTGTCCCACACAGGGGCTCTCAGTCATAGGAAGAAGGGAGAATAGGTATTGAATCCCCGGTTAAGGAAACTGAGGCACCGAGAAGTTAAGCCACTTGCCCAAAGTCACACGGCGAGCATTTGGCGGAGCTGGGATTAGGACCAGGCCGTGCTCTTTCCTGAGATGGTCTTCAACTACAACTTCTGGTGGAAGACTTGTGTATAGGGTTACTTTTCCGAGGTAGGAGGAGTGAGGAACGCTACTCCTGCCTGGAGAATCCCTGTAGAGTTACTCTTCGCTGCAATCTGAAGCCTAAAGTCTTTGGACTTCACACTCCGCTTCCAGGAACCTGACTCAAAACCCGAGTGAAACCTCCACGAGATCCCGCCCCTCTTTCTGTCCCTGCAAATCTAGGCCTTGGTGAGGTGTGACCACCCGCCCCCCCCCCCCCCCCCCCCCCCCCCCCCCCCCCCCCCCGACTCTTCCCCGGACCGTCGTTTCTCGGTATCTTAAATCAATTGTTCTTTATACGGGGAGGCAATGAGGCCTGGTGGAAAGAACACAGGACGGGAAGTCAGGAGACCCGGGTTCGAGACCCGGCTCCACCACAAGCTGGACATTGGGCAAGTTGGGGTTGTTCCTAGCCCTCCCTACCTCTTAGACTATGAGCCCCGTGTGGGTGACGAACTGGGTCTGATCTGATCAACCTGTACGGCTAAGTAAATAGTGGTAAATAGTAAGCACCTGGAGGGGCAGTTTGACCTGGTGGAAAAAACACGTGCCTGGCAGTCAGAGAACCCGGGTTCTAATCCCGGCTCCGACACCTGCTTGACATGGGCAAGTCACTTAAATTCTCTGTGCCTCAGTGACCTCATCTGTAAAATGGGGGACTCAACACCTGTCCTCCCCCCCACTTCGAGTGTGAGCCCTGCGTCCTGATTATCTTCTATCTCCTCCGGTGTTTAAAGCAGTGCTGGACAAATAGCACAATTTTTAAGTGCCGTCTTATGAATAAGCATCGGACCGGGGAGAGTCTTAGATGGGAACTGAATCTACAACGCAAACTGACAGTGACCGGTTTCTCAATAGGAGCATGCAACATAATTTAGCTCTGCTGAAGCAACACCTTTTTTTCTCTGCTCTGTAATAAAGTGGCCTCTCATGTGACCCTTGGTGTCCGCCGTTAATCATCTCCTCCCGTCTAAGTCTCCCACCTGACTTTCCTGCAATCTGCCTTCCCACAGATGAACAATGTAACTCCTTTTCCTGTCCCCAGCAGGGGCACGGGACCCTCTAAAGCGGCAAGAAGACAAAGTGCAACGGACGGAGCCGGCCAACCGGCTCCAGGAATGAACCTACGTTCAGGTTTTTAAAAACAAAACCGACCTCCGCAACCGGACCCTCATCAGTCGCTACTGACGATCAAATCCCCGAATCTCCAAACCCCCTCTTCTGTCCCCTGAACCAACGCTCTCCTGAACCAAAGCAGAGGCGGGATTAGAAGGATGTCCGAGTGTCGTTCCGAGAAACAGAATCCGTAATAAAAACCTACGGAGTATACTTGAGAGATTATACTGTCAAGGCTATCGGGACACAATCTTAAAACATTTGAAAGTACTGGAATTCCAGTGGGGACATCAGAGGATTTAAACCGTGACCAACTGAAATTCCAGTACCTTCAAATATTTTAAGAAAGATTTTAGAACGGTGCTTGGCACATAGTAAGCACTTCAACAAATACCAATATCATTATAATTATTATTATGAGCCAGGTAGGCGGCAGATCGGTGGGTCGTTTTCCTTTTGCTCCACTGGACTGACGCGTCCTAAACTGCTGATTCACTTATATTCCCGTCTCAGGTTTCAAAGGAAATAATGGTCGTTGTTGATTTGGTCAGGTTTCCTGTGGAATCGACAATAGAGATTTAAGGAGGCGGGGGGGGGGGGGGGAGGAATACAGATGCTACAACATTTCCAGGTTTCTCCAATGGACCTTCCTGAAAAGAGGCTGTCTTTTGAATCTCTGGGGGTTGCCTTTGACTTTGTTTCTCCCAGCAATACATCCGTCCATTCCAGAAGCAGTAGGGCCCAGGGGAAGGAGTACGGGCCTGAAAGAGGACTTGGGTTCTAATCCCAGCCCCGCCACTTCTCTACTATGTGCACGTCACACCGTGCCTCAGTGACCTCACCCGTAAAATGGGGATTAAGACTCGCGAGCCCGACGTGGGGCACGGACTGTGCCCGACCCGATCAGCTTGTATCCACCCCGGCGCTCAGTACAGTGCCTGGCACCCAGGAGGTGCTGAAACGCCATTAAAAAAGCTTGAGAAATATTTCCACAAATAAACGGAGCCCAAAGAGGAAGGAGAAGCATTAACTGAAAAGAATATCAACGCAAGGATACTAAAACAAATAGGGGCGCAGATATTATCATCAGGAGAGCACCCAAATGGTGGGAGGGAATGGAGGAGGAAGAGGTGCACCTCCAGAAGGGGAGGTGGGGAAGGTCCATCCAGGTGGATTTAATAATAATAGTAATAATAATGTTGGTATTTGTTAAGCGCTATGTGCAGAGCACTGTTCTAAGCGCTGGGGGAGACACAGGGGAATCAGGTTGACCCACGTGGGGCTCATAGTCTTAATCCCCATTTTACAGATGAGGGAACAGACAGAGAAGTGAAGTGACTCGCCCACAGTCACCCAGCTGACAAGTGGCAGAGCTGGGATTCGATCTCATGACCTCTGACTCCAAAGCCCGTGCTCTTTCCACTGAGCCGCGCTGCTTCTCAATTCTCAACTTCTCAAGTGACTTGGCCCCTCACCGTTGTGATTTTGGGGGCCCGGACCAGGTGGGCCCCAGGCAGAGCAGCCGATCCCGGGGCCAGGATGGAGCAGATAAACGCGCGAGTCTTTTTACCACCTTGTTTTCCCATTACACTCGTCAGCCTAGAAAGAGCTAGTGAAAATCCGTCAGCTTCCTAAAACGTGTCTCCCTGCTTCTCGCGGTCAGGTTACGTGTCCGCTAACTCCGTTGTACCGTGTGCCCTCTCCAGGGCTGAGCACAGCGCTCCGTACGTCGTAGGCGCTCAATACATACCATTGATTGACTGATCTCCCTCACCGAACGGCAAGCTCCTCGAGGAGGAGCGGTGTTTCCGACTTTCCTCGTTTGCTCCCCAGCGCCTTTCGGGACCATGCTCTGTGCGCTTCGGGTGCCAGTCGATTCTGCCGTTGGCCTTCTTGTGTCTGTTTCAGCTCTGGTGTCTGCTCTCCTGGCCTTTTTAACTCCCTGATCAGCCCGGGGCCGTTTTCCGGTTTCCCGACTCGATGCAACGTGCCCAGGCCCAGAATCAGGGAAATGGAGTTGAACAGGAAGTGCCCGAAGTTGACACTGGGAGTTAGCACCCCTTTCCCGAGGGAAGACCCTAAAAGGCTGAAGTCCCCACTTATTTTGTGTGTGGGGGGGGTGTTTGTTAAGCACTTACTATGTGCCAGGCACTGTTCTAAGCCCTGGGTTAGAATCAGGTTGGAGACAGTCCATGTCCCATGTAGGACTTACAGTCTGAATCCCCATTTTACAGATGAGGTAACTGAGGCACAGAAAAGTGAAGTGACTTGCCCAACCAAGGACACCCGGCAGACAGGTGGCAGAGCCAGGATTAGAACCCAGGTCCTTCTGACTCCCAGGCCTGTGCTCTATCCTCTCGGTTGGCAAAGAACCCCAACGAAAGGAGACGGGCCCCTCGTGGGGAAGAACGAGAAAGAGCATTACTACCCGAACTGATGCTTTTCTCCCCTCAAAAAGTCAGATGCTTTTACGTGTACATGGAGTCAATTTTTAATGGGCACCCCCCTCTTTAAAAAAAAAAAGAAAAGCCAATGAAATCCAATATAAGTAGTACATTCGTGTACATGTCAGCCGCTTTCGTGGTGCATACGAGATACTACAAAATAAAGACCAGGCGAAACCGAGCTTCCTGGCACCTCTGGATTACAGCAGTCCAAGCTTGTGTTCCACCATCACGTGGGGCTCGCCCATGAATTCGCTTTGGGACGGGTCTGAAAAGCAAGAGAAGCGTTTGCATGCTTTGTTCCGAAAAGGGGTTCTGAAACCTCACTCTGCAGATCCTACGGCATTTGGGGGTCCTGATGAAATGACAGAGACGGTTACCCATCTCCCGCAGAGACTAGCGGGACTCTCTTCCCCTCTTCAAAGCTCACCTCCTCCAGGAGGCCTTCCCAGACTGAGCCCCCTTTCCGTCTGCTCCCCCTCCCCTCAGCACTGTGCTCGTTTGTATATGTTATTTATTACCCTATTTATTTTGTTAATCAGGTGGAGATCGCCTTGATTCTATCTATCTTGATGATGTTGCCTGGTTTTTGTTTTGTTCTCTTTGGCTTTGCCGTCTCCCCCGTTTGGACTGGGAGCCCGTCATCGGGCAGGGATGATAATAATGTTGGTATTTGTTAAGCGCTTCCTATGTGCAGAGCACTGTTCTAAGCGCTGGGGTAGACACAGGGGAATCAGGTTGTCCCACGTGGGGCTCACGGTCTTAATCCCCATTTTACAGATGAGGGAACAGACAGAGAAGTTAAGTGACTTGCCCACAGTCACCCAGCTGACAAGTGGCAGAGCTGGGATTCGATCTCATGACCTCTGACTGCAGGGATGGTCTCTCTCTGTTGCCGAATGGTCCCTTCCAAGCGCTTAGTACGGCGCTCTGCACAGTGAGCGCTCAATAAATACTAGTGAACTAGCGGCGAGGGTGCTTGTCAATCACTGTGAAGGGAGACTGCGTTTCAGAGCAGACGCGCCTGTCCTCCTTTAGTAGAATTTTGCATTTGGGAATATACGATCAAATCCACCAGACCCAAAGAAACACTGCTTAGCGGGAGGGCCGGGTATCCGATGGGCTCAAACGGTTAGGAGGCACATTCCAACCTCCTCTCCTCCTTAAACTTGGCTTTCTTGTTGGGACTCAGACCTTTCCGAAGGCCTCTTCGCCCCACGACTACCCAGGAAGGCGAATTTCCTGAAGAACTCGGACGGAGGAGCAGCTGACGTCAGTCAACCTCCCAGGGTCTTCAAAGAGATTTAGCAGAAAACCTCGGCTTTGACCCTTGCTTTCTCGGGGTGGGCGAGGGCTGCCGTCGGACGCTTGGGATGCGAAATCCCGGGAGCTCGGCGGGTGGCCGCACTGCCCTGCACCCGACGGGGGGGGGCGGCCCACAGACACCCAGACCCGAAATGCCCTCCTTAACAGGAACAGGAAGTTTAACATGAGGCTAAGTTTGGTCTGGAGGCTCAGGAATTTCAGGTTTTCCGGCGTCTTCCAAACTCTCTCATGGGCCGTTTCCCCCAGAGGAGAATCGCTGGCCGGCTGTTGTGTCCAGAGCGTTTCCTCCCCGGACACGAGCGGCGAAGCCCAGCCAACGGACTCTCACCGGTCTTCTCCGTACGTATAGAGCGGTGGGGGCCCTAGCATACTGTGCCGGAACGGGGCCGACACGATCGCGCGGGAGTTGTTTGTCCTCTTCTTGTCCAGAAACAATGGCGGTCTGCCCGCATTGTTCTTCTCACAAAGTCCCATCTGTGCGGGGATGACTGGGCTCAACCGAGAACCTGGCTTCCGAGGGCCCGGTCTCCCGTCCCACCCATCGCCCCGCTTAAGGATTCGGGAAACCAAGAAGGAAGAGAAGGGGGGAAAGGGGAACCTAAAAACTGTCTTTTTCACGCGTAGTTGATCCTCCCTAAACTCCCTCTACTACTTCGTTCATTCAATCGTATTTACTGAGCGCCCACTGTGTGCAAAGGACTGTACCGTGTGCTTGGGAGAGTACAACAGAACGGTAACCATTCTGTTGCCGACTTGTACATTCCAAGCGCTTAGTACAGTGCTCTGCACATAGTAAGCGCTCAATAAATACTACTGAGATACTATTGAATGAATAAACAGGCATATTCCCTGCCCTCAACGAGCTTACTACTGACTCCAAAAACCCAAATTCCACCCGCTCTGGGGCTCACGAACAGCTCGATTACTTTCCCACCTCCTCCCACGAGTTTTCCCCGATTCATCTCCCAGTCCCCGAGCCACCTCTTCTTTACCCCCTCCTAAGTCTCATACAGTGCTTTGCACAGAGTAAGTGCTCAATACATGACTGAACGCATGCACGCGGGTCTGCTTGACTTATTTTTGACGCCCCGAGTCGTCAATTATTTTTATGTTTGGCTCCCCCATTAGAGTGGATGCTCCTGGGGGGCAGTAAACATGTCACCTCTTGCCGTTCTTCTCCAACGTCCAGTACACCGCCCCGCCCCGGGTGGGTGCTCAATAAATGCTGCAGCCGCACAGACGGTCCTGGCGAGGAACGGTAGGGTCTCCGATCACCTCGGCGAGCGGGCCGGCCACTTACCGTTAAGGATGTCCTCAAAACTGACGGATTCGTCGTTACCCCTCAGGATGTCCAGGGCCAGGTTGGAGCTCTGGAGAAACGGGAGGCGCTGAGCCTGGGAAAACGTGTGGAGAGTGAAAACAGGCCCACAGAGCCCGGCTTCCGTTCGTAGCACGCTCTCTACAGCGTGTTCCCGGTCTCCGACCCTTCTAAAGAGCCCAACTATATCACTGGGCCAGACTGCCAGGCTCGCCACGGCAGCAACCTCCTCCAAGGGGCCTTCCCGGACTGAGCTTCCCCTTTTCCCTCTGCTCCCTCTCTGCCCCCCGCACCTCCCCTCAGCTAAACCCTCTTCTCCCCCTTTCCCTCTGCTCCTCCCCCTCTCCCGTCCCATCCCCTCAGCACCGTACTCGTCCGCTCAACTGTATATATTTTCGTCACCCTATTTATTTTGTTAATCAGATGTACATCACCCTGATTCTATTTGTTATTGTTTTAATGAGATGTTCTTCCCCTTGATTCTATTTATTGCCATCGTTCTTGTCTGTCTCCCCCGATTAGACTGTAAGCCCGTCAAAGGGCAGGGACTGTCTCTAAATGTTGTCGATTTGTACATCCCACGCGCTTAGTACAGTGCTCGGCACATAGTCAGCGCTCAATAAATACTATGAATGAATGACCACGGCCCCAGAGGAGTTTGGAGGCGGCGTGTGAGGCCTGCCCTCCCTCAGAGAGGAAGGCATCCGCTATCAGCCTCAGTTGGCCCCACTAACACCCAATCACAGTTCCACCGTCCACAAATTCACGTATATACGGTTGAGGAACCCACTACCACCTGCCTCCACCCTCTCTGTACGTGGGGGGGCGGGGGGGGAGACGACACGTCTGCTTTGGATTGCTGATCTGCCGCCTACCTGGCTAATAATAATAACAACATCGGTATTTGTTAAGCGCTTACTATGTGCCAAGCACCGTTCTAAGGACCGGGGTAGACTCAAGGTCATCGGGTTGTCCCACGTGGGGCTCACAGATGAGGCAACTGAGGCACAGAGAATTTAAATGACTTGCCCAAGGTCTCCCCGCTGACAAGTGGCAGAGCCGGCATTAGAACCCAGGACCTCTGACTCCCAAGCCTGGGCTCTTTCCATTAAGCCGCGCTGCTTTGTCTCGCCTTGGGAGGAGTCGGGGGTGGGGAGGTTGAGAGAATTCTGAGACACCCCATTTATGTTCAATTAATAAAGTTGATATTTAAGCGCTTACTATGTGCAGAGTACTGTTCTAAGCGCTGGGGGAGATACAGGGCAATCAGGTTGTCCCACGTGAGGCTCACAGTCTTCATCCCCATTTTCCAGATGAGGGAACTGAGGCCCAGAGATGTTACTTGCCCACAGTCACACAGCTGACAAGCAGCAGAGCTGGGATTTGAACCCACGACCTGACTCCCAAACCCATGCTCCTTCCACTGAGCCACGCCGCTTCTCTACCCCGACATACAATTCAGCCATTCCTTCTTCTCACACGGGAGGAGGCGGGACGACGCTTACAAATGTAGCCTAACCTTGTGTCTCTCCAGATAGATTTAGGCTTGGAAACTAGCAACGGGGACGACATCTTCTGAAAAAATAAGTGAGCAGGGAGGAGAGTACGCTGGAGGGGAATGTTGCCTCTTCCACGTGTCCGTACTCTCAAATAGGTTCGTTTAAGCCCGGGAGCATCATTCTGGGTAGATGACGCTCTCCCACGTCAATTAATCCCATTTATTTCCAGCCTTTTGGGTGCAATCTTCTACTCATTCTTATAATGACTAAATCTCTAGGTAAAAATTCATATCGACCTCCTGCTTGTCTTCCCTCAGACTGTGAAATCTACAGCGGATCCGTGTCTTCGCCGGCGTGCCACATCCCTCGCAGGCTGCCCACAAACCGTGCAGAAACCCAGTAGCCGAACTGGGGCCTAACACTAATCAAACCCCACGCTGGTCACATCACATTTTATTATTTTATCATCACGTTTTAGAGTTACTTCGGCACTTGCTTCCCGGATTGGCCAAGGCCAGCCGAGACTGGCGAGGGGAATCGGCCTACCTGCTTCGCCGCCTTGAATTCCATCTGTAACTTTAGAGGTGCAAACAGGCCTTGGATATTTCTCAGGGTGGAAAAACTCATTTTGTCTTGATTGAGCTGGAACTATCAGAGAGACACGCTTTAGTTTGCTGCTTTCAAGCCCACCTTCCAAGACACAGCCGGCACGCCCACCCCGACTAATTTCAGAAGTAGTTTAGGTGTTTTTTCTGTCTTAATTGGTTAAATGACTCTATTCCTTCTCATCTTTCTTTTCCCGTTTTTAACATTTAAGTGCTTACTGTGTACCAGGCGTGATTCGAAGCACTGGGGTATATAGAAGCTCATCAGGTTGGACAGAGTCCACGTCTCCCACGGGGCTCACAGTTTTAATCCCCGTTTTACAGATGAGGTGACTGAGGCGCATAGAAGTTAAGTGTTTGGCTCACGGTCACACAGCAGACAGAACCAGCAGCAGAACCCAGACCCTTCTGGGTTTATCCACTAGGCCACACTGTCTCTTCACCCCGAGCTAATGGCCGTTTACCCAGAAGCAGTCTTTATTAGAGAATCGGAGTTGTTTCCACTCTATTTTATTGCCCGTTTCCTTGTCAGTTCTAACTCCTCAATGCCTGGGAACTGGGGTTTTCTGGTGTTATCCCCAGCTGACCTTTTTGGGATTTTTTAAAATGCCGCCTGTTAAGCAGTTACTACGTGCCAGGCGCTGTACTAAGCACTAGGGGTTGACCGAAGACAACGGGCTGGATGCGGTCCACGTCCCACACGGGGCTCACGGTCTTAACCCCCGTTTTGCAGATGAGGGAACTGAGGCACCGGGAAGTGACTTGCCCAAGGTCATACGGCAGAAAAGTAGTAGTGGAGCTGGGATTAGACACCCGGGTCCTATCCGGCATCAAGGTCCTCTGACTCCGCTTGGTCGTGCCGCTCCCAGGAGACTCTGGGACTATTTTAGACGCTTTCCTCCGGGGATGTTGAAGCATTTCTCCACATTTTTCCAAGGCAACAAGGAATGTATTTTCCCTGGATGAGGGAGACTCACAACAATGATAACGCTGGTATCTGTTAAGCGCCTCCGATGTGCGGAGCACCGTTCTAAGCGCCGGGGGAGATACGGGGGTCATCGGGTGGTCCCACGGGAGGCTCACAGTCTTCACCCCCATTTTACGGGTGAGGTCACCGAGGCACCGCGAAGTGACTCGCCCACGGTCAGCCAGCTGACGAGTGGCAGAGCCGGCATTCGAACCCGTGACCCCGGACTCCCAAGCCCGGGCTCTTGCCACTGAGCCACGCTGCTTCGGGGGAAGTAGCTACAGGTGCTGGGGGGAAGGGGGATGATTTTGCTACGATTCGCTGGTGCTGAGGAGGCTGCACAAGCATCACGTAATCGAGCAATGGTATTTATTGGGCGCTGACCAGGCAGAGAGCACTATACTAAACGCTGGGGCCGGAATTAAAACAATCCACTGTTCTACTTGGGGTTGTTTTACCAACGGCGAATAAATGAAAAGGTCTCAGTTCGGCGACATACTTACATTTCTTTCCGACAGCTCAAGAGGGTGGCTGGGTAACAGGTCGTTTTTCACGCTAGAGAAACTGAACACAGATATACGTAAAAGGATTAAGTGTCACGAATATCGAACACTCAGCTTATTACGTGTGAAATACTGGAGCGAATACAACATGCTCAAGTCAGTTCCAGTCCCGGCTCCCTCGGGGACCGCTCGTCTCCAAACACATCCCATCTAGTCACTTAAGTGCCCTGATTGATTATCCTTTATCTACCCCAGCGCTTAGAACAGTCTAGTGCTCTGCACACAGCAAGCGCTCAATCAGTGCTACTGAATGAATGAGCGCTTAACAAATACCAACATTATCATTATTATAGGAAAAGGTTTTTTAAGAAATGTAAAAGTACAGGCTCCGACAGGCTGCGGAGAGTCATTAATTGGGGTCTGTTTTACGCCGCTCTTCAGGAGCCGGCGAAACCAACGGGAGCCAACGAAAATGGACAGACTGTCCCTCTGTCGCAATTATTCCTTTTTCGGGAGGCCCGAGGCGGACCCCATCCATCATTTTGGAGAGGGTCCGAGATCGGCAAGAGCCCGGGCTGCGGAGTCAGAGGCCATGGGTTCGAATCCCGGCTCCGCCACTTGTCAGCTGTGGGACTGTGGGCAAGTCACTTCACTGGGCCTCAGTTCCCTCATCTGTAAGATGGGGATTAACTGGGAGCCTCGCGTGGGACAACCTGATGACCCTGGATCTACCTCAGTGCTTAGAACAGCGCTCTGCACATAGTAAGCGCTTAACACCAGCATTATTACCTCCATTTTGGACCAGGGGAAGGTGACAAGAGACAGAACCTGACCCCGCTCCTCCCCGGCTGACGCTCTGCCAGCCGACCGCTCACCTGCTTCCATTGCCATAAACGATAATAATAACAGCTATAAATGATAATAACTGTGGTACTTGTCAAGCGCTTACTATGAGACGTCCACTGCTCCAAGCGCTGCCACAGATACAAGCTAACGGCGTGGGACCCGGCCCCGGTCCCACCCGGTCTTGATCCCCATTTTACAGATGAGGGAACCGAGGCACGGGGAAGTCAAACGACTCGCCCAAGGTCACGCAGCAGACAGGGGGATTTAGAACCCGGGTCCGGCTTGGGGCCCGCCGCTTCTCGCCAACGAGCTCTGAACGTGAACCCTCGGCCAGCAACGTCCTTGCGGGTTAGCAGAGCTGAGCGCGGAGAGGTCGAGACCGTAACCCTCTCACGTCGCCAGGGAGAGGCGGCCTTTCTTCCTCGAATTAATTTTCTCCGCTCGACGAAGGCAACCCTTCAACTCGGACGTGCTCGATTCATTCAGTCGTATTTCTTGAGCGCTTACTACGCGCGGAGCACTGGACTCAGCGCTTGGAACGGACCATTGGGCAACAGATGGAGGCAACCCCCGCCCGACGCCGGGGGGGGGGGGGGGGGAAGGATCGGGTCAAGTCTTCCTCGTGTTTCGACACCTACCCTGTGCGAAGGACGTCGTGGCTCTCGAAGGCACCGCTTGCTGACAGCTCGCGGACGGGAACGCTGTCCTTCAGCTGAGATCCAAGCCCCCTGCAATTCTGAAACACACACAACAAAAAAAACCACGAATAATAATAGAACCTGACCCTTATTTTTACAAAGTAAGACCGAAACAGACTCTGGGCATTAGTAAAAACCCGCTCCGTCTCCCAAAACCAATCTCTCCACTCACCCTTTACACCTGAGATGGCAACCGGCCCCTCTACAAATTACCTTACGGCCCGTGTATCGTTTTACACACTGATTTTAGTGATTTTTTTCACAGATGGTGACTGATTAGGAGGGAAACCAGGGCCCCCGACGACAGGATTTCTTTGCCGCCCCTTTTTAATTTAGTCATTCTCTGGCTTCGCATTGTAAATTTACCGCCCAACCACCCCACTGACTTGCTGCAGTGGAAAAACGCTCAACCTGTACCGCGTTGTGAGTACAATTTACTGGGAAGCAGCGTGGCTCAGTGGAGAGAGCCCGGGCTTGGGAGTCAGAGGTCACGGGTTCGAATCCCAGCTCTGCCACTTGGCGGCTGTGGGACTGTGGGCGAGTCGCTTCGCTTCTCTGGGCCTCAGTTACCTCATCCGTAAAACGGGGTTGAGGACTGTGAGCCTCACGTGGGACCACCTGATCACCTTGTATCCCCCCCACAGCAGTGAGAACAGTGCTTTGCACACAGTAAGCGCTTAACAACTACCATTATTATTATTACCCCAGCGCTTAGAACAGTGCTCGGCACAGAGTAAGCGCTTGGCAAATACCGACGTTTTTATCAATTATTAATACTATTTTCGCTTTCCCTCGGCTGGGAGCCCCACGTGGGACGACCTGATCACTCTGTATCTCCCCTAGCGCTTAGGGCAGTGCTTGGCACATGATAAGCGCTTAACAAATACCATCGTCATTATTATTGCCCCAGCGCTTAGCGCAGTGCTCGGCACAGAGTAGGCGCTTGGCAAAGACCAAGGTTATTATTATTTTTATTTTTTGCTTCGGCCCAGCTGGGAGCCCCACGGGGGACCACCTGATGACCTAGGAACTTAGTGCTTAGCCCAGTGCTTGGCACATAGTAACCACCTGACAAATACCAGCATTATTACTATTGCCCCAGCGCTTAGGACAGTGCTTGGCACCCAGTAGGGGCTTAAGAAATGGCATCGTCATTATTATGATCGCCGCAGCGCTTAGCACAGTGCTGGGCACAGACTAAAGGCTTGACAAACGCCAGCATTATTATGAAGATCGCCCTAGTGCTTAGCACAGTGCAGAGCACATACTAAAGTCTTGACAAACACCAGCATTATTATGATGCTCGCCCCTGGGCCTAGCACAGTGCTGGGCACTGAGGAGGCGCTTGGCAAATACCGAGGTTATTATTAATTACTATTATCATTATTATTTTCGCTTTGGCCCGGCTGGGAGCCCCAAGTGGGACGTCCTAGGAACTCAGTGCTTAGCGCAGTGCTGGGCACAGACTAAAGGCTTGACAAATGCCAGCATGATGATGACGCTCGCCCCAGCGCTTAGCACAGTCCTGGGCACAGACTAAAGGCTTGACAAACGCCAGCATTATTATGATGATCGTCCCAGCGCTTAGCGCAGTGCAGGGCACAGACTAAAGGCTTGACAAACGCCAGCATGATGATGACGCTCGCCCCAGCGCTTAGCACAGTGCAGGGCACAGACTAAAGGCTTGACAAACGCCAGCATGATGATGATGCTCGCCCCAGCTCTTAGCACAGTCCTGCGCACAGACTAAAGGCTTGACAAACACCAGCATGATGATGATGATCGCCCCAGCGCTTAGCACAGTCCTGTGCACAGACTAAAGGCTTGACAAACACCAGCATTATGATGATGATCGCCCTAGCGCTTAGCGCAGTGCAGGGCACAGACTAAAGGCTTGACAAACACCAGCATGATGATGATGCTCGCCCCAGCGCTTAGCGCAGTGCAGGGCACAGAGGAGGCGCTTGGCAAATACCGAGGTTATTATTAATTATTATTATTATTATTATTTTCGCTTTGGCCCGGCTGGGAGCCCCACGTGGGACGTCGCGCTTAGCACAGTGCTGGGCAAAGGCTTGACAAACACCACATGATGATGATGCTCGCCCCAGCGCTTGGCACAGTGCAGGGCACAGACTAAAGGCTTGACAAACGCCAGCATGATGATGATGCTCGCCCCAGCGCTTAGCACAGTGCAGGGCACAGACTAAAGGCTTGACAAACACCAGCATGATGATGATGCTCGCCCCAGCGCTTAGCACAGTGCAGGGCACAGACTAAAGTCTTGACAAACACCAGCATGATGATGACGCTCGCCCCAGCGCTTAGCACAGTGCAGGGCACAGACTAAAGGCTTGACAAACGCCAGCATTATTATGATGATCGTCCCAGCGCTTAGCGCAGTGCAGGGCACAGACTAAAGGCTTGACAAACGCCAGCATGATGATGATGCTCGCCCCAGCGCTTAGCACAGTGCAGGGCACAGAGTAGGCGCTTGGCAAATACCGAGGTTATTATTAATTATTATTATTATTATTATTATTTTCGCTTTGGCCCGGCTGGGAGCCCCACGTGGGACGTCGCGCTTAGCACAGTGCTGGGCAAAGGCTTGACAAACACCAGCATGATGATGATGCTCGCCCCAGCGCTTGGCACAGTGCTGGGCACAGAGGAGGCGCTTGGCAAATACCGAGGTTATTATTAATTATTATTTTTATTATTTTCGCTTTGGCCCGGCTGGGAGCCCCACGTGGGACGTCCTAGGAACTCAGCGCTTAGCGCAGTGCTGGGCACGGAGCAGGCGCCTGGCAAATACCCAGGTGATTATCAATTGCTATTTGGAGGATGATTTGGTCCGGGGGCCGGCGGCGTCACTCACCATCTTGCCCGTCGCCTCAGGCCGCTCGCGCCCCGCCGGCCGCCACTTCCGCTTCCGCCGCCGGAAGCGCGTCACGGCCGGGCAGCGCGTCACATCCGGGGCCGCCCGGGCGGCCGCCGCGCCTGCGCAAGAGGCGCCGAGGGGGGGGCGGGGCCGGGGGGAGGCGCGCGAGGCCCGGCGGCCCCCGCGCCTGCGCAAGAGGCCCCGAGGGGGGGCGGGGCCGGGGGGAGGCGCGCGAGGCCCGGGGGGGGGGGCGCACGTGGCTCCGCGAGAAGCGCGCCGCCTGGGGAGGCCGAGGCCGCGGGTTCGAATCCCGCCTCCGCCGCTGGCCGCCTCGGGCCAGTCATTTTCCTTCTCTTGGAGAAGCGGTGGAAAGAGCCCGGGCTGGGGAGTCAAAGGTGGTGGGTTCGAATCCCGGCTCTGCCACTTAGCTGTGTGACTGTGGGCCAGTCACTTCTCTGGGCCTCAGTGACCTCCTCTGTCAAATGGGGATGAAGCCTCTGAGCCTCAGGGGGATCTCCCCCAGCGCTTAGAACAGTGCTCTGCACATAGTGAGCGCTTAACAAATACCAACATGATTAGTGTTGTTATTCTCTGGGCCTCAGTGACCTCATCTGTCAAATGGGGATGAAGCCTCTGAGTCTCACGTGGGACAAGCTGATGACCCTGTGTCTCCCCCAGCGCTTAGAACAGTGCTCTGCACATAGTGAGCGCTTAACAAATACCAACATCATTATTATTATTCTCTGGGCCTCAGTGACCTCATCTGTCAAATGGGGATGAAGCCTCTGAGCCTCACGTGGGACAAGCTGATGACCCTGTCTCTCCTCCAGTGCTTAGAACAGTGCTCTGCACATAGTCAGCGCTTAACAAATACCAACATTATTATTACTCTCTGGGCTTCAGTTCCCTCATCTGTCAAATGGGGATGAAGAGTGGGAGCCCCACGTGGGACAACCTGATGACCCTGTCTCTCCCCCAGCGCTTAGAACAGTGCTCTGCACATAGTGAGCGCTTAACCAATACCAACATCATTATCATTATTCTCTGTGCCTCAGTTCCCTCATCTGTCAAATGGGGATGAAGCGTGGGAGCCCCACGTGGGACAACCCGATGACCCTGTATCTCCCCCGGCGCTTAGAACAGGGCTCTGCACATAGTGAGCGCTTAACAAATACCAACGTCATTATTATTCTCTGGCCCTCAGTTCCCTCATCTGTCAGATGGGGATGAAGACTGGGAGCCCCACGTGGGACAACCTCATCGCCTTGAATCCCCCCCAGCGCTTAGAACAGTGCTCTGCACATAGTGAGCGCTTAGCAAATACCAACATTATTATCAACGAAATAAATAGGGTGATAAAAATCTAGACAAATGAGCAGAGTGCTGAGAGGAAGGGAGAGGAGCAGAGGGAAAGGGGGGAAAAGGGGGCTTAGCTGAGGGGAGGTGAAGGGGGGCAGAGAGGCAGCAGAGGGAAAAGGGGAAGCTCAGTCTGGGAAGGCCTCTGGGAGGAGGCGATAATAACGTTGGTATTTGTTAAGCGCTTACTACGTGCAGAGCACTGTTCTAAACACTGGGGTAGATACAGGGGAATGAGGTGGTCCCACGTGAGGCTCAAGGTCTTCACCCCCATTTTACAGATGAGGGAACTGAGGCACAGAGAAGTGAAGTGACTTGCCCAAAGACACCCAGCTGACAAGGGGCAGAGTCGGGATACGAACCCATGACCTCTGACTCCCCAGCCCGGCCTCTTTCCGCCGAGCCACGCTGCTTCTCTATAGTAAGCGCTCAATAAATACTATTGAATGAATGAACGAATGAGTGAAGAGGCGCTTAGTCAATATGGAAGCAACGTGGCTCAGTGGGAAGAGCCCGGGCTGGGGAGTCAGAGGTCACGGGTTCGACTCCCGGCTCTGCCCCTTGTCAGCTGTGTGACTGTGGGCAAGTCACTTCACTTCTCTGTGTCTCAGTTCCCTCATCTGTAAAATGGGGATGAAGACTGTGAGCCTCCCGTGGGACGACCTGATGACCCTGTATCTCCCCCAGCGCTTAGAACGCTGCTCGGCACATAGTAAGCGCTTAACAAATACCAACATCATCATTATTATTATTACTGGGGGTTTAATAAGCAATCTTTCTCAGCTAAGTGAACCTGTGTCGGGAAGCGTCTTCGGGGAGACGGGAAAAATAAAAACTCCTTCCCCGGGTCTCTGACAGCTTCTGGGCAGAATCCATTAAAGTGAAAGTCCGCGTTATTTTCCTCGAGTCGATAAAACGAACCCCTTTCCTTTGATCTTTCAAGAAGCCCTTTTTTTGTGTGCGTTGACATTCCGCCCGACTTTTATGTCCCAGCGTTCATTGTAGGTTGAATTATTTTTTAAAAGCCTCGTTTTAAAGGATTCGGGCCTATTCTGTATTTAAGATAAACAGGGGCCTGCTTTGTTAGAGATTAAAAATAAATTTCGCATAAAACCGCAAAACGTGGCGAAGATAATACGGTGTAGGCGTCACCTTGTTCCAAAACAAGATCCCCTGGGGACCCCCTCCCTCCTCCCCTCAACTGCCCAGCTCGTCAGAATACTTGTTCTGAGAAAGTCCAGGAAACCCCTGACTCTAACCCACCCTTTCCTGAAACTGGTAAAGGTATTAAAAAAATAAAAGAAATCACCACTGAAGTGAAAAGAAGAAATAAAACCCCCAAGAAGCAAGAACCCCCACTGAATTTCAACTAAAGGCCGAAGCGGGGATTGGTTCGGGTTGAAATAATGATGATAATAATGATGTTGGTATCTGTTAAGCGCTTACTACGTGCAGAGCACTGTTCTAAGCGCTGGGTAGACACAGGGGAATCGGGTCGTCCCACGTGGGGCTCACGGTCTTCATCCCCATTTTACAGATGAGGTCACTGAGGCCCAGAGAAGCGAACTGACTTGCCCGCAGTCACACAGCTGACAAGCGGCAGAGCCGGGATTCGAACTCATGACCTCTGACTCCAAAGCCCGTGCTCTTTCCACTGAGCCACGCCGCTTCTCTAATAATAACGTTGGTATTTGTTAAGCGCTTCCTACGTGCAGAGCACTGTTCTAAGCGCTGGGGTAGACAGAGGGGATAGCAGGTTGTCCCACGTGGGGCTCACCGTCTTAATCCCCATTTTCCAGATGAGGTAACTGAGGCCCAGAGAAGTGAAGTGACTTGCCCACAGTCACACAGCTGACAAGTGGGGGAGCGGGGAATCGAACCCAAGACCAAGAAGCAAGAACCCCCACTGAATTTCAACTAAAGGCCGAAGCGGGGATTGGTTCGGGTTGAAATAATAATGTTGGTATTTGTTAAGCGCTTCCTATGTGCAGAGCACTGTTCTAAGCGCTGGGGGAGATACAGGGTCATCAGATTATCCCTCGTGAGGCTCACGGTCTTCATCCCCATTTGACAGACGAGGAAACTGAGGCCCAGAGAAGTGAAGTGACTTGCCCACAGTCACACAGCTGACGAGTGGCGGATCCGGGAATCGAACCCAAGACCTCTGACTCCCAAGCCCGGGCTCTTTCCACTGAGCCACGCTGCTTCCAAAGGGCTTGACTTTTCAGGTTTCCTTCCGTTCTAGACTTGCCGTCTGACAGGTTAAAGGCCGTGAGGAATTTCCCAACGTAAGAGAAGCAGCGTCGCTCAGTGGAAAGAGCCCGGGCTTGGGAGTCCGAGGTCGTGGGTTCGAATCCCCGCTCGGCCCCTTGCCAGCTGGGTGACTGGGGGCGAGTCACTTCACTTCTCTGCGCCTCAGTTCCCTCATCTGGAAAATGGGGATGAAGACCGTGAGCCTCCCGTGGGACAACCTGATTCCCCTGTCTCTCCCCCAGCGCTTAGAACGGTGCTCTGCACATAGTAAGCGCTTAACAAATACCAACATTATTACTATAAAAAATCCGTTCCAGATCGTCTAAAGGGAGGGGATGGATTTTAATATCCTACAGCTGTGGGTGGAAAAAAGGTAGCCCGCCCGGCCTCTCGGTATGTGTCCGGTCTGCGTGGTCGGAGAAGACGGGCTTGGGGGTCAGAGGTCATGGGTTCGAATCCCGGCTCTGCCGCTTGTCAGCTGTGTGACTGTGGGCAAGTCACTCCACTTCTCTGGGCCTCAGTTGCCTCATCTGCAAAACGGGGATGAAGGCCGTGAGCCTCCCGAGGGACAACCCGATGACCCCGTATCTCCCCCAGCGCTCGGAACAGTGCTCTGCACGTAGGCAGCGCCAATTGTACACTGCAAGAGCTTAGTCCGGTGCTCGGCACGTAGTAAGCGCTCAATAAATACTATGGAATGAATGAATGAATAAGCGCTTAACAAATACCAACATCATTATTATTATTATCATCCTCTGACCGTGAATTTGCCCGGCTCGGAGAGTGGGGTGGAAAAGACGCCTCCAGAACCAACAGTCTTTTCCACCACCTGCACGTGCCCTTTGTTGTTCTCTGGCAGCTGCACCGGGGTCGACTTTTCTTTGTGTTCATTGCGGCTAAAAGGCGGCAAGGATTTTTAAGGGCCCTGGGACCTGAGACGCCGAGCCCTTGGCGGACGGGTATCGTGTCTCCCGACTCCGGGGTGTTATACTCTCCCAGACGTTTAGCGCGCTCCGCACGCAGGAGGAGCTCATAAAATAATAATGTTGGCATTTGTTAAGCGCTTCCTACGTGCAGAGCACCATTCTAAGCGCTGGGGGAGACACAGGGGAATCAGATTGTCCCACACGAGGCTCACAGTCTTCATCCCCATTTTACAGATGAGGGAACTGAGGCCCAGAGAAGTGAAGTGACTCGCCCACAGTCACACAGCTGACAAGGGGCAGAGCAGGGATTCGAACCCATGACCTCTGACTCCCAAGCCCGGGCTCTTTCCACTGAGCCACGCTGCTGCCCATAAAATGCCACTGACCGATTGACTGACGGACTTCAGAAGGCGCCCACTGGCCGCAAAGCCGCCATTTGGGGTCATTTCGTTCATTCGTTCATTCAATAGTCTTTATTGAGCGCTTACTAGGTGCACAGCACTGTACTAAGCGCTTGGAATGGACAATTCGGCAACAGATAGAGACGATCCCTGCCCCGTGACGGGCTCACAGTCTAATCACTTAACTTCTCTGGGCCTCAGTTCCCTCATCTGTAAAATGGGGATTTAGTGTGAGCCTCCCTTGGGACAACCTGATTCCCCTGTGTTTACCCCAGCGCTTAGAACAGTGCTCTGCACATAGTAAGCGCTTAACAAACACCAGCATTAATCGGAGGAGACAGACGGACAAAAACAAGACAACCTAATCGCGATAAATAGAATCAAGGGGACGGACACCTCCTTAATAAAATAAATAGGGGAATAAAAATCTAGACAAATGAGCACAGGGCTGAGGTATTGAGGGGAAGGGAGAGGAGCAGAGGGAAAGGGGGGAAAGGGGGCTTAGCTGAGGGGAGGTGAAGGGGGGGCAGAGAGGGACTGGAGACTCTCCGGACTGGTTCAAGATCTGGGTGGAAGAATAATAATAATAATAAATAATAATAATGTTGGTATTTGTTAAGCGCTAACTATGTGCGGAGCACTGTTCTAAGCGCCGGATGAGAGACAGGGTAATCAGGTTGTCCCACATGAGTCCTAATCTCCGTTTTACAGATGAGGGAACTGAGGCCCAGAGAAGTGAAGGGACTTGCCCACGGTCACCCAGCTGACAAGGGGCAGGGCCGGAATTCGAACCCATGACCTCTGGCTCCCAAGCCCGGGCTCTTCCCACTGAGCCACGCTCTCTAGACTTTCAGCTCCTTGAGAACAGGGTTCATCTCTGCCAACTCTATCGGGAGGCTGCTTAGTACAGTGCCCTTGCTCATAGTAGGTGTTCAATAAATAATAATTGTGGCATTTGTTTAGTTATGTACCAGGCACTGTACTAAGCACTAGGGTAGATACAAGCTAATAAAATAAACTGCGGTATTTGTTAAGCGCTTACTATGTGCAAAGCACTGTTCTAAGCGCTGGGGGATACAAGGGTGTCCCAGGTGGGGCTCACAGTTTTCACCCCCATTTGACAGATGAAGTAACTGAGGCACAGAGAAGGGAAGCGACTTGCCCAGAGTCACGTGGCGGAGGGGGGATTAGAACCCACCACCTCCGACTCCAAGCCTCGCTGCTTCTCAGGATCAGCCAGCCGGTGGGCGTTTCATTTTTATTTGGCGTTTGGTCCTTTCTTTTCTCTTTGGGGGTTGTTCTTTTTTGATTTTAAAAAAAGAAATGACCTCTCTCGGCCTTCGAGTTTGAAAATCTTCTTTTGCGTCTGGAGCTGCGGGGGAGGAGGGGGAAGAAGGAAGGAGGTCCACCAGGAGGTGGCGTCCGACCCCTTTGGCTCGAGTTTTTGCCCCGGAAAACTGCAGCGAGGAGGGTAGGCCTGGGAATCTGGGAATCTGGGAATCTGGGAATCTGGGAATCTCCAAATCTCCCCTTCCTCTCCTGACTCCTTCATCTTCTAGCTGGGACTCTCCGCTCTCCACCTCGGCCACCTTAGAGCGGGAAAAACACATTTCTTAACCCCCACGATCTGTGCGATGATAATAATAATGGGGTATTTGTTAAGTGCTTACTATTCATAGTATTTACTGAGCACTTACTATGTGCAGATCGACCCCAGCGCTTAGAATAATAATAATGTTGGTATTTGTTAAGCGCTTACTATGTGCCGGGCGCTGTTCTAAGCGCTGGGGGAGAGACGGGGTCATCAGGTGGTCCCCCTGTGAGGCTCACAGTCTTCATCCCCATTTGCCAGATGAGGTACCTGAGGCACAGAGAAGGGAAGTGACTCGCCCACAGTCCCACAGCTGACAAGTGGCGGAGCCGGGATTAGAACCCGCGACCTCTGACTCCCGAGCCGGGGCTCTTTGCGATGAGCCACGCTGCTTCTCGGAGTGCTCTGCACACGGTAAGCGCTCAAAAAATACGATTGAATGAACGACGGGGACTATGTCCAACCCAATTATCGTATCTATCCCAGTGCTTAGAACAGTGTCTGCCACATAATAATAATAATGGTATTTATTCAGTGCTTACTGTGTGCCAAGAACAGTGCTTGGCACATAGTAAGCACTGAATAAATACCATTATTTATTGGTAAATAAATAATGCCAAGCACTGTTCTAAGCGCTGGGGGAGAGACAAGGTAATCAGGTTGGCCCACGTGGGGCTCACAGTCTTCATCCCCATTTTCCAGAGGAGCGCTTAACAAGTACCATGATTATTTTTATTATTATTATTATTGAGCGCCGTGTGCAGAGCGCTATACTAAGCGCTTGGGAGAATACAACAGAAAACAGACGCATTCCCTGCCCACAGTGAGTTTACAGTCTAGAAGGACCATAGAGTAACGGTATTTGTTAAGCGCTTACGGTGGGCCAAGCACTGTTCTAAGCGCTGAGGTAGATACAAGATAATCAGGTTGGTTACGGTCCATCTTCCACACGGGGCTCCCATTCTAGATCAGAGGGAGGAGGATTTAATCTCCATTTTACGTTTAAGGAAAGGGAGGCACCGAAAAGTGAAGCGACCTGCCCGAGGTCACGTAGCAGACAAGCGGCGGAGCCGGGATTAGAACCCAGGCCCCCTGACACCCAGCCCCGTGCTCTTTCCAGTAGCCCATGCTGCTTTTCGGCAACCGCTAAATAAATATTCAAACGCCGAATCGATGTTCGAATAGCGAAGGGGCGAAAGATGCCCCGTTAACTCCAAAGGGTTTAAAAAAGATGAAATTCCGAAATTTATTAGGTCAGGTGGCCAATGTCACCCAGAAAGCGGGTTTTAAAAGGCTCCGAGAGAGTGGGAAGTTGGGTGGAAAGTTTAGGATTGCTGAGTTCGTTGAACGGACTGCACCGCCCTTGGAGTCATCGGTCCGTGAGAGAGAAAATCAGACCGTAGTTAGGGTCGGATCCACGGTATCTCTAAAAAGATAGACGGAGTCGAATTGCAACTCTCGTCTGAACAGTCCTTGTCTCACATGGGGCTCAAAAAAAAAAATCTATCTCATGCCCATTTTACAGATGAGGAAACTGAGCCCCAGAGACGATATGGAGCACTTTTAGTGGACAAATACCATGATTCCACATCTCCTGGCTCCGAGTCCCATCCGCTTTCCCCTGGGCCATGCAGTGTGATCTTAGCTTCCTTTATTCTGACTCATTTTTCATGCCCAAGTATTTTTAATGGGAGAGAGTAACTTCAATTGTCCGACAGCCAGTACGGCGCTCCAGGAGGCTGTGGGAGCGGATTTTCATTTACTCTTCTTTGCTTTGGGGGGTTTTTTTTAGCCCGCGGCTCAAAAGTCGGGACCCTCCAGCTCGGGGAACCAGTGTCCTCTCCATGCGAGTTTCCTACAGATGGCAGAGTTAAGGGTGGCCACAGAGCCCTTGGTCCCTCTCAATTAGCCGCACGTACCCAGCAGGGCAGGAAAGGGAAATGCTTCCCATTCAAGGGGAAAAAGGAATTTGAGGAGGAAGCCCAATCACCTCTCTTTCAGATTACTAATCCTTCCTCCTCTCCGCGGGCAAGGGGGAGGGTCGACGGAGTCGATTTCCTACAATGGGATGTGGAAAGAAAGCGTATCATGGCTCTCTTATGGGAATCTGGTAGAGGCCACCCCCAAACTTGCAAGAGATTTCGCGCTTCATCCCAGTCAGGAAACATCGCGGCTAATTCCTAAGCCTCCGGACTTAAAATAGAGCAGAATTCCCCAAGCTCTTCCACGTAATCCAATGTTTACAGTGTTTGTGTCAGATCAGAGAGGAGAAGAGTAAGTTTAGGGCTGGGGAGACCTGCCTTCTAATCCCAGCTCAGCCACCGGCCTGCCGGTTGACCTTGGGCGAGCCATTTAACCTTCCTGGGCCACCGCACGCTCCCCCCCCCCCCATCTGCAAAATGGGGATGAAGTCACCTAACTTCTCTGTGCCTCAGTTACTTCATCTGGAAAATGGAGATTAAAACCGTGAGCCCCATGTGGGACACGGACTGCGTCCTACCTGAATAATGTTGTCCCTACACCGGGGCTTAGAAGTGTCTGGTAGATAGTAAGTGCTTAACAAATGCCATTTAAAAAAGGACAATATCTGTTCTCATTCATTCGATCGTATTTACTGAGCGTTCAGAGCACTGTACTAAGCTCTTGGGAGAGGACGATGCAAAAATAAACAGACACATTCCCTGCCCACAATGAGTTTACAATCTACAGTCTATTTTTCCCTCCCTGTGGAACTGGGATCCCTATAAGGGACAAAGATTATGGCCAATCCGATTAATAATAATAATGTTGGTATTTGTTAAGCGCTTACTATGTGCAGAGCACTGTTCTAAGCGCTGGGGTAGACGCAGGGGAATCAGGTTGTCCCACGTGGGGCTCCCAGTCTTCATCCCCATTTTACAGATTACTGGGTACCTAATTTAATTAATGCCACGGTCATTGTTATTTAAGTCACTCATCCTTTTAGAAATGATTTATTTGTAATCTGCAGCTTTTTAAACATGCCACCCTCCAATCCATCAATCAGTCACATTTATGGAGCGCTTACTCTGTGCAGAGCACCATACTAAGCATTTGGGAGAACACAATATAACAGAGTTGAGACACGTTCCCTGCCCACAGCGAGCACTTAGTACAGTGTCTCAGGGTTTCAAACAGCGTCTCAGTGCTTAGAACAGTGTCTGACCATAGTAAGCACTTAAATAAATACCGTAAGAATAAAAAAAGAGGGTGTCCAGGAAGGAGGCTCGGCTGGTCTGCTCTGGGAAGCGGAGCGGGGGTTCTTGACGCAGAGATTTAGGGGCTCTGCGATCCCGTTTCTCCCCATCTGATGATATGGAGGGGCGGGGGCCCCGAAGCCCACCGTCCTGCAGATGGGCACGGCATCCTGGGTTCCGCTTGCTTCTGGAAAATTCTGCGATCATCTAAAGCCCTTCTGTGTGGAAATCTGAGAGAGCTGGTTCTCTGTTACAATCGGTGAGTTCGAGGGCTGCTGCCGTGACTTGCCAGTCAGAAATAGTCACAGATCCTCCATTCAGCTTTCATTCCATCATATTTATTGAGCGCTTACTGCGTTCAGAGCACTTTGCTAAGCGCTTGGGAGATTGCAGTACAGCAGACGGACACACTCCCGCCCCACAACAAGCTCGAAGTCTCCAGACGGTGCTTGGCACCGTAATATTCCCTCAGGATTAATCTTAAATAGTCTCCCTGCCCACAAGGACCCGACGGAAGAGTCCAACCTGATTTGCTTCTATCCAGCCCGGCGCTTAGTACGGTGCCTGGCAAATAGTAAGCATTTAAAAAATATCATAATTGAATATTAGCCCAGTGCTTCGCAGAGTGCCCGGCCTTTAGTAAGCACCCAACAGATGCCACCGTGAGACAGACCAACCCCATGAATATACCCAGCCAAATGCAGCAATTATAAGTAGGTGAGGAAGGAAAGAGCTGAGTCGGGGTTTTGTTGGAAGGTTGGAGAAAGGCTGGGATTAATTAGGAAAATCTTCTGGAGGAAGTGGACCTTGAACTGTGGTGAAAAAAAGGAAGGGAGGGGAGAGACCGCATGGATTTGAGAACAGAGAAACACAAGGATGGTGGACGGCACGAAAGCGAGCTTGGCTCTCGGAGAGGTTGCGGGCCGGGGTGTGGTGGGAGAGGAGGGCAGGGAGGCAGGGTCAGGGGCTCAGAGCTTCGGGGTCAGTCAGAAGTTGGGGTTCGGCCCCGAGAGGGAAGGAGCCCCCCCGGTTTGTGGGGCGAGAGACACTAAGGAGGCGAAGAGGGCTTGTTAATCCCAGACCCCAGGCCGGCTTGGAACTAGACACCGCTTGGAGGCCGGGAGGCAGCGAGAAGGAAGTTATAGCGAGGTAATCAGGACCCGGACAAGGGATTTGGCGTCAGGACAGAGGAATGGGCGGATGCGAAGGATTCTGCCGGGGAGGAAGTGACTGGAGTTGGCAACCGACTCTATGTAGGACAAAGAGAGAGAAGCTGAAAATGACTTGCTGCGCCTCGGTCTCGCCGCGGGGCCGGGAGAGGCCCGACGCGGAGCCCGCGGTCGGAGGGGGGGTACGGGACGTTGGACTGGAATATCCTGGAGGAGGGAGGCCATCGGAGGAGGAAGGGTACGTGCTTTGCCCGGAGAGTGATCGATAAGAAGTCACATGGTACCCCCCCAACTCGGAGTGTCCGGCCCCCGACGGCCCGTTGTCTCGGTCCCTTTCCGTTAAGTACGGGAATGCGGAGATCATGTCTCTGCCGAGATTCCTGTGATCTTCGACGTGGGTGCTCAGACGCCAAATTCTCTTCTCTTCCGCCAGGAAGCGGGAAAAGATACCAAGCCGCCGTAGGGGGAGAAAAGAAAAGGCTAGACTAGTATCACGTCGGAGAATCACTACGTTGTACCTTCCGAGTGCTCAGTACAGTGTCTTTTCATGCAGTAGGTGCTCAGTAAATACCGTGGCGACTGTTCGTTCATTCAATAGTATTTATTGAGCGCTTACTATGTGCAGAGCACTGTACTAAGCGCTTGGAATGAACAAGTCGGCAACAGATAGAGACGGTCCCTGCCGTTTGACGGGCTCACGGTCTAATTGACTACTACTACCAGTGCCTAATTATATTCTACTTTTGTAAAATGATAGTCAATTAGGTGGTTTATGGGAGAGACCAATCTTCCCTGGTAATTTACCCCTCGAATAATCACTGAGGTATTTGTTACTATGTGCCAGACACTGTATTAAGTGCTGGGGTGGAAATTCAGTGAATCACATTTATTGAGCGCTGACTGCGTGCAAAACACTGTACTAAGCGCTTTACTTGGATGCAGATAAATCGGGTTGGACACAGTCCCTGTCCCGCACTGGGCTCTCAGTCTTCATCCCCATTTTCCAGATGAGGGAGCCGAGGCCCAGAGAAGTGAAGTGACTTACCCCGGGTCACACGGCAGACAAGTGGCGGAGCCGGAATCAGAACCCATTTCTTCTGACTCCCAGGCCCAGGCTCTAACGACTGGGTCATATGCTTGCCACTTAAATTCTTCATGATCAGGAGCAGGTATTCCGATCCAATTTTCACGTGTCATTTGTCCCGCTTGGCGACCGCGACGTATTCCTGGAAAACCTTTTTTTTTAAAAAAAGCTGTTCCGCGTGCGTCCCTTTTCTCTCACAGACTGTAATGAAACCTCCTTGGGGAGTAGGGCAGCAGACAGTACGTGCTACTGAACTGAGCACCCCCCACCCCCCTCCAGTACGTGCTACTGAACTGAGCACCCCCCCCAACCCCCCGCCATCCTGACCATCCCAGCATCCTGCCCGAGACCCTCACCAAATAGTCGAGGTCAATTAGCGGGGTCAGGACGTCCATTTCTCCAGCTACGTGTTCCACGGTCAGACCACCGTTCGGCTCCTTCAGACAAGCAGCCCGGCCCCGGTTTCCTGTAGGGAAAAGATTCATTTGCCCTTCTCCTCCTTCTGGGTACAGCTGACTTCCTCCATGAAGTCGGTGGGATTCCCTCCCTCTCCCTCCTCCCCCTCCAGCCCCCCAACCCCCCGACCTTGGGTAGAAATAAATGATTAGTTAACAGAGCTTAGGTGTGGGGAGGTGAACCATTTTAAGGGGGGGGGGGTCCCTAGGTCCTGAATTCGGGGATATTACCAAGAAAATCATTTTTCCCAGGACTTTGAACGCCAGCGATATCTCATTGGAATGTGAAAGACAATATGATAATGTTGGTATTTGTTAAGCGCTTACTATGTGCAGAGCACTGTTCTGTAACCGTAGCACGAGAAGCAGCGTGGCTCAGTGGAAAGAGCCCGGGCTTTGGAGTCAGAGGTCATGAGTTCAAATCCCGGCTCTGCCACTTGCCAGCTGTGTGACTGTGGGCAAGTCGCTTCACTTCTCTGTGCCTCAGTTACCTCATCTGTAAAATGGGGATGAAGTCTGTGAGCCCCACGTGGGACAACCTGATTCCCCTGTGTCTACCCCAGCGCTTAGAACAGTGCTCGGCACATAGTAAGCGCTTAGCAAATACCATCATTATTATTATTATTATTATTAGCGCTGGGGGGAGATACAGGGTCATCAGGTTGTCCCTCATGAGGCTCACAGTCTTAATATACACACAGGAAATTTTCTAGGACGCTGATGGCATTTATTAAGCATTTATTATGTGTCAAGCACCGAATTTAGATATGGGATAATCAGGTTGGACACAGTCCCCGTCCCACGCGTGACTCACATTCGAAGTGGGACGGAGAACAGGTATCGAATCCCTATTTTGCAGATGAGGAAACTGAGGTTCAGCGAAGTTAGGTGACTTGTCCAAGGTCACAGAGTAGGCAAGTTCACTCACTCAGGGGTATTTATTGACAGTACTATGTGCAGAGCACTGTACTAAGCGCTTGGGAGAGTACAATAGAGTTGGCGGCCGCATTCCCCGCCCCTAGTGAACTCACAGTCTAGAGGGGAAGGTTACAAGTGGCTGAGCCGGGATTAGAACTGTCTCTATCTGCTACCGATTTGTACGTTCCAAGTGCTTAGTACAGTGCTCTGCACATAGTAAGCGCTCAATAAATACTATTGAATGAACTGAGTTCCTCTGACTCTCGGGCCCGTCCTTTCTCCGCTAGGCCACTCTGCTGGGCCACACCGCTTCTCATCATCACCATGGTATTTGTTAATAATAATGTTGGTATTTGTTAAGCGCTTACTATGTGCGGAGCACTGTTCTAAGCGCTGGGGGAGATACAGGGTCATCAGGTTAATCGCAGTTAATCCCCATTTTACAGATGAGGTAACTGAGGCACAGAGAAGCGAAGTGACTCGCCCACAGCCACACGGCTGACAAGGGGCAGAGCCGGGAGTCGAACCCACGACCTCTGACTCCGAAGCCCGGGCTCTTTCCACCGAGCCATTTGTTAAGTTCTTACTGTGGGTCAAACGCCGTTCCAAAGGCCGGGGATAAGTACAAAGTTAATTAGGTCAGACACAGTCCCTGTCCCGCGTGGGGCTCCGAGTCTAAGTAGAAGGGAGAACAGGTATTGAGCCCCCATTTTACAGTTGAGGAGATTGAGGCACAGAGAAGTCAGTTGACCTGCCCGAGGTCACACAGCAAGCAACCGCCAGAGCTAGGATCCGAACTCTGGTCCTCCGATTCCAGGCCCGGGCTCTTTCCACCGGCCTACGCTGCTCCTTTTCCTCAGAGAGCTCTCGGAGGGTCAGAAACAATAATCACTCATTTCTCCAGTCGAGCGGGACGGGGAAAAACGCGTAGTTAATAAGAAAACTCCCAATTTCTGTCTTCCAAACACCCTATAATACTCATGTCCGGTGGGCATTGTCATCAGCTGTCCGTCTGTGAATTCAAGAGTCATTTGATTTTCTTCGCTTTTCTCCTTTCCGGTGCAAATTGGGTGTGAATCACGTATATGGAAGAGACGCAAAAGGCATTTAGTAAGCGGAGTGAGGTCAGTGGCGCAGGGCAGCGGGTGGTGGGCGGAGGGGGATTTCGTCATGAACGTTGGGAGTGGGAGGGTGGAACCCAGGGGCTGGGGGGGAATCACCAACTGGCTTCTAAGAAAGACTTCGGCAAGGAAGTGGATTTCAGGACCTTCCCGGCTGACGGGTGAGAAGGAGGAAGGGTTGCGAGATGATCCTGGAGCCGATGTTCCAGACGTTGGGTGTGGCCCGAGGGGTGACTTGAAGCCCGCCGAGGGAAGATGGGGCAGAGGGAACAGTGAGTAAAATGGCCTGGCGGAGAGGCCTGGGGGGGGTGGGCCGGGGAGGGAAGGGGCTGGAGGGCCGTAGGAGTAGACGGTGGGGGCCGTAGGGGAGAGGCAAGGGGAAGTGAGGTGACCCCGCAAGGAGTAGTGGCAAGAGGCTGGGCCTGGGAAGGTTGTGGGCTCTAATCCCGGCTCCGCCACTTGTCTGCTGTGTGACCTTGAGCGAGTCACTTCACTTCTCTGCCACTTCATAAAGACCCCCATTCCTCATGATCTCGGCATCCCACTCACCCCATCTGGAAAATGGGGATTGAGACCCTGAGCCCCATGAGGGACAGGGATTGTGTCCGACCTGAGTCAATGTTGGTATTTGTTGGTGAGTGCTTACTGTGTACTGTGCACTGTTCTAAGCGCTGGGGGAGATACAGGGTCATCGGGTTGTCCCACCTGGGGCTCACAGTCTTCGTCCCCATTTTACAGGTGAGGTAACTGAGGCACAGAGACGTGAAGTGACTCGCCCACAGTCACACAGCTGACAGGCGGCAGAGTCGGGATTAGAACCCATGACCTCTGACTCCCCAGCCCGGGCTCTTTCCACTGAGCCATGCTGAATTGCTTGTATCCACCCAGTACTTAGTATAGAGCCTGGCACATAGTAAGTGCTCGACCCCAAAATGATTATAATAATAATTAGAATAATAATAACCAATTAAAAGAAGGTAGGGTGGATACAGCCCAGTCCTGAGAGTCAGAGGACCTGGGTCCTAATCCTCACTCTGCCTCATCTGTTTTTTGGGTGGTGTTTTTTTAAAATGATATTTGTTAAGCGCTTACTATGTGCCAGGCACTGTTCTAAGCTCTGGGGTACATGCAAGCTAATCAGGTTGGATCCAGTCTATGTCCCACATGGGGCTCACAGTCGTAATCGCGTGGCTCAGTGGAAAGAGCACGGGCTTGGGAGTCAGAGGTCATGGGTTTGAATCCCGCCCCTGCCGTTTGTCAGCTGTGTGACTGTGGGGAAGTCACTTAACTTCTCTGTGCCTCAGTTCCCTCAGCTGTAAAATGGGGATTAACTGTGAGCCTCACAAGGGACAACCTGCTTACCCTGTATCTACCCCAGCGCTTAGAACAGTGCTCTGCACATAGTAAGCGCTTAACAAATATCATTATTATTATTCTTATTCTACCGATGAGGGAAAGTGACCTTGGGCAAGTTATTTTTTTATGGTATTTGTTAAGCGCTTACTATGTGTCAGACACTTTCCAAAGCGATGGGGTAGGTACAAGGGAATTAGGTCAGAGACAGTCCAGGGCTCACTTCATCCGTAAATGGAGACTAAATCCTACTCCCTCCTACTTACAGAAGCAGCGTGGCTTAGCGGAGAGAGCCCGGGCTTGGGACTCGGAGGTCGTGAGTTCTAGTCCCGCCTCCGCCGCTTGTCAGCTGTGTGACTTTGGCCAAGTCACTTCAGTTCCCTGGGCTTCAGTTACCTCATCTGGAAAATGGGGATTAAGACTGTGAGCCCCACGTGGGACAACCCCATTACCTTGTAGCTACTCCAGCACTTAAAACAGTGCTTGGTACATAGTGAGCACTTAACAAAAACATAATAATAATTGTTATTACTATTAATTAGACTGTGCATCCTATGTGGGATAAGGGATTGTGTCTTGTACCTATCCCAGTGCTTAGTACGGTATCTGGCCTGTACTACGTGCTGTACTTGTAATTTATCTGAAATTTATCTTAATGCCTGCCTTCCACTCTAGCCTGTAAGCTAATCTGTGGGCAGGGGGCTTGTCTACCTACTCTACCCTACTGTATTCTCCCAAGCGCTTAGTACAGTGTTCTGCATACAGTAAGCGCTCAATAAATACCATTGATTGATTGCCTGGCACAAGGTAAGAGCTTAACAGATACCATCTAAAAAAAAAGAAGAGCCAAGAGGGTGAGGGGGAGGTTAAAGGCCACCCCCTCCAGGAAGCCCTTCTCATCAAACTTTCCCCGGATCGGCCATTCCCATCAGCTGCTCTGAGCACTGACGTTTAGATGACAGCTCTACTTACTCTATCGCACTCCGCCAAGTGCTTACCACAACGTTCTCCGCACATAAAGTGCTCAATAAATACCACTGATGAATTCATCAATCGGTGGCATTTACTGACCAAGTATCTACTGATAACCATCCCTGGCACTTACCCGTTGTGGGCAGGGATTATCTCTATCTGTTGCTGAATTGTCGCTCAGTACAGTGCTCTGCACACAGTAAGCGCCCAATAAATGAATGTAGATAGCACTCTATTTTTTAATCACTTCATTATCCATTTATTTGCCTTTCCTTACTATGGCGACTACCAACTGCCTCTCAATTTCCTCCGGCTTCTAATTGGAAATAATTTTGCGTCTGTCAGTCTTCCCGTTAGTTCAGGAGCTCCTTGAGGCCAGGGACGTGACTTTGATCTCTACTGAACTTCCCCAAGAGCCCCGATTAAGAGAGTGAGTTCCTTGTGGTTAGGGGATGTATCTCTTGCTTATTTTGAACCTACCAAGCCCTTAATAGACAACGAATTAACGCCCACCGGGCACTCAGTCAATATTTTTGCTAGTACCACTATCAATCGTATTTATTAAGCGCTTACTGCGTGCAGAGCAGCGTACGGCAGTGTTGGTAGACATATACCCTGCCCATCTTTGTTAATACTGCGACTCTCATTCTTACTACAACTCCAAACTTTGGCCACAATAGTCCACTGAAGACGAGGAGGGGTCTAAGGTGCAGACGTGACCCCAGCCGGGGCTGAGGCTGTGGTGCCGAGGTGGAAATGAAGGGGCAGGTCAGTCAGTCGTATATATTGAACGTTCACGGTGTGCAGAGCACGGCGCTAAATTCATCTAGGCTCGGTGCCGGGGCAGGTGGGAGGCTTCCTCTGGGTTCCCGGGCATTAGTGTTTTCACGGGGCGAGTCCGAATCCGCCTGTGTACGGTACAGGGAGAAGTGTAGAGAATCAGCGTGGCAGGGCAAGGGCCAGGGAGTCAGAAGGACGTGGGTTCTAATTCCGGCTCCACCACTTGTCTGCCGTGTGGCCTCGGGCAAGTCGCTTCACTTCTCTGGGCCTCGGTTCCCTCATCCGTAACTCCGAACCCCAGGTGGGACGGGGACTGTGTCCAACCTGGTTTGCTTATATCCACCTCAGTGCTTAGTACAGCACCTGACTCATAGTAAGCGATTAACAAATACCACAAATATCATAATTATTATTACTAAGCGTTTGGGAGAGTACAATACCACAATACAACAATTGTGAGCCCCATGTGGGACAGAGACTGTCTGAACCGACTGACCTTTACCTACCCCGGAGCTTAGAACAGTGCTTGCCACATAGTAGGCGCTTACCAAATACCATAATCAGCAGCAGCAGCAGCAGGTGGGCTGCCCAGACAGGGGTTTTTCGGGGAAAGCGGCCACGCCGTCTCTGGGAACACCCCGCGATGTTCCATCCCAGAAGACGCGGATGATATCAGCTTTCGTGGGGCTCCCACCAGCCCCGGCTCCGACGTGAGTCAAGGGTGTGAAGCAGGATGAGAACTCCCACCCAGCGTGTGGGACAAGCGACAGAGAGCCAACTGACTCATCTGTCCAGGTCACCGGGGACAGGACAGAAACGTCTTTGTTCCAAGGCCGTCTCGTCATCCTGCCCCCCTCCCCGTGACCTTCCTTGTGAAGCGGCTTGGCCTAGTGGATGGAGCACAAGCCTGGGAGTCAGGAGTTCCTGGGTTCTAATCGCAGCTCTGCCATTTGTCTATGTGACCTTGGGCGAGTCACTTCATTTTTCTCAGTTACCTCATAGGTACAGTGGGGATTAAGACTGTGATCCCCATGTGGGACAGGGACCGTGTCCACCCCGATTTACTTGTATTCACCTCAGCGCTTAGTGCAGTGCTTGGCAAATAGTAAGTGCTTAACAAATATCACAATTATTATTAATATTAGTCCTAGTGCCTTGGGTCCTGCACCTTCCAGGGAAACCAGAATCTTATACTCCTAGGACCAGAAGGGACCCTGAGAGGTCATTGTGTCCGTCCCCCTGCCTTCAGGGGGTATTAATTGAGGGTGAGTAGCCCAGGAGAAAAAGACCCATCCCTGTCCTCAAGAAACTTGCAATCCAAGCGGGGGTGACAGGCAGGCAGAAATTATTTAAAAATAATAGGTACACTCTTGCTTTTTCCAATGTTAGAACAGTCAGATTCTTCCCCCTGAACATTTAGCTCATTTTCCCACCTCTGATCTACCGTGTTTGCAAGCAGACACTCAGCATCATCCCAATGAAACCCTTCCTCTGCTTGGAGACTCCTCTGTAGTAGTAGGAATGATATTTATTAAGCGCTTACTAGGCGAAGAATGCTCTACTACGCGCTGGGAAAGAGTAGACAAGTAGGAATCAGACATGGACTCTGTCGCTCGAGGAGCTCACAGTCTGTGAACTCAAAACGTTCCTAGTCCCTCTCCATCCAGCCTTCTTAAAATTGAGAAGAACACCTTAAAACTTGCTGAAAGGGACTGCGAGATAGAAAAATTTACCAACCACTTGATAAAGGGAAGTCACTGCAGTGGGCAGGGAACGGGTCAACCAACTCTGTTGTGCCGAACTCCCACACGGGGCTCGCGGTCTCAATCCCCGTTTGACAGACGAGGTAACTGAGGCTCAGAGAAGCGAAGTGACTTGCCCAAGGTCACACTGCAGTCTTATAAATAGAGTGACCAGCCTCTACCCCAGGTCTACCCTAACACTGTCTCCGGCTGGTTGGCGTCACTTTCTGGTGACTGCATTCCAAGGCGATATACCCGCTTCTGACTCATCAGGGTTATGGTCACCTCTGACCCTCAGTATCAATCTTCCCGGGTTTAGGCGCCTGTTGGAGAAGAGCACCATTTCAGGGGCTCGTGGAAGCCTCCAAAAAACCTTGTTGTGTTTGTTATATTGTTATATTGTACTCTCCCAAGCACTTAGGACTGTGCTCTGCTCCCAGTAAGTGCTCGATAAATACGACCGACTGACTGAAAGACTCCACTCCTGCCTGTGGGCTTCAGCCAGCTGATCGAACCTAGCTGGTCTGCCCTTCTTATGTAAATGTTGGTTGGTTTCTGTCAGGTTCTCAGGAAGCGGAGATGTGAACTCTCCCAAGAGTTCAGGACAGGGCCCCACATACAGTAGAATGTCTGCACACATCGGTAATCTGCACACAGCAGATGAACAGTAGAGTGTCCCGCAGGCGGTAGACTCTCGATAAATAATTTATTAAGTGCTACTCTGTGCTAGCCTCTGGGATAGAGACAAGGTTAATCAGATCGGAGACAATCCCTGGGCCACCTGGAGCTCCCGATCTATCTTTTCCCCCTTGTACCGATGAGCTTGAGGCCCAGAAAGGTTAAGCCACTTGTCCAAGGTCACAGAGCAGGGGTTTCCCGACTCTCTGTCTTATGCCCTTTCCCGTAGGCCATCCTGCCTTCCTAATCAATACTACCGATCGACCGACACTCCTATCTTCCATGATTTTTCAAAAATAACGACTAGTAGGTGTGCAGGTTTACCTTGCAGGTCCCTAAGGGGGTTCGTGTCATCGGGTCCTGATGATTCGAATTCATCCCCTCAGAAAATATTTTCTTTAACTGCTCGTTTCCAATTCTAAACCAACTTGACCTGCCAGCCGGTGTGGGGATTATGCCGGTCAACCGCTCGCAGTCCATCTTCTTCCCAGAGGACGAAGGGATAAACATTAAAAGCTTTCACCCTTTTGGGCTTCTGTAATCTCTTCCCTTCTGGCCCGTCAAATCGGGCAGCATTTCCTCTCGTGACTAATGTGTTTTGTTATTACCTTTCAAGTCTAGTGCTAGTTGTTTTAGCTGATGGGATCGAATTCCTTCCCAATACTGCTCTTTCTTCATGTTGCTCTGACCTAATTTCCTCTTTATAATAATAATAATAAGATAGTTGATAAGCACTTACTATGTGTCAAGCACTGGTGTAGATACAATTTAATTAGGTTGGACACAGTCCCTGCACCACATGGGACTCAGATGAAGTAGCTGAGGCCTAGAGAAGTGAGGTGACCCATCCAAGTTCACCCAGCAGACGTATGTCAGAGCCGGGATTAGAACCCAGGTCTTACTTACTCCCAGGCCCGTGGTCTACCCATTAGACCACGTTGCTTCCCCCTTTTGGGGGCTTTCTTGTTTCCCCTTTGGTTCTCTGTCTAGTTCTGAGTTTAGTCATCTTGCCCTCTAGGTATCCTTGTCACCCTGATTTGGGCTATTCCAAGACCCCTTCTCTAGACTCCTTCCTTTTGGAGTGTAAACCCACTGCTCCTAGCAGCTCCCATTACAGTGCTCCACAATCAACAGGCACTCAGTAAACACCACTGATGACGACAGTGATTAATTTGCTTTCCTAAAATGTGTTTTTCTTAAGAGCACAGAACTAGGAGTCAAGAAACCATTTTCTCTGCCACTTGCCTGCTCACTTTAGACGAGTCTCTCCCTCCCTGTGCCTCAGTTTCCTCATCTGTAAATCTCTCTGACTGTGAGCCCCGTGTCCCACCTTGAATCTACCCCATTGCCTAATGATAAATATTAATATTATTTTTTATGGCATTTGTCAAGCGCTTACTGTGTGCCAGGCACTGTTCTAAGCATTAGGTAGATAGAAGGTAATCAGGTGGGACACGGGTCCCTGTCCCCCATGGGGCTCACAGTCTTAATCCCCGTTTTACAGATGAGGTAATTGAGGAACAGAGAAGTTAAGTGACTTGCCCAAAGTCACACAGCAGGCAAGTGGCACAGCTGGAGCTAGAACCCAGGTCCTTCTGACTCCCAGACCCGTGTTCTAATCACTAGAAACACTGCTTCTCGTCTTTTTCTTCTTCTTCTTATTATTATCATTCCTTCCTTTAGGATCTTGTATTCAACTATCTCAGGCTACCCATCTACCTTTAGTTGCCAACTAATTATTTCCTGAGGATCGAACAGAGAGGGTTTTTCTAGTCCTAGGCGATCCTTCGACATTCTGCCCTAGGAAATTTTCCCCTCAACCTCCGCTTCAGCTCTTCTGCGCCTCCTGAACGCTTAATCACTCCCTATCCCCCAAATCATCAGCATTTCTAGTGTACTCTATGTCATGTATTTTACCGTCAAGTCTCCCCTCTGAGATTGTAAGCACACTGAGGCCAAGGATCAAGTCGACTGATTGTCTTGTCCTCCCCAGAGTACTTAATACAAAGCTCTGCATAGAAAAGGCCCTCAAAGAAATACGATCAAATGACTGATTGTCCTGAATTCCAAACATTTAACAGTCTGAGGCTTGCTGTACTGTTTTTCCAGCCTGCATCTGGGGAGCTTCCCATCATCATGAAACCTGACCAAAGTAATGATATTGATGGTATTAATTAAGTGCTTACTATGTGCCGGGCATTGTGCTTAATGCTGGGGTGGATACAAGCAAATGAGTTAGTTGGACGCAGTCCCTGACCTACGTAGGACTCACCAACTCAATCCCCATTTTACAAATGTGGTAACTGAGCCACAGAGAAGTGAAGGGACTTGCTCAAAGTCACACAGCAGACGAGTGGCAGAGTCAGGATTAGAACCCATGACCTTCCGACTCCCAGGCCTGTGCTCTCTCCGCTACGCCATGTTGCTTCTAAGTGGAAGCTTCGCCTCCATAACAGAGTTTCAGCAGGGGTGACAACCCGGTTTTCTGATCGGACACTCTACCTGTTGGCCTCCTTCCCTTTCTCGGACTTGGGGCCCAATGTGCTTATCTATTCATAGCGTACAAAACCACGCTACGGCGCCCATCCTCCTGCCTGTCTCTCCGGGACATTCGGGAGATCTCCGTGACCCTGGGCAAATCACTTAACCTCTCTGTGCCTCAGCTTCCTCATCTGTAAAGTGATGATAATAATACCTGTCTCTTCCTACCTGACGTAGATGTTGTGAGAATAAAATGAGATCATGATTGTGAAGGCGATTGGGAAAGATAACAGCGTCCTACAAATCCAAGCTATTATTATTGAGGCGGATGCCGGCTCTGTCAGCTGGGCAGAATTAGGATTAAGTCACTTGTCCACCATTTGTCTGCTGTGTGACCTTGGGTACGTCGCTTAACTTCTCTGGGCCTCAGTTCCCTCATCTGTAAAATGGGGATTAAGACTGTGAAGGACTGTGTCCAACCTAATTAACTTGCATCTACCCCAGCGCTTAGTACAGGGCCTGGCACTTAGTAAGCACTTAACAAATACCATTATTATTATTACTATTGTTCCCTGAGCAGATCTATGTGACTAAAAACAAAAAAAAACCCAAAACCACACACAAATCCCTCAGCGGTACTCCCATTTTCATCTCTATCTACTTCCCTGGTGAGAATCTCTAAAAATAGAGAGCTTCTTCAACAGCCGCAAAAAAAATCAAAGAGACTAGAACAGGAAGGAGATCCTTATCCTCTGCTGGGCCGACATGTCCCCCTGCTCTGGAGTATCTGGGAGGAAGCGATTTCCCCGTGATAAGAGAGCTGAACCGCTCTCCCGAAGATTGCATTGGCCTTAACTTTCGTGGGAGACTCGTCCGCGGGCTGGTTCCCGTTTGATCAAGGGCCCTCCACCAGGCACCATCTGTGGAGAAAAATGTGGAGAGCAGACCCTGAGGCCAACCACCTCATTAACTTCCCTCCAGATACCCAACTGGAAAAAGGTCCGGGCCGGCTCCCTGATAAGACGGTCAGAGGCTTTCAAGCCAGAACAGATACCCGTCCCTCCCTCCCGGAGCCGCAGAGCCTCATCGATGAGATACTGTTCGAGTTGAGCGCCTTTCGCTGGTCCCAAAGCGCTTTCACGACGGTTATCTCGCTTGCTCCTCACCACGTCCCTGGAGTAAGGAGAGTTGGTATCTTATCCCCATTTTCCAGATTGGGAAAAATAGGGCCCAAAGAGGCCAAGGGGTTCACCTGAGGACTCCCAGTGAGTCAGTGGGCCTAGAACCTGAGTCTTCTGACTCCCAGAACCGTGCGGGAAGTTTCTGCTGGTTTTGGAATTGACGAATTAGCCGTGTCTGAATTTCCTCCCAGAGCTTCGGGCTGGGATGGAATTGACCTCGAACTTGACACTTACTATGTGGTAGGCACTGTACAAAGCCCTGGGATAGACACAAACTAATCAGGTTGGATACAGTCCATGGGGCTTACAGTTTTCATCCCCATTTTAAAGATGAGGTAACTGAGGAGTATTTCTTGAGTGCTTACTGTGCATAGAGAGCGCTTGACTAAATGCTTGGAACACTGTAACAGAGTTGGTAGAAACATTTTCCGCACCCACAGCGAGTTTACGGTCCAGAGTACAGTCTAAGATAATTTAGAGACTAGGAGAATAAGTGAAAGGGGACATGTACATGAGTGAGTGACCAAGGAATGAAGTGTAATAAGGTACGTTGTAATGCGCTGTGGGAGATCGTGAGTAGTTAAGTACTTAGGTGGCCCAAAAGGGCTGGAAAGACTGAAGGGAAGGTTAGAAATGAACGGAGAGGGGCTCCTGGAGATCATGTGATTTCAAAAGGGTTTATTTCATCAATTAATCAGTGATATTTACTGAGCGCTTACTATAGGCAGAACACTGTACCAAGCACCTGGAGAGTACAGTATAAAAGAGTTGGTAGACACGTTCTCTGCCCACCACGAGCTTACGGTCTTGAGGGGAGGGTAGAGATGGGGAGAGGAGGCACGTGATGAACCTGAGCAGTGGCGAATTCAGTCCAAAGGTTGGATCAAGCAGTTTTTCAAAATTGAAATAAATAAACCCAAAACAACAGGAAACCGATTTTTCGGAACACAATGAATCACATGAACCAGATGACCTTGCACCAGTAGACTGTAAGCTCGTTCGCGGGCAGGGAATGTGTCTGTTTATTGTTGTATTGTACTCTCCGGAGCACTTAGTACGGTGCTCTGCACATAGTAAGTGCTAAATAAATGAGATTGAATGAATGAAAGAATAAATAAATAAATAAATTCAACAAAATCCAGGGGGATTGATATTAGGGCAGGAATCCAGCTGGGAAAAGGACCAAATGCTACGACGCCTTGGGCAAGTCACTTAACCCTGCTGGGCCTCTGCTTCCTCACCTGTAAAATGGAGATAAGATCCTTGTTCTCTCTACCTCTGGGGCAGGGAGCGTGATTCGTCTATCCTGTATCTATCCCAGCACATAACTCAGTGCTTGGCTCAGAGTAAGCGCTCAATAAATGTGAATGACATCATCTCTCAGCCGGAGGTGTTTGTGCGGCTGCCGAATCTGGTCTCAAACAGCCCGGTCAGGTTGCAGCCTTGCGTGCCAGTGATGCCCGTACATTTCGCTCCTCTAATGCCAACCTCCTCACTGTATCTCGATCTCGTCTATCTCCCCGCCAACCTCTCTCTCACATCCTGCCTCTCTCTCACATCCCTCGTCATATCCGACAATGTCTCTCCCCCCTTCAAAGCCTCACTGAAGACACATCTCCTCCAAGAGGCCTTCCCTAACTAAGCCCTCTTTTCCTTTTCTCCAACTCCCTTTTGCGTCGCTCTGACTTGCTCCCTCTATCCATCCTCCCTCCCAGCCCCACAGCTAGGATGTGGCAACAGGATTAGGGAGCGTTTGTTGGTCTGACCTCCGGACCACAGCGTCGAAAGAAATAGCTGTATGTACATATCTCTAATTTTACTTATTTATATTAATGTCTGCCTCCCCCTCTAGACTGTGAGGTTGTCGTGGGCAGGGAACCACCTGTTATATTGCTATATTATACTCTTCCAAGCGCTCAGTACAGTGCTCTGCACACAATAAATATAATAGACTGAATGACTGGCTGGCAGGACTGGGGTCAAAGCTGGGTCTCCTGAATCCCGATCACAGACTCTTCCCACTAGGCCATACTGCCTCTTGTTCCCAGCCCCTCACCCTCCGCTTCTCCCTTCTCAACCGACCTACCAACTCTGTTGGATCGTCCTCTCTCAAGCGCTCAGTACAGTGCTCCGCACACAGTAAACCCTCATTAAATATCACTGATTGATCGGAACCTACATCACACGGGTCCCCGCAGACCACCCCAACCCTGGACCGCGGTCCCACCCCCACCCGTCTTCCCGGCTCCTATTAGGGCACCTGGCACCCAGCCAGCATCAAATCTCCTGTACGGGCCCCTGGGACCGTTGTAGAAATGCCTCTTAATGCCCAATCAACCTCCATGCCATTGACTGACGATTATGATACTCGGGGAAATCAAATGCTGAGATGAGAAAACCACATTATTCAAATTTACAACTCTACACCTCGCTGTTGAATAAGAAGATACTGATTCTCTCTTTTCTAGGAGTGGGGAGGCATTTGGTTACGTATAACAGAACAGTAGCATGTCCTTTCTTTCATTTTCATTTACTCAAGTCACCACACTTTTAGCCTGGGTATTTTCCCTGGTTTGTTTCATAAGCTTCCCTCTCTCTCTCTCTCTTTGGATAGAAAGTTTGACTTTACCTGGTCCGGGCATGCCTGAATTGTTCAGAACAAGTTCAAAACATACTGTACCCTGAGACTTTAAAATAAATAGAAATTATTGGTCTTGGCCGACTCCTCGGACCGAATCTACAAATTCCATTTCGGAAGGTGAAGGGTCTTCAGGTGCAAGCTGAAAAGTGGTCCGAGAGATGAAAGCCCATCGGTTCCCATTCTGAGTTCACACCTGGGCCAGAAGACTGGGTTACCTGATTGACCGGATCTCACTTCAGCCCCTAGGTTACAGACGAGGGGTTTTTGTTGGTTGTTTTACAAAAGATCGTCAGGCTAAAACCCATGAGGAGCTGTTTTCTCCAGGGGAGTTGAGGCTTGTCCTCATTTCCTCCCAAAGAACGCAAACATGAGGATCGCCCTAGAGAAGTCAGTAAGGAATCTAAATCCCCCGTGGTCCTAAGCTTCTCCCTTCCACCTACCCCAACTTTCCCCCTCATCTACGAGGGGTTGCGAAACATATCCCCATTCCTCGGTATCAATAATTTGCCCACGTCGTGCGACTCGGATTACCAGCGAGAACCTCAAATATGTACATTCATTTATATCTGGCAGAAACCTCCCAAATGCGTGCGGAGATTAATATCCAGTTTGTTCGGCTCTGCCAGAAAGCGGGTCTTCCCTGGGTGTTTTGGCTAGGATGTGGCAACGGGATTAGGGAGTGTTGATTGGTCTGACCTCTGGACCCGGCTCACCACAGCGTCGAAAGAAATAGCTGTATGCGGGCACACGGTGTTACCCAACGTGAATGTGACAGCTCAAGTTTTCCTTAGCGTTGATCCAGGAGAGCCAGGTATATGTGCCAGGTACATACTGAGCACCTCCTGTGTACAGAGCACTGTACTGAGTGCTTGGGGGAGTGCAACAGGGCTAGGAGACATGATTCCCCATCCTTAAGGAGCTTTCAATCTAGCAGGGAAGATGGATATTAAAATAAGTTACAGGGGAAGCAAAAGAGTGTAAAGGTATGTACATAAGTACTTTCGAGCCCTCCCAATCTCTTCTGCAAAAAGACGATGAATCGATCAATCAATCCATGGTACTTACTGAGCACTTACTATGGGCAGAGCACTGTACTAAGCTCTTGGGAGAATACAATACCGCAGAATGAGCAATTATTCTGTGATTATTATTATTCAATTATTATTATATATTATATAATATATTATATATTATATAATTATTATATTATTATTCGATTGTATTATTCAATTATTCAATAATAATAATGTTGGTATTTGTTAAGCGCTTACTAGGTGCCGTGCACTGTTCTAAGCGCTGGGGTAGACACAGGGGAATCAGGTTGTCCCACGTGGGGCTCACAGTCTTAATCCCCATTTTACAGATCCAGTGCTTCCTATTGGATGTTAACGTACATATCTCCGATTCTTACTGGAAACCTGCATCACAGTATACTGAAGCAAATTGATGATTCTGAGGCAGGTAACAGGTTTTGCATGAAGACGGGGGAAATTGAAGGCAGGGCGGGAGGGAGGAACAGCACACCATTGTGCATTTAAAATTTACCATTGACTCTTCACATGCAATTTGCATGTCTGCAATCCCGATGGAGGAAATAAACGAGAAACCCTATTCATGCTCCTCTTCTGAATTAGGCAACTCCGTACAGGTTGAAATGCAATTATACTTTATAAAACAAACAAGCCAATGCCCTGTATTGGAAACACAATGGAACGAAGAAACCCGAAGAGGGGAGGGCCTCTGGGACCCAAGCCCTAGGCGGGGCCGAGGCGGGCACCGAGGAAGGACATACCGGACCTCTTCCTGACCCCATTCCTCTATTGGCCCTGGGGTGACCGGTCTCCCTGCTCTACCCGGGCCCCGGCCCTAGAACCGCCACCGGTCTGGACACACGGACACCACACAGCTGGAAATCTGCCCTTGCCCCTTCTCAACGACTGGCTGAGATTCACGGCCTTGTTCCCTGGTGATGTTCCCCTCCTGGGGCCTTCTCCGGAACCAGTCGGGAAACCGAGGCGCGGGAAGGGGAGGCGGCGGAGGGTGATCAGAGTGCTAGCGATGGAGGGACATTGCTAGCCCAGGGAAACGTGATGAGGAGGAGCGGTCAGAGGGCCGGTGAGAGCCCCAGTCCGGGCGACTTAGCCAGCTTTCCCCCACCTTCTTCCTGCCCCTGTGAGGATGGTCTCAGTGACTGTCAGTCGCGCACTTGTCTGCTGTGTGATCTTGGACAAGTCATTTCACTTCTCTGTGCCTCAGTTCCCTCATCTGTGAAATGGGGTTTGTGAGTCCCAAGGGAGACGTGGACTGTGTTCAACCTGATTAGCTCGTAACCTACCTTAGTACTGTGCCTGGCTCATAGGAAGCTCTCAACAAATACCATTCAAAAAAAAAAAAAAAAGGAATCCGAATCGTTGGTTACGCTTCTTTGATGATGGTATTTATCAAGTATTAATTAGGAGTCCGCTGGACTGGGGAGGAGGGGAGGGAGAGGAGTGCTCCAACCCCAGTTTTAGGATTTCCATTTCTGGTGCCACAGTGCGGTTGACCACTCGAAGCCTGTCCCTCACTTTCATTTCATTAAGAGCCTTAATGTCCAGGTGGTGGTGAGGAGAGGGCAGTGACCTGGGGCAAATCACTTCATTTTTCTGTGCCTCATTTACCTCATCTGTAAAAGAGGGATTACCTGATTCGCTTGTATCTTCCCCAATCCTTAGTACAATACCTGACATAGAGTAAGAGCTTAAGAAATACCATTAAAAGAAAAAAATTGGAAGGATTTGATCGGAGGGAAGAAAACGAAGCAGAGAAGATTTCCTGGAGGACGTTGGATTTTTTTTTTTTTAAGAGACTTTGAGGATGGGAAGAACTTTCTGGGGTCTGGAGAATTGGAAGGGGGAAAGGATTCCAGGAGGAAATTTTCTTAAAGATGTTTGAGAAGGAAACAGCATTCTCTCCCTTGACAGTGCATTCCAGTCTCCCCTAACACTTCTGTTGGGAAGTTCTTTCTGAGCTCGAACCTAAAAACTATCCTGCTAAAATTTTAGTCTGTCAAACAAAGATAATTAATTATGGTTCTTGTTATGTGCTTATTGCGGGCCAAGCACTGTTCTGATCGCTCGGGCAGATATGTGTTAATCAGGTTGGTCACAGTTCCTGACCTAAATAGGGCTCACAGTCTAAGTAGGGAGGAAGATTTAATCCTCATTTTTCAGATGGGATAACTGAAGCCCCGAGAAGTGAAATGACTTGCCCGAGGCAGAGACTGTCTTCTTCTCTAGTACTTCTCCAAGCCTTTAGTACATCCCTCTTCATCCGGGAGGCATTCGATCGATCAGTTGACGGCACAATCCGGATCGATAGCCTGTGGCCCGACGCATCAGAAGCCAAACACGCTTCTTCTGTTTATTCTCACCCGTCTGCTTTAGACGTGAATTCCTATATTGCCTCAATTTGTAGACTGGGAATTCCTTGAGGGCAGAAGCTACGCTTGTCAGAGGTCGATGGCACGGCTTCTTTAATGAAAATGATTGCAACTATAAAGTCCTCTGTAAACATAAAACTTGAATCAATGCGCAGTAGGAAGAAAAGAGTTAGGGGTGTGAAACCCATCCATCTGAGGACTATATACGAGCCTACCAGCTTCAGTATTTTCCATGGTCTTCCTCAGTATTTATATGCAAAACATAAATAAATGACCGTGTTGAATTAACCGTGAAGATGTACCATTTGGGCTTATGATCTGACCCTCTATAATTAAAGGTCTGTCAGCATTCTATTAGTAACCATTGTTTTAAGCATTTATGCTAAATTTCCCTTCCTTTTATTGCTTTGTCAGACCTTTTAATTAGTTTTAACAGGGTGGAGTTATTTGCTCCCAAATCGGTATTTGCTCAAGCACAAGTGCTCATTTCGCGGTGAATGAACTTTGTTATTATCACTTGTACACATTCTTTCTGTCCTTTTGCCCTTCCCCTCTTATTTCTTCGCCAGCCAGTCAGTCCCCTTTTATTGGGTGTCAATCTGTTTCTATCCTTCCACCTGGAACCACTCCATCAATCCATCCATCAGTGGCATTTATTAAGCACTTACTCTACGCAGAGCACTGTACGCGGCGCTTGGGAGCGTACAGTATAACGGAGTTGGTAGACACGTTCCCTGCCCATGAACAGCTCACAACAATCCATCTCTGAGCTGCACGGATATTTGGTATTTGATTGTCTCCCTCACTCAGCTGGGGAGTTGGGGGCATTTTTCCAGGCAAAGGAAGCAAACTGACCTGTCTCCCCTAATTTGGATCCTCAACTCAGGAACTACAGGGCTTCTGTTGCTTTCTAGACTGAGCTTGTCCTCTGTAAGGCCGCTGTGGGCAGGGAATGTGTCTACCAACTCTATTATACTGCTACGATGTGTTCTCCTGAGCGTCTAGTACTGTGCTCTGCACACAGTAAGTGCTCAGTAAATATGATTGATTGATTGAGGCTGGATATTTAGGGGACTGAAGCTCTCCAAGTGAAAGCCCCGCCCCACTAGCTTTGTGAACGGGATAAGACTGAAGCACAGCTTCATTCGTTCGGTTATTCATTAAGTGGTATTTACTGAATGCTTACCGTGTTCAAAACACTGTACTAGGTGCTTGGGAGAGTACAGTATAACAATAAACAGATACATTCCCTGCTCACAGTGAACTTGAAGTCTAGAGAGGGAGACAGACAGGTTCCACAGATCCGACGCGGGAGGTCGGAGGTGATGCTTTGATATTAGTTTAAATTCCCGGACGGAGAGAGGATTCCTGGCTCTTACGTGACCGACTGGTAGCATGTTCCAAGAAGGATAACTGATACGCTAATAGTCTATTTGCATTGCTACCCGCTTCATCCTTGTTCTTCCTCCCGCATCCGCTATTTATACATGGTTTGTGCGGGCCTGTCTCCCCCATTAGACTGTGAGCTCCTTAAAGGCAGAGAATGGGTACCTCGCTTTTGAGGTATTTCCCCAAGGTCTTAGGGGGATTTTTGTCTTTTTCCTCTTAGTACAAGCACTCTGCGCTTAGGAGGTACTCTAAGACTGTACACAGAAAGCACTCAGAGTAACGCTCCGCACACAGTAGGCAGAGAGTACAGAGCTCTAAGCACAGTAGGAGCTCAGTATGATGTCCTGTTGTACACAGTTGGTGCTGCGCACACAATAGGAGTTCAGCCCATACTACAGCAGTCCACGGCTCTGCCCACTGAACCGCACCGCCCAGGAGGCCAAGGGGCTCGGCGGGTAGCTGACGAGGCCCAGAGTTGGCGGAGTGAAGCTCTGGGTGCTGACGTGTCTGGGTCTCTAGGGGTGGGAAACCCTAGCTTCTCCCCCCCTTTAAAGAGGCCAGCGGACAAGAGCGAGGAATTGTTGGCGTGCAGCGTGGGGTTGAGGCCTGGAGTAGGTGACTGCCCCCCCAAAACGCTGGACCAGTCTCCCCTGAACAGCCTCCAGAGACACAGCCCAGAAACAGTCCTACAACTCCCCAGCTCACCCTGCCCAGCAGCCCCAAAAGACCTCTCTGGCCCTACCCTGCCCAAAGGCCCAGTGCCTACCCAAAGAACACAGTGGGAACCCACCCCCCCCCCACAAAAAACACCTCCAAGCACAAAACAGGAATCCTGAGCTGGGAGGAGGAAGAGAAGAGGAGGAAGAGGAGGAGGAGAAGAAGCAGGAAGAGCAAGGAGGATTGGAGTGGGGGTGGAGGAAGCACAAAAGCTGAGGTGTTGCCTGTCTTCTTTTTGGATCTGGCCTCATGGACCAGTTTGGCTTCTTATGTGGGTGTCTCTCTCTTTATCTCTCTCTCTCTCTTTCCTCCCTTGTGGGTGATGGCCCTTTCCTGCCCCCTTTCCCCTTCGGCCCTTGACTTGTCCCTGGACCACCGGCCTGATTCTACCAGGACTCAATCCTCGGTAGGATTTATTTATTCATCCTTCAGTGATCCCTCCTCCCAGCCCCACGGCCCTTTTGTCCATATCTGTCATTTCTTTCTGTCATTAACAGCTGCTTTCCCCTCTAGCCTGGAAGTTCGCTGTGGGCAGGGAATATGTCAGGGAACGTGTCCGCTAGTCCACCTGGGAGGGGGAGCAGTGAGCTGTGGGTTCACTGGGCGAAGTTCGCCTTCGGTGGGCCTAGCGGTGACCCGCTAGGCCCCTACCCCCTGCTCTGTGGGCCCCAGGGATCCCCAGAGCATCTTTTGCCCCCGACGCAGATGGATTTGGCTCCCTGACAGACAGGCTGTGGATCGCACGTCCCCATGACCCCCCCCACGGTCCCCTCTGGAAGCGTGTCGGCACGCCCTCGATGCCCCCGCGGCGAGGTGGACAGGGCGGCAGAAAGCAGGGCCCCCGGGAGCCCCCCGCGGGTATCCTGCTCAACCGAACAATCAGAAAGCACGTCTCCAGCTCCAGCAGGGCGGTCCTGGCGACCTCCTGACACGGCCTCTTCCTGTTGGAAAGTTCAGGGCCCCGGCGGGGGGCGGCCTGGGGAACAGTCACTCGGGGCCCTCCCTCCATCCTCCTCCGCGGCCCCTCCTTAGAAAGGCGATGGCTTTAAAAGTACTCAATCGGCTCGCCCCCTCCTATCCCATCTCGCTGATCTGTTACAGCCCAGCCTACACACTCCGTTTCTCTGGTGCCAGCTTACTCACTGTGGCCCGATCTCTTCGATCGCGCCGCCAACCCCTTTCCCATGTTCTCCCCCTAGCCTGGAATTCCCTCTTCTTCCATATATGCCAGACCAGGGATGGAGCTGAGGTTTAGGAGGAAATGATAGAAGTGACTCAAGCAAGCAGTAATAGTAGCAATTACTCTCGTCCCCATTCGAAGCATTATTAAAGTCACATCTCATCCCAGAGGCCTTTCCCAATTTAGCCCACTTTTCCCTTCTGCGGCGCTCACATCTCGTCCAAGAGGCCTTTCCCAATTAATGATAATGTTGGTATTTGTTAAGCGCTTACTATATGTATAGCGCTGTTCTAAGCGCTGGGGTAGATACAGGGTAATCAGGTTGTCCCACGTGAGGCTCACAGTTAATCCCCATCTGACAGACGAGGTAACTGAGGCACAGAGAAGTGAAGTGACTTGCCCACGGTCACACAGCTGATGAGTGGCAGAGCTGGGATTCGAACCCATGACCTCTGGCTCCCAAGCCCGGGCTCTTTCCACACTGAGCCACGCTGCTTCTCAATTAAGCCCTCTTTTCCCTTCTGTGGCGTCGCCGCGCTTGAATCTGTGACCTTTGGACTTCTGATATTCAGCCCACCCCGAATCCCACAGCACTTGCCCAGTGTCTTTAAATTGTATATGATAATTTACAAATTTATTCCTATTAATGCCTCTCTCCCCCTCTAGACTAGAAGCTTGATAGAAGCAGGTGCCTACTTTTTCATATTAATGTGTTTCCCCCTCTACAGTGGAAGCTCATTTGGGGCGGGGAACGTGTCTGCTGATTCTGTTGCGTTGTACTCTCTCAAGCACTTAGTACAGCACTCTGCACATAGTAAGTGCTCGATAAAAAGGATTGATTGACAGAGTGATTGATTGATCAACCCAGTCTCTGTGGCTCCTTGGAGAGATTCAGGGGAGCAGTGAGGGTGTGTCTGCGGGAGCGGGGGGACCCAGGGGTGAAAAGAGAAGTCGGGAGGAAGGTCTGTGGAGAACGGACTTGCTTACCGGTGACCCCACCCAACATCCCTGACAATCAGTTTAATCCGGGATATCGTTGAGCCCTCAAGGAGTTTACAGTCCGACGGGGTTGGAGTTCACAGTCCAGAGGTATAGACAAAAACTCTGGTCTCTAGTCCCAGGGAAGAGCAGGGCCATCTAACCAGGATCCATTCCAGGGGAGACCATCTCCTCGGGGATCACGCTTACTGTGTACAGAGCCCTGTACTAGACGCTTGGGAGAGTACACTCTATCAGAGTTGATAGGCACGCTCCCTGCCCTAAAGGATTTTAAGAAGGAAAACACCTGGGGAGGCAGTAAGGTCTAGAGGAAACTGACCGGGGTCGGGAGTTTAGAGACCCGGGTTTCGGCTCACCTCGGCCACTAGCCTGCTGGATGACCTTGGCCAAGTCACTGAATCTCAGTGGGCCTCGGCTTCCTCTTCTGTAAAATGGGGATGAGATCCCTGCTCTTCCTCCCTTCTAGACCGTGAGCTCTGGGCCCGATTATCTGGTATCTAGCCCAGCGCTTAGCACAGTGCTTAGCCTCCAGTAAACACTTTATCAGTTCTGTAATTATTGGTAATTATCTCAGCCATCTGCTATGGCTGACATGAACTGTGAACACGCCCCTTGTTTCAACTAACGTTCAGGGCCTCGAGATTGCCAAACGAAATTATCCTTTCAAGTTTCGAAGGCACTGTCCTGGATAAATCTTACTGTCGCCCCAAGACACGAGAGGCATGCTTAAATGTAAAATTCCTTTTGGTTTCATGGCGGGCTTACAGAAAGCTATTATACTGTTTGCAATTGGTCTTACAATGGCTCTGTGTAATTCAGGATGTTCAAGGTGGGGTAGAGCATCGGCCCAAGTGCCTCAAAGAGTAGCTGAATTCCCATCGGTGACTTATCATTGTGATTAAGGAAGCTCCTCTTTTCTGAGAAATTCTATTTTTTCACTCACATTCAGATGTCTTCATGTTTGGTGGTTCAAACCACCATCCCACCCACCTTCCTCTATTGCGTAATTTTCCTCTCGGATGCTAAACGAAAGTCTGTGATCGCCCAGGACAGCGTGGGGTGACCCTTGCCCGGTCCCCGTACCTTTCCCTATTCCTGCTCCTGTCCCAGATCAAGCCCCACTTTTCCTCATCTCCCTCTCCCTTCTGCGTCGCCCTAAATTGCTCTCTTTTCTCTTCCCCCCTCTCAGTCTCACAGCACTTTTGTACCTAACTGTCATTTTATATGTTTGTATTGATGTCTGACTCCCTGCCTCTAGACTGTAAGCCCATTGTGGGCAGGGAAGGTGACTGTTTATTGCTGCATTGCACTCTCCCAAGCGCTTAGTACAGTTCTCTGCACACAGTAAGCGCTCAATAAATAGGATTGAATGAATTCATGAATGTCCCTGTCTCTGCCCCTGCCCCTGCTCTTGTCCAGGCCTCCTCTGACCAATTTAAGAGCATTTCCACCAAAGACAAAAATAATAATTATCATTATGGTATTTGTTAAGCACTTACTATTTGCCAAGCACTGTTCTAAGCGCTGGGGTAGATACAAGTCAGTCAGGTTGGACACAGTCCCCGTCCCACCTGGGGCTCACACTCTTAATCTCCATTTTACAGTTGAGGTAACTGAGGCACAGAGAAATGAAGAGACTTTCCCAAGCTCACGCAGCACCTGTGTGGCAGAGCCGGGATTAGAACCCAGGCCCTTCTGACTCCCGGGCCCATGCTCTATCCACCAGGCCATCCTGCTTCCCTGTTACGTTCCCAGAGATCTATCAGACCGATCAGATCAGAGCATAACTCCACCCCGGAACTTTTATAACATCGGCTTAGATCGGCCCCGGTTCCCGAGAAAATGCAGGTGGGGGTTGGGACCGCAGTGAAACATTGGCCGGATCCCAACCCCTCCGGTAACAAACCAGACGTGACTCTTAACATCCCTATTTGACAAATAGTGAAACTGCGCCACCGAAATGTGAACGGCTTTCTCCGGGCCAATGAGCGCTTGGCAGGGGCAAGAATAGCTTTTACATCACCCCATCTCCGTAGCAGATCGGGCTTCATTTGTTTCGTATGGTCTTTGTGAAGCGCTTACTACGAGCCAAGCACAGTTCTAGTCGCCAGAGCAGATACAATATCATCAGGCCGGATACAGTCTCTGTCCCACTTGGGGCTCGCAGTCAAGTAGGAGGGAGATTCCCCCATTTTACTGTGGAGGAAACTGAGGCTCAGAGAGGTTAAGCGACTCACCCGAGCTCCTACGGTAGGAAAGAGGCGGAACCGGAATTAGACCCGAAGTCCTTTGGCTCCCAGGCCTGTGCTTTATCCACTCGGCCGCTCTGGGTTCTCTGGGCTAGATTAGTTCTACTAACCTTATTTGGGCAGATCCATGTCGAGGCACCTGGGCTCTAGGGACCCTAAGGGTCCCGTCCCAGGGGATCCCCTTCCCTGATCCCAGGCTATGATTAGTACAGCAGGCACGCACTGGTCATAAGCACAGGCCGACGCCGCGTGGAGGGCACGGTAGCGTCCATTATCCTGTCGACCAAGATGATTTGGAAGCGGCATGGCTCAGTGGAAAGAACATGGACTTGGGAGTCAGGGGTCCTGGGTTCTGATCCTGACTCTGCCACTTGTCTACTGTGTGATCTCGGGCAAGTCACTTAACTTCTCTGGTCTCAGCCACCACATCTGGGAAATGGGGATTAAGACCGTGAGCCCCAGGCGGGACAGGGACTGTGTCCAACCTGACTGGTCATTCATTCAGTCGTATTTATTGTCATTTTGGGCAAGTCACTTCACTTCTCTGTGCCTCTGTTTCCTCCATTGTAAAATAGGGATTAAATACCTGTTCTCCCACCTACTTAGACTGTGAGCCCCATTTGGGACAGGAACTGTGACCGACCTAATTAACTTTACCTCCCCCAGTGCTTAGAACAGTGTTTGACATAGTAAACGCAGACCATTAAAAAATCCCCCCAAACCCAACTATTTATCTGTAGTGTGTAGTAAGTGCTCAATGCCAGAATTATCACCTGGGTTTTTTTTCCAGACCGTCCTGCTAATCTAGACTGTGAGCTCCTTATGGGCAGGGAATGTGTCTGATGTTATCTTGGACTCTCCCAAGTGCTTGGTACAGTGCTTCGCAAACAGTAAGTACTCAATAAATACAATCGCATGAATTAAATAATTGTCTTTGCCAGTAGCTACTGTGTCCAAGGGGAACAAACGGCTGATTAGTCACCCACAGAACCCTTCCTGACAAACTTCATCCTGGCAGCTCTTCAAATTTAGAGTTTGGTCTTTTCAAATCTCCCTTAAATATCAGAAATATTTGTAATGGTTTCCCGTGGGAGCCCGTTGTCTTCAGGATTCTGTTTGATGACGCTCTCTAATGGGCTCTTTGCCTCTTTCTACCCAGAGATTTTTGATCATGGATGAAATTGCCAACATTGCGCAGCAGAAAACCATTTCAGGATTGCTCAAAGACACTCCCCCTCATGGATGTTGTCTTACCACCTCACTAATCACGCGGGTATTTACTGTTACCCATCTTCAGCATCCGTGCATGTATGCATATTCAGCCGATCATTCCGTTTTTAAGTTTTTAAATTTTTTATGGTATTTAAGCGATTACTCAATAAATCAATGAAAGCTCTCAATAAATTCAATTGACCGATAAGTATGATTTACTGAGATGAGTAAAGTGACCCATCCAACTTCACCCGGCAGACAAATGGAAGAGCTGGGATTAGAAGCCGGGTCCTTCTGACTCCGGGCCGGTGCTCCATCCACTAAGCCAAGCTGATTCCCCTTCTTGCTTGTCTTGGTTAGGAATATTTGCATGCCTGGGACAGGGACTGTGTCCAGCCTGATTACCTTGTATCTACCCCAGCGCTTAGAATAGGGCTTGGCGCATATCAAGTGCTTATCAAATGCCACAAATACCACCACAGATCAGTCAGTCAATCGTATTTGTCAGTCAGTCGAATTTACTGAGAGCTTACTGTGTGCAGAGCACTGAACTGAGCACTTGGGAGAGTACGATACAATAGTGAACAGGCACATTTCCAGACCACAGTGAGCTTACAGTCTAAAGGGGGAGGCGGACATTAATATAAATAATGAAGAAATAAATAATGGAGAAAACTCGGAATATTGGTACGCTGGATGTGGCTCCCATCAGATTTTCAGTGAGCCGGGTTGGATCTGACGGTTAACTTGAGTGATGGGCTCAGGAGAGTTGAAGGGCCAATATCGGACAAGGGTGGGAAAACAAAGATGGCAACCTCAAGGGACTTAGGTAATGTCTGCGGTGTCCTGGAGTTTAACGGTGGGAGATGCCCTGGACTCAAGCCACCCCGGGTAATAATTCCCAGCTCCTATCTGTCCTGCCTCTCGGCAACCCTCCTAAACTTCAGAATAAAAAAGTTCAACTCCGAGACCCTTGGGAATCAGCCCGAAGCCAACTTTAGGCCGGGCAGTCAGGCAGGGGGATCCGTCGGCACATGTTAATAAGCTCTCTGGGAGGTTTGTTCCACCCGGTGTTGGTGATTTGTGTTGAATGGCCTTGGCCTCTGTTCGCCAAGAGCCTGGACCAACGGGAGGGACCAAACAGGCTATGGTCGGTGGCGGAGCCGGGATTAGAACCCAGGTGCTTTGGTTCCCAGGCCCGTGCTGCTTATCGTCTGCAGAACACTGCACTAAGCACTTGGGAGAGTACAGTAGTAACAATAAACAGGAATGTGTCTGTGTCTGGCCACAGTGAGCTTACAGTCTATTTTCATGACTGTTGGAGAGAATGTCCAGCTTTCCATTGTCCGGGGCAATGGACAGGGATGTGTCAATTTATTCCTGAGCTGGCGTCTCCCCAGTTAGAGCTGAAATTCAGTGAGGGCGGGGAACGTGGATCTTTTTTCTGCTATGCTCTCCCAAGTATCCAGGACAGCGCTCTGCACAAGTGAATGCTTAAAAAATGCCATGGATTGATTGACTGATTAGCCTCCCTGCCTCCGACCAACAAACTCCTCCCCGTCCTACCTGGCTTCCCTTCCAAGAATTCATTTTAAAGCTTCTCCCTCCAGGACCCAGTTCCTCCAGACAACTCGGCTATGGAAGCCACCACTTCTGCTGACCTTTGCCGTGGCCCCGGACCTGGAGAATGGCAAGAGGAACAACGGAGATGGCAAAAAAAAAAAAAAAACCACCCGCCGAGAAGCCGAAAGCGTTGACTCATTCTTTTCATCTTTCCCACTCAACCCACGAGTTGGTTATCGAAGCTAGAAAGTCGCAGAATCGAAACGGAAGACAACAGGAGGAAGGAGGAAGAGGAGGAGGAAGAGGGAGATGAGGTAACTGAGGCACAGGGGAGGAGGAGGAGGAGGAAGCAGCGCTGAAGCAAGAGACCTTGGGCGATGCTCAGATGGCAGTGATATGAAGAAATGTCAAAAGAAGCTGTTGCTCAAATGCCTGAATGATTGAAAGGGGGCTTCAACGGGATGTCCATTTCCTTTGTTGTTTAGACAGCTTTCACTCCTTTTTCTTTTAAGCAGCCCAATGTGCGCGCAAAGACCACTTTCTGACATCACTTAAAATGGTTGGAGAAGAAATCCAGCAGCTCTGAGAGTAGGTGGTCCAGCTTCACTACCAACTCATAGCTATCAATCAGTCGATTGTATTTAGTAAGTGTTCTCTGTGTGAAGAGCACTGTACTGAGCACTTGGGAGAGTACGATATAACAGAGTGGGCAGACACATTCCCTGTGCACATAGAGCTTATTACTGAAGGTATTTCAGCCTCCAACGTGCTTAATACGGGGATCTGTACACGGTAAGCTCTCAGCCAATTCCACTGGAAGCAGCGTGGCTCAGTGGAGAGAGCACAGGCCCAGGAGTCAGAGGACCCGGGTTCTAATCCCGGCTCTGCCGCTTGCCTGGCTTGCGATCCTGGAACTTCTCTGTGCCTCAGTTTCACAGTCTGTAAAATAGGGATAAGATACCTGTCCCCCTTTTTCTTCGATTGGGAGCCCCATGGGGGGCAGGGACTGTGTCCAACCTGATTATCTTGATTCTACCAGAGCTTATAACAGTGTTGAGCCACGTAGCAAGGGCTTAACAAATACCGTCATCATCACTGATCGACAGATCGTCAGGCAGGCTGCTAAGTGCTGGTCTGGCCCTCCTTCTGCTCTCACCCAAATGACCCTTTGCCAGAGGGACTCGAGGCCTCTCACCTGTAAATGACCGACCATCTCATACCCCTGCTGAGAAGAGGGTGGTTGGACGGCCCGCTGTTGAAAAAGCCTCACTATGGAGAAGAACATCATTCCCAGAATTGCTACTCCTTCTTTGGGCTGTTCATCAAGCACCTAATTGGCCTCCCGGGAAGAGAAACAGAGTCACAGAGGGAGAGCTGCATTTGTAACACCAAACTCTCCCCCCCACCAGCCCTCTTGCTTGCCCTTCCCCCTTGAAGCCTGGGCCGTTTCACTGCCGCTTCTTAATAAGCCCTTACTGCGTGTCAAGTATCATTCTAAGCGCTGGACCGGATACAAGCTAATCAGGTCGGACAAAGTCCCTGTCCCACAGTCTTAATCTCCATTTTACAGATGAGGTAATTGAGGCACAGAGAAGTGAGGTGATCTGTCCCAGGTCGCCCAGCAGACAAGTGACAGAGCTAGGATTAGAACTCAAGTCCTTCTCACTCCCAGGCCCACGCTTTACCCACTAGGCCGTGACGCTTCCTTCTTGGCCCCGGGCACCGCCAGATCTGCTCCCCCGCCTTTCCGATCTAACTCGCCCCCCCCAAAGACGAGTGCCCCTTTCTGCAATACCGCCTCAGGTGTGGCCGAGATGCGCGAGAATCCGCCGGAGTAGGAGGCTGCCAGCGGAAGAGGCACCGAACAGCCAGCTGGGGAAGCTGGGTGAAACACGATGGAGCGGCCAGGAGGCAGAAAAGGCGGCTGCACAGTCATCTCCGGAGTTGTGTTCTTGAAGAACTTCAGGTTACCGGAAAAATTTCCCTCCGGTGGACCTTGTTTCAGAGGAGGTAGACGGTTCGGAGATTCCACGGGCCTGACATTTCCCGGTACAAATTATTATCTGTTAGAGGCCCACCACTTGCAGAATGCTTCCCACCCCTTCCTTCTTTCCTGCCTTGCGCAGGATTGGACACAACCCCGTCCCTCAGGAGGCTAACAATCTTATTCCCCATTTTCCAGGTGAAATAACCGAGGCACAGGGAAGTTAAGTGACTTGACTAAAGTCACACAGCACGGCGGAGTTGGGATTAGAACCCAGGGCCTTCTAACTCCCAGGCCTGTGCTCTATCCACTAGGCCACTCTGCTTTAGGGTAACAGCAACAACGGAAGGGACAGCAGCCCGTTAGATTGGAAGCTCCTCCAAAGCGGGGATTGTGTCGGCAAGGGGGAGGGGTGGGATTACTCCACGTGATGCAGTTTATGCGGTCGGTCTGCAATTTCTGAAAAAGCTGGAGGGTTGACCCAGCGTGAGATCGTAAACTCGTTGTGGGCAGGGAACGTGTCCAGGTACTCTTGTATTGTACTCTCCCTCGCGCTTAGTACAGTGCTCTGCACACGGTAAGTGCTCAATACAGACGATGGACTGTACGAACACATGAATGACTGAGGATGGGAAGACTGAGAAAATCCGCTCTCCTCGAGCAGGCAGATCCGACCGAAGCAAGGCCAGAGTTCGAGCCTCTTCATAAGGCGCTGAAGTAGCCGCTGAAGGAAATGAAACGCTCAAATCTTTGATTCCTCTAGCTGTTTCCAGCTGGAAAAGACAGGGCCGGGAAGGGCTGGAAAATGGTGGGAGAAGGATAACGATTTGAAATGCCCTTCCTCTTCATATCCGACGGACATTTATTCTCCCCACCTTCAAAGTCTCATTGAAGGCACAGCTTCTCCAAGAGGCCTTCCCTGACTAAGCCCTCATTTCCTCTTTTTCCACTCCCTTCCGCATCGCCCTTCACTCCCTTTGTAGACCCCTCCCTCAGCCCCACAGCACTTACGTACCGAGCCGTAATTTATTTGTATTAATAATAATGTTGGTATTTGTTAAGCGCTTACTATGTGCAGGGCACTGTTCTAAGCGCTGAGGGAGATACAGGGTAATCGGGTCGTCCCACGTGAGGCTCACAGTCTTCATCCCCCTTTTACAGATGAGGTAACCGAGGCGCTGAGAAGTGAAGTGACTTGCCCACAGTCACCCGGCTGACAAGTGGCTGAGCCGGCATTCGAACCCATGACCCCTGCCTCCGAAGCCCGGGCTCTTTCCACTGAGCCATGCTGTCTCCCTCTCTAGACTATAAGCTCATTGTGGGCAGGGAATGTATCTACCAGCTCGGCTTCATTGTACTCTCCCAAGCGCTCAGTACAGTCCTCCGCACACCCACTCAATAAATACGATCGACCGATCGACTGATAGTAAATAGCTGGAAGTCCGTCTCCCCCTCTAAACCGTAAACTCGTTGTGGGCAGGGAATATATCTCTCATATCGTTGTACTGTACTCTCCCAGGCGCTCAGTACGGTCCTCCGCACACCCACTCACTAAATACGATGGACCGATCGACTGATAGTAAATAGCTGGAAGTCCGCCTCCCCCTCTAAACCGTAAACTCGTTGTGGGCAGGGGCTATATCTCTCATATCGTTGTACTGCACTCTCCCAGGCGCTCAGTACGGTGCTCTGCAGATGGTAAGCGCTCAATAGATACGAATGACCGCCCGACGGGAAGGTCGATTCACCCCTGCCCCGAGGCAGGCGGGCTAGAGGAACGGAGACGTTATGAACACGCAGATTCTGTGGCCGTCAAGTGGAGTCGGAGAATTCGCCGCCGCTCTGCCCAGGGAACACGAGATCTCGCTGGTGGGACTGCCAAATAGTACCCACTCCATCCTACTTCTGACTCATAATTCAAAGCTGAACTGTTGCTCCATCTCCACCCACTTCTGAACACGGAGACTCAAGAGGTAATTTGCTCCTATTACTTCAGGCAGTGTTCTAGGGATGGAAAACCCCATGTCGTGAAACCAAGTATTATTTCTTCATCGCCACGGGTCAACGGCAAAGGTCTGAATTTCCCCCTGTTAATGCTGCGGCAGCAGTCACCTGGGTCAGAGAGAGAGAAGCAGCGCGGCCCGGCGGAAAGAGTACGGGTCCGGCAATCGAAGGACCCGGGTTCTAGAAGCAGAGAAGCAGGGTGGCTTGGGGGAAGGAGCCCGGGCTTGGGAGTCGGAGTTCACGGGTTCGAATCCCGGCTCGGCCGCTTGCCAGCTGTGTGACTTCGGGCGAGTCGCTTCACTTCTCTGGGCCTCGGTTCCCTCATCTGTAAAATGGGGATGAAGACCGCGAGCCCCACGTGGGACCACCTGATTCCCCTGTGTCTACCCCAGCGCTTAGAACAGTGCTCTGCACGTAGTACGCGCTTAACAAATATCAACATTATTACTATTATTATTATTATTAGTTCCCCCTCCAAACTGCGAACTCACTGGGGCAGGGAATATGTCTGTTTATTGTTATATTGTACTCTCCCAAACGCTTAGTACAGTAAATGCTCAATAAATACAGTTGACTGACTGACCGAATGACTGGCTGGCTCTTCCACTTGTCTGCTGGGTGACCTCGGGCGAGTCACTTCTGCTTGGTGCCTCAGTTTCCCCACCTATAAAATGGGGATTCAAAACCTGTTTTCCCTTTTACTCATGCCCCGTGTGGGACAGGGCCACGGTCCGACCCGATTATCTTGCTTCTGCTCCGGCGCGGAGTATAGCGCCCGGCGGAGAGTAAACGCTTGCCGACTGCCGCGATTATTATTATTTTCTTGGGCTCTGAATAAACGTGATTATGGCAGAGGTGCTTTGCCTCATAGACTCGGAAGATGAAAAGACAGCAAGGGTACGACGTAGTGGATTTGTTTACAGATTAGTCATTGATTCTTCTCCACTATATACACCAGTGCTGAGGATGGACATAAATAACCCATAATTGAGAAGCAGCAAGGCCGAGAGTGAAGAGCATAGATTCCCTGAGTTCTAATTGAGCCTAGTTGAGAAGCAGCGTCGCTTAGTGGAAAGAGCCCGGGCTTTGAAGTCAGAGGTCATGGGTTCGAATGCCGGCTCGGCCACTTGTCAGCTGTGTGACTGTGGGCAAGTCACTTAGTTTCTCGGTGCCTCAGTCACCCCATCTGTAAAATGGGGATTAACTGTGAGCCTAGTGTGGGACAACCTGATTCCCCTGCATCTTCCCCAGCGCTTAGAACGGTGCTCTGCACATAGTAAGCGCTTAACAAATACCAACAGAGACCAACATTATTAATCCTGGCTAGGTCGCTTTTCTGCTGTGTGACTCTGGGCAGGTCACCTAACTTCCCTGTAGCTCAGTTACCTCACCTGGAAAATGGGGATAAAAGACCTGCTCTTCCTCCTCAGAGAGCCCTGTGTGGGACAGGGATTGCGTCCAACCTGATAAATTTGTACCTACCCCAGCACTTAATGCAGTTCTTGGCATACAGAAGGTGCATAACAAATACCAAAATTATAGAAATTA